>NC_141054.1:24639988-25119988 GCF_041138505.1 Cibotium barometz
TTTTCTTTGGGGGAAGGGCAATGTAGTATACACATCAATTATCAAGGGAGCATTCTAATTTATTTTAACTCTTACTTTCCCATAGAAAATCTTAGGCTAATAGGACCTATTTATATGGAAAAGTTTCACCTACTGCCCACCTCTAAAAATGGTTTTGCCAATTACATATGTAACCTTACTATTTGCTCCAATAGTTTATTCACCATTTGTGAGATTTACAAATGACCTACCTTTAAAGGATAAGGGTGCTTTCAAGTCTTCCTTCAATCCGTCAATAAAACTCTTTGCTTCAAGATTCGACTACTAGGTGAGGCTTGTTCATCAACAAGTACATTAATATTTAAAAATTGTGTAAGGATAAGCTAACACATAATGCATGTTGTTTGTGTATCCAACCCTAGATAGATATACACCCCTTATGATAATGGAATAAAAAAACGTCTACCGCGATTAGACAAGGTGTGAGGTAATGTCCCTATGGTGTATTCTCAAGGATCTATAATACCGTGACTTAATAGTTGGTCTCTATTGGATGAGCTAAGGTCTCTTGTTTCACATAGATGTAGCTACTTCTTTTGTTATGATTTTAATAATGAGAGAATTCCTAATTGTGCTCCACCATGGTTAGAGCTAGCATTTCATATGTTCATTAGTAGTTATCCCCTTAGTAAAGGTTTCACTTGTTCAACATAACATAATTGTACCTAACAATTGGTTTGAGAAGTGAGGTCCCAAGGAGTCTCTTAGAAAATAAGTTAGTGTGATGAAAGGTACATGGAAATGAGGTGGAGCATGCACCTTAGAATGAAATATTTGTAAAGGTTGAAAGAAATTACAATGGTAAATGTTAAGAAGCAACATAAAGCTCAAAAGGTGACAACCAAGTATAGTAGAATCCCAAGAGATGGGCACCTACTTCAAGTGGCCCATAAGCAAGGTAAGATTAGGTATGTGATTAAGTAAAGCAAGGTGCTAATGATGATGTACTTGAGCCTATTAAAAGGCACCCAGTCTATTGCAATTTGTGTGTGTTTCATCAACTCTCTTACCTTGTCATTATCTTGTCATCTTTAACATTAGTCACTTTTTCTCTACTTCGATTATGTCAAAATGATGTGCCTAATCCACTCCTTTCCACCTTAGTCAACTCCTAACTTGAATTTCAAGTTGGTATCAAATCCAACCACCATCCCATAGTCATCTACTCCTCTAGGATGCCCAAATTAATCTATAACATTAAGCCTTAATCACTTTACTAATCTTATTTTTCCCTCTTCCACCCACTCACTCAAATCAGCTCAAATCTGGTGATTTTTGAGTTTTCGCTCAAGCTTTGGGCAACCATTTCTTCCACAAAGGACTAAGACTAGGTCCAAGAAACAAGTTTAAGTGTCACCATTGTGGTAAGATGGGAAATTTAACAAAAGACTGCTAGCATCAACTTTGAGCTGAAGCAAACATAGTGACCAAGGATGTGGAGACAAGTAAGGAGAAGCCTTTTCAAGAAGGGAGTCAAGATCCTTCTTGGAAGCATTATAGAAGGGCATGACTCTCACTTCTACATGTAAACCTATCCTATGTTAGTGTAAAGTCACAAGTTAAGTTAACATTATTAAAGGAAATGACCCACAGTTCTACTTGTAACTCTATCCTACCTTAGTGTAAAGTCTTAAGGCAACATTTTATCTCAAGAGACAAGTTGAGGTGGACCACTCTAGAAAATGACTAAGAGCATAGACCGTGTACACATATGATAGGAGGAATTTATCACTTAAGGGGGAGTGTTAGAAAATAAGTGATGAAGGGTACTTGGAAACGAGGAGGATTATGCACCTTAGAATAAAAAGAAATTACACTAGTAAATGTTAGGAAGCAATGTAAAGCTCAAAAGGTACAACCAAGCATGGTAGATTCCCAGGAGATAGATGCCTACTTCAAGTGGGCATAAAAGCCAAGGAAAAGTCTTCAATCAACACCAAATGAGCCTAAAATCATGAGGTGTATCCTATAATCAAGGGAGATAAATAACAAGAATATTAGGGATGATATTAAGCAAAACATGATGTTAATGATGATGATGTACTTGAGCCTATTTAAAGGCACCTAATCTAATGCAATTTGTGTGTGTTGAATCAACTCTCTTATCTTGTCATTATCTTATCATTGCACTTATCACTTTTCCTCTACTTAGATTATGTCAAAATGATGACATTGTGCCTAATCCACTTTTATCCACTCTAATCAACTCCCAACTTTAATTTCAAGTGATTCATAAAGTTAAAGCACTAATTTTTCCATTAAATTCATAGGTTAGTGCGAATATTTTCTCTTTGTTGGGAAAGGGAGTCAAATTTGAAGCAACTAAAATTATTAATTTATGATTGGGTTCTAATGAATTGATCTAGGTAAGCCTTAGAAATACCTTTAGCATAGCTTGAGCTTCTCATTAATATCTATGGAAAAGTGACAAGCTTGTGGATGGATTTACATTGTGTTCATTACTTTGTGTGTCAAGCTTGTGAAATGGATTTACATTGTGTTCATTACTTCGTGAGGTTTCATTACTTATTAGCATTGATGCAAATTGCTATGTACCCATGTGAAGGAGTTCCATGCACACTTTTCTTGTGGCACTATTCTCCCTAATTTCTTTCTCAAAGAACAACACCTTTATGCGCTACATTGAGATTGAATGAGAACATTGGTTTAACCAACATGTCACGTTGCCAATGCACATGTGGACCGTAGCACATTTAGGCTTCCCGCTCCTTTTGAAGATAAGAACTTTCGATGAGCGCTAGAAAAAAGGAGTGGGAGAGATCATATAGTTTATGATTCCTCCTTATCCTTTTTTGGTGACTGTAGCACATTTAGGCTTCCCACTCCTTTTGAAGATAAGAACTTTTGGTGAGCGCTAGAAAAAAGGAGTGGGAGAGATCATATAGTTGAAACATAGTTACATGATTCCTCCTTATCCTTTTTTATAGCTTTGAATATTATTATGTCTAACACTCATTATCACTTCTATTGAGATGTCCTATTGAAAATGTGAGGCCCTCTTTATGAGAAGCATCCTAGTTTTTACACCCAACAAAGTTATATGGGATCATGATAGTTGCAGCCTTGTTGAGGTCTAGCTCCTATGTAGGTAGAATACATTCTAGGATGAGTGTTTCACACCCAAAACATATTCAAGACTAGAGGATCATAACCCTAAATACACTAAGAAAAAGGGCTAAAATGAGTGGTCAAAATCTATCCCTCTCACTTGATTAAAGGAAAGTCTGCTGGTTGTTATTTTAGGCACACCCTTTTTTTCTAAAGGGTGGCCATCTAAACATCAACCTCACCTCCAATGCTCCTTGCACTCCCCCCTCCCCTCCCCTCCCCTCCCCATGTCCACCCCCGTGCCAACTGACCCCACACAAAATAATGGCATATTTATTAGATGTTCATAAAGGAAAATCATTCATGGAAACCCTTTATTTCATGTGATGTCAAGTGAGTGCCTAAAGAAACATTTATTTAAACCGTGTTTTAAGAAAAGTAGTCCATATAGGTGGCCACTCTACACTCTTCAAAAAAGGGTGGCCATCTAAACATCAACCAATGCTCCTTGCACTCCCCCCTCCCCTCCCCTCCCCTCCCCTCCCCATGTCCACCCCCGTGCCAACTGACCCCACACAAAATAATGGCATATTTATTAGATGTTCATAAAGGAAAATCATTCATGGAAACCCTTTATTTCATGTGATGTCAAGTGAGTGCCTAAAGAAACATTTATTTAAACCGTGTTTTAAGAAAAGTAGTCCATATAGGTGGCCACTCTACACTCTTCAAAAAAGCCAAACTGTGCGTGAAGTAACTACGTTGTTGAAACACTATCCTTGTTAAAGCAAGGGAATCAAGCTATATTTTTACTAGGGTTTCTTCATTTCAATCCAAAAAATATATGATATATTACTCAACTATGCAAAAAGATACCCATTACAAAAGGGTATCTTGCTAGTTCTACAAAAACTTTATATGTACATATTACATTTATAGCTTAACTGTACATATTACATTAATAACTTAATTTTAGAAAATAATCCTTATTGAATGAGAATAGTTCAATATTAAAAATACCAAATATATCTTATATCTTAGGTTGATGTTTAGCTCAACCATGCTAAATCAGATATAAGGCATGGAGAAATCTCATTGGCAAGGTCAATATGGTTTCCAAAAGGCAAAAGATCATAGGAGATAGAATACATGGTATGATTTGCATGAGATAATTTATTGAATGGTGATACCATAAGGATAGAGATCATGTATGACGAGAAAATGATATAAGCAGTTACTAGAGAGGTACCTAGTGAGAGAAAAGCACGCTATGATAGCTCAATATAGCTAGAGAAAATCATGCAAATTGGATAATAATCCTTGAAATAATTGTTAACAAATAGAAATATACGGATGCTAACCTTCAAGTTCATGTATGATATCCTTAAATTATATCTTAAATTTTAATTATATTTTTTTATCATAATTATTTTATACAGAAGAAAGGAAAAGAAGAGGAGGAGTATGAATGCATTTCTTCTTCTCCTTCATAGGCACTTGAAGGGTAGAATGAGAGGTACAATGAGAGAGGAAGAATCATGTCTCTTCCTTCTCCTTCGTCTTTTTCTTCAATTACTTTTTCTTTTTCTTTGTCATCTAGTTGGTAGACCATGGATAAAATAACATATTTTGTACATTTGTGATTGATTGAAATTACTAATTTCTTTAAGACACTAAGCCTTTGTTGATTGCAGAGACTCACGAGATCCAAGGGAGAGAAAAGAGAAAATGAAAAGAGAGAAAGGGAGCCAAGGGGGGGGGAGAGAGAGAGAGAGAGAGAGAGAGAGGAAAATATTTCTTCCTATTAAAAAAAAGGACTTACATTAAATGCTCAAGCACATTTACATCTATCTCAAACTAAACATTGAGTGCTCAAGAACATTTACATCTATCTCAAACTAAACATCATTCATCTTTGCAAGAAAACTACATTTCTCTCAAACCAAAATGCCCAAAATAATTATGTTATTATCTCAAACAAAATGCCCCAAATACTTGTGTTACTATTACCCTCAGTAAGAAAATTAGTTTAAAGAAGCTGTCTCTCCCCACTCTATCCTACTTAAAGGTTATAATACCTCATGTTTTCCCCTTCAGCCTTTAACTTCAAAGCCTTTTTTGAGGGTGAGAAGCCATCTTACCCTACTACAATAGGACGGGGCACTACCACATTTATTGCAATGATCTTACACTTAGGATAAAAATAATAACAATCTTTATAATATCACAATAAATGTCATAGTGGATGCAGATGTTGTAATTTGTGTCATAATTATGATGCATATTATGCTGTCTATTGCTCTGTATAAAAATCCCTACATATTTGCATTGCTGACAACCTAGATTATTATGATAATTTGGTTAAATTTATTTTTAGGAAAAATGGAACAAGTTATAGTACAACCATTTTGCCTAAGTGGGTGATTTGACACATTTTAATGTAACCAAGCAACATTGCTCAAGAAACAAGGGGGGCTTAAAGCCAAGACGTACAAAAAATAATTTATTTTATTTTAAAAAGCCAAGATTTACAAAATGTCATTGATGATGGTCGAGCAACTACCACTACACTGAGGATGGGTAGGCATCTACACATTTTCTTTGGTCCCCTCTTCATCCTTAGCTTCCTCTTCATCTTCTTCAACCTCTTGCTTCTTGTATACATTGAAAGGAAGGGAGGGAGAAGAGACTCGTTTACATGGAGTCTAGAGAGACATGTAGACATCATTTACATGGAGTCTAAGACATGGGAGCAAGTCATCTCCATGAAAGCTTTCAAAGCAAGACATGATTAGCATTGATCAAGAGGTGATTATGAGTTATTTACAATTAGGACTTATAATTGTCTTATATACCTATGCCCCATGTTTACACTCACTTATGCCTTGGCCTCCACATTGGACCATGCCCATGACCTCTTTATCAGCCCATTGGCATCAGAGTTTCCCTCTATGTTTAGAGCAGATGCATCAGAGTTGCTCTCTATGTTTGGAGTAAATGCATCAGATTCCTTGATAAAGTTATCTCAGCCTGGAAAAAATGGGGATCTTACAAAGGTAGATGACATGGTTGAGTTGGCAAGAAGTGAAATGGATAGATTGACAAGTATTGTGGAGGACATGAGAGGTGCCTTGGATGCTTGGATGCAGCAAGGCCAGAGTTTCATGAGAAGTTCAGAGTTTACAAGGTAGCTACATAGAATTGGAAAGCAAGATAAAGGAGATGAAAGAAGATAATATTATAGATGAAGATGAGATGCACAATTTGCACATTGAGGCGAAGGTGCTAAAGCAGACAGCTTGTAAAGTTAGGTGTTGGAGATGGAGTGCCAGATTTGAAAGCATCAATGGATTCTGTAGAGAAGACATATGATAGTGCGAGAGGCTGTCTAGAAAAATCAACCACCCATCCATTATGGATTTATAAGTGGATTATTTAATCATATCAAATGTGGTGGCACTTTGGCTATCTATCCCACACCTCCTACAATACTCAAACACACTGCAAACGGACCATGCTATAAATAATGTGATCATGATCAATTTGAAAGAGTGTGTTGATTGTGGTCTCTCATTGGAGGACAATGAAGTTGTCACCATCTTCATGCTTCCTTATAGACATACGTACCATGCCCTTTGTTTTTATAAGTTGTTAGTCGATAATGAGAAGTGTGTCCTTGATGGTTGCAATCAATGCTGCAAAGCAGATGGTGTCTACGAGGGTTTGCCATGGATTTAGCCCTCAACTGGTGCAAAAAGGTGTGCTTGTCTTCTTACCCCTTGCTCTTTATTCAGTGATAGAACATTTACTTATGTAAGGACATCTAGCACCTTGGTACAACACATGTACATAGAATGAAAGGCAAGTGTGCAGGATCACTGCCTACAAGTAGTTGATTGTCCTTTGTAGCATGAGCATGAGCCACTACTTCAAAGCAGGTTATATTGCTTTAAAGAATTGCCATCAAAATTTATGCTTTCAATGTATATATACATGAAAACCAGAAAGTTGTTATCAAACCTTTAAAGTAGTTGAAAGCTGCAATGGGCTTAAAGCTGACTTTAAGCTTCAAAGCAAAGAACTACTTTAAATCATTTGCAGCTTCAAAGCCTTAAAATATTGGCACTTGCTTTATGATCTTTGAAGTAGTAGCACTTTCTTAAAGCTGTACAGTTTCATATGCTTAAAATTATCTTGTAGCTTTGAAGCATGTGGCATGATGCTTTATCAGCTTTGAAGCAGTGGCACTTACTTTAAAGTTGTATAGTTACATGTGCTTTAAAGTTGTAAAGTTACATGTAGCTTTAAAACATGCTACTTGCATCTACTTTATAGCTTTAAAACATGCTGCTTGCATCTACTTTATAGCTTTAAAACATGCTGCTTGCATCTACTTTATAGCTTAACATTGTGCCATAGTTTAAATTTTGCAAGGAGGATATGAGCTATAGATTTTAAGCACTATTAATGTGCCAAACTTGTAAGCATTTAATCATGTGTGATCATTTGCAGGGAAGCATGGGATTAAACTAACATAGTTGGAAGAGACCACATCAATCATTAACTTGTTGGCTAGTCAAATTTTTTTGCTAAAAATTATGTCTTCATTAAAAAAATAGCTATATAGGTATTTAAAGAATGTCTTTACATGTTCTCAAGAACTGAAGGCCGATGCGTCTGTTGGCAAGATGCCACGGTCCAACTTGGTTGATACTTTTTTGAATCTATGCACAAAGAAGGCAAGTGACCCCTTTCATTCTTGTCAAAGGTGTTCTGGCTTTCTATATTTGTTGGGGTTTAGCTTTTGTGCTACTCTTCAATCAACTTCTCCTAGAATTTTTCTCAGGGTCATCTAGTAATATTTGCAAACAAGGAACCATGGCCTCATGACTTGAAGGACTCAAACTTAGAGTAGCATGAAATCTTTGGCAAAGGAAGGAAAAAAAATGTGGAGGGGGCTCCCTTAGTGGCATCAGAGAAGATAGGGGTGCAAGAAGAGAGTGTCAAGGGAACATAGGATGCTTCACACATTGAAGATGACATGGAAGCACTTACTCTATAGATGTTGCTGACGCAGCTGTCACCCACCACTGTGGCTCTAGTAGTAAAGGGTAAGATGGCCTCAGATGACCTTGTTTCTAATGAGATGGATTTGAATCTGATGCTCTCAGAAGTTACAATGATGACACCACATCTAGCGAGTCCTTGGATGACCTTGGGAACAAAGTTGATATGAAGTTTCCAAACATAATGGAGACGGCACTGCCTATAAACGCAACTACAAAGTCCCTGGAGATCACTCTTCGTGAATTGCATAGGTCTTTTGGAATCTCTAAAGGTGTGTTTTTTAATCTATTTAACTTGGACCATCTTAGTTTTGGTATAGCTCTGAATGTATGTCCTTTGGAACTCTATTTTGGAACTCTATTGCACTGCTTTAAATTTTAGAGCAGTGCTTTAAAGCCTTATTGTATAGCTTTAAATTTGTGGCATGTTACTTAGAAGTGGTTGTGTAAATCTCTGGTCTACTTCTTTAAACCTATGTGATACTTCTTTCAAGCTCTTTTGTGCTACTTTAAAGCTCTGATAAGCTACTCAGAACCAATGCATAGAAGTTGTATACTACCCTCTGATAGTTGCTTCTAGAGTGTAGCTGCTGCTGTGAAGTTATACCTTAGCTTCTGGACAAAGGTTCCTATTTTTCTTCATGTTCACTTTGGTCTCTATGTGTTTCATTGTAGCTTAGCTAATAAGCTAGTCTAAGACTCATTTTTTATTTGTTCTTGTAGGTGTAGGGAAGAGAAAAGGCCTCATCTTGTAGGGGGGAAAGAGGTGGAAGGCCAGCAAACAGGGTGCAGTTGAAACATGCCCCAAACTAAAGAAGAGTATGTATGGCTCTCATAGTGCTTTAATGCATCTCAAGGACAAGAGGCCCCGTGCTTGCAAGAAACTATAATAAATGTGTTTTTATGAACCTAGTATGCCAAAGCCTAGAAGTGTGTTTTCCCAACTACTCTTTTGTTCTTTTTGTATTATGCTACTTCTATGCATTTTAACTACAATCCTATATAATGAGAAGCAAGATGTTTTTGCAAGTGCAATCTTTAGTTTTGTATTGTAATTATCTTTTGTGCATGTTCTTCAACTTATATTTAACCTTGAAGGCTTGAGTAGTTTGCCACATTCTTTCTTCAATGATTGATGATGGTGATTCTCTATTTCTTGTGGTATGTTGGTCTAATGTGCAATGCACAAGTCTAGTTCCTTATGTCAGGGGAATTCGCACGAAACCAATTTCTAGGTGGTTGAAAAAGCTGAAATCAAGTTACAACTTCTCTTATTATCGGTGAAATTTGTATAGGAGTGGAGAGTCTATGCTTAATAGAGTGTTGTCTTTCTGGTCCTACTATCCATCTAGGATACAACATACACCTTTTCAGGGTTGGATTGGTTCAAGAGGGGGTTATCACTCCCTTGGTATATGATTGACTCCCAAAGCATGTTGATCAGCCTTGATTCTAGATATGAATGGTGTGCTCATGTACACCCATAATTAGAGAAGCAACAAAGAACTTCCTTGCTAGACAACACATCCCAGGGTAGTACCGAGTGGCATGCACACACACTTTGTGCGAAAGGATGTAGAAAAGTTTTGACATGGGCTACAACTTTCTTTAACGTATATATATGGAGCTATGCAATGCTTGAAAATATACATTGGCATTTTCATGCCGCTATCTCACAAGAGGAGATGTTAATTTTAGGTTTTTGTGGCCAAGAGATGTGCAAAAAGGATGCAAAAAAGTTTTTGACATGGCCTTGCAGCTTTCTTTAATGTATATATATGGATCTGTGCAATGCTTGAAAATATACAGTAGCATTTTCATGCCACTATCTCACAACAGGAGATGTTAATTTTAGGTTTTTGTGGCTAAGAGATGTACAAGAGTGTGGACTTCAATTTTGATGGCAATAAGCTGATGTTGTTCAAGACTTTAAAGGGCTTTTGGAGGGTTTTCCCAATGTACAATGAGGCAACGACCATATTGTTGGATGAGAGTCCATACAAATACTTGCTTAACAAGAGTGGGACTTACAGAATACTGCCAAAGTTCAAATCAATGTGTGAAAGCAGGTTAGAGAATTTCCTCATGAGGCGAGTAAGTGAGTGGCTTTGGGAGTGGTTGGTAAATGACAATCGGTTGTATTATGCTAGTAGGGATGCATTTGTTGTGGAGGAGATGAAGAATCACAAGAAGAGCTAAAGCTTCATAATGTACAAGTTTGACCAAAGGCATAATGTATGCTCCTTTGTCCCATGAGGAAATGATGCAGAGACAGAATTCAAAGCGTTCGGAGGCACAAAGAAGCGGGAGGAGTACATGGTAGAGAGGGGGTAGTAGGCCAAGGGAACGATGTGCAAGGCATTGATGTTTAGCTTCAAAACATGCTATTACTATAGTTCATACTCATGTATAGGTTTAAACATTCTAATACTTAGGTATAGATTACTACACGTCGATACTTATTCGGATACTTATGTATAGATTCTAGCAAATTGTATAGGCTCCAACATCCTTATACTTAGGTATATATACATTCAACCATGTTGATACCTATGTCAATGCTTATGTATAGATTCCAATGGGCTGTTGACACATGCTTTTAATATTGAAGAGGTGGAACTTTTGACAGTTCTTAGTTTTTTGCATCTTTCTTTTTTCTATACATAAGATCCTACACATTTTTTTCTGTCCGTCAACCACTCTTTGAAGCCTTGGAGCCTTGAAGCATGGGAGCCTCTTTGTGAGCTTCTCAAGTAGTGGAGGTGCTACTGGGTTGGGTGAGTCTTCTTAGCCCCACAATAAAAGGAGGCAAGAAGACTAAGATGCAGAGCAACATTGTTTGTCTCGATGATGGCAATAGCACCATCCATCTATTAAAAGCATTTGGCAACGTTTCCTTTATAGCAACGCACTCCTCCTATAGAGTCTAGCAAATGGCAAACGCAAGCTTCAGCAATGCAAAGGATTTTCAAATCACGGGCTGAAAAACTTAGATCGTAGCCTTTTGTATTCAAAAAAAAAATCAAACCTTCAAAGGCTTTTGGTTTCAAACTTTATTCTTAAGGGGTTTTTTTAAACCTTTCTATCTAAGGTTTTCAAACCTTTCTCTCAAAGAGTGTCAAAGGATTTCACTCACCCTTGCTCATCAAAGTGCAAGGATAACCCACTTAAGCACACATTTTCTAGACTTGAACTATTTTTTTCCTTGTAAAACAGAGTTAGACACTGCCCTTGTTTTCTAACAAATGATAAAAGACCCCTATCAATCATGTCAAAGGAGATGGGAGGCTCGATTGAGAAGTTTGATGGAGAGGGTTTCCATACTCGAAAAGTTCAAGTAAAATACATGCTCATGCTGAAAGGTTTAGGCATGAAGAAGGTGGACCTTGAAGATCCGGAGGTTGTAGAAGATGACGAGAGTGCTCATCCCATTATTGTTCTTCATATTCATAAGCAACTCATCCATTCAAGTAAAATACATGCTCATGCTCAAAGGTTTAGGCATGAAGAAGGTGGACCTTGAAGATCCGGAGGTTGTAGAAGATGACGAGAGTGCTCATCCCATTATTGTTCTTCATATGCATAAGAAACTCATCCATTTTGTAGCAGGGATGAGATCAACAAAAGTGGCTTGGGATAAGGTTGAGAAGCTTTATGGAGCCAAGGCAAAGCACTCAAAGATTGCAGTTAAGGTCAAATTTTTTGGTCTTGAGATTAGGAGGGTGGCCCTCTTGGAGACTTTGTCAGTGAGATGAATAGCATCGTAGCACAACTTGCAAGCATTGATGCCAAAGTTGAATAAGATGATGCTATTTTTATGCTCTTGAAGAGCATGCCCATGTCGTTTTATAGCCGTGTGACCACATTGAAGCAGCTCCTTGATCCAACATTTAAAGATACTATTGCAGCACTTCTTAAAAAGATATAAGGGTCAAAGCAAAGGGTGGATCTACATCTACATCAAAAAATCACCTACACAAGCGTTTTCCTTTGGTTTTTCCAAGAAGAAGGGGCATATTAAAGCCCAATGCTTGAAGAAAGATCCCTCAAAGTGAAAATGTAACAAGTGTGGTGAAATAGGCCATCTTGGAAGAGATTGTACCAAAGAAGTCACTAAAGTTAATGGGAATTATGTAAGTTTCTCAAATTATGAGAAACTCTTCTAGTCGAGGAGTGAAACATGTTTGCTAGAATTGGGAGTGAACCATATTACTCTATAATTCATCTCTTTTACTAGAACTCTATAACTCATCTCTTTTGTAAAAGCCTATTATATGAAGGCTACCTACCTTGTCTTCTATCCTATGGTTGAGAGGGGGTCTTTTTTGAATGTGTATGTCCAATGCTCACTTTGTCCCATGGTGGCATTGAGAGGGGGTATTAAAATATATGATGTACTAGGTCAAGGATGAGGGGAAGAAGAATGGAGGTGTGAACACACACAAATAAAGTGGGCATATGGGTGGAAAAGGGATCTAGGGTTAGCCCAAACTCTAGCCCTTGGTGAAGCCTATATAAAGGGCAGGAGACCCTACTTTTGGTAACAACATGAAGGGGAAGGGTAAGCCAACTGTGGAGAGGCTTAAATAAAAAGCAATACAATAAGCTTTCTATACGTCTTGTGTCCTCTCTCAAGGTATAGAGTCTCATGGATGTTAAGTAAGTTGTTTATGCTTGTTCTTTCATTTATGCTTTGCTCTCCTCTTGTTCCATTGCTTCTATTGTTTCATGCTCTAGATATCCATGATTCTTAACACCATGGGTTGCATTAAAGAACACTCCAGGCTGTTACAAGTGTAAGGGTCTTCATGAAATCATAAATGGCTATGGATTGGTATGTATATGGGTCTAACTACTATGAATATGTCTATTGTTATTTTAACCACATGAGTAGATACAACCCTTACTATGAAGGGTTTACTATGGTTGGGTCAAGTTAGCTCCCTTTGTTTAACATTAGGATATAATTACAATGTGAGCTTGTTTTCCAATGGTTAAGACATGAGGGAAGTACGAGTATAAGCCTAATATTACAATGTGAGCTTATTTTCCTCTCATTTTCCTATGGTTAAGACATGAGGGAAGTACGAGTTTGAGCCTAATATTATTGTGTGATTCCACTATAAACCCTAGGTTAATGAGAGGTAAGGTCAGATATAGTTATTGTTTGAGATTACGATCTGGTCTCGTAAGAATGAACTTGGGTTTATATTGCTAGGACAAATTGTGATAACGATATCGAATAGACATAACTAGGGATGATGTTAAAGTCACCGCAAAATGTGCACCACAAAATGTGCATAATTTTATGGCAACCATTATGAGTCATAAGCTAGATGTAGAAGCATGATTTACAAGATATGGATATATAAATGTTGATGGGTATAGGTATGCTATGGGCATGATTTGCAAGGCATGGCCTAACATGATTTAAAAGACATGGATATATGAATGTTTATGGGTATAAACCTAGACATAGATTAAGTACCTCAATAGTACCTTAACACAAGAGAAGGTGTCAGCCCGAGATGTTTGAATAAGGATTGGGATTTATGGATTGACATGTACCAGATCTGGAATTGTTTATAAGTTATATTCATGTCAATGTTTGGAAGTGAATCCCCAAAAATCATATTGAGATTGAAAACATTGATGAGATATTTTTTAAGTTATACATTATAGTATTTCAAATTTAGAGGCATGTGTGAGTGTACTTTTGAGGTGTGCATGCATAAATTCCATAGTGAATGGGTGTGTGTTTTTCTTCATCGGATCCAAGTGCTTGGGTGGTAGGGAGGCTGAACCATCTGGGCTTAGATGATGGGGTTAGGCTCAAGCACGGATTTGGTTTGGTTTAGGAAAATTAAAATTAAAATATAAAAAAATGTGATTTCTTAGAAATAGAAAATGGCCATCAATGAGACCAACAAAAAACGAGGGTAAACCATAAATTAATGGGAGAAACAAGGCGTATAGTTAATTAGAATTTAGCTCGTTTTAAAACCCTTAGATGGAAGAGTTGAGCCTTGGGGAGCCACTTGGATAATCGATTTTCAAGAAATAAGAGAAGGGTACCATATCCACAGGAGAAATCCCTTATGTTTCTAGATGACGAGGGTTATAGCGAACCGTCGAGACAATGCAACAGAGCCCTTGAGTGAGTGTCACTACCCCCTAGAAATTCTTCCATTGCTAAAATAGTCTAATAGTAGGGAGTTTGGGTCTAAAATAGTCTAATAGTAGGGAGTTTGGGTTTTACAATAGGAGTGGTGAGAGTGATGGGGGTTGCGATCCCAATTGATTCTAATGGGATATTTCTTGTGTTGACTCAAACATGGTGAAGAATATGTTTACTGTGTTCACCTCATCGGATAAACTAGGACTATCGAATTATATAAAGGGCATGTAGCTAGTACTTGGTCCACTATTAAGAGTGGTCTTCATAGATGGTGAGGCAGGTGCCCCTGTTTCTATATCAAACATTGAGCCCTCCCCAGACCTTTCTTCTAGTCTTAAGGATTCCTCAATTGTCCAAGGCAAGTAAGAGTTATGTTAGGAATCTTGCAACCACTAAGAAACATTGGGCCCTCCCTAGACCTTTCTTCTAGTCTTAAGGATTTCTCATTGCCCAAGGCAAGTAAGAGCTATGTTAGGAATCTTGTAACCACATTTCTTCTTGTCTTAAGGATTCCCTCAGGATTCCTCAATTACCCAAGGCAAGTAAGAGTTATGTTAGGAATCTTGTAACCACTAGGAAAATAATTAATCCTTTCTAATATAAATCAAAGAAATACCATAGACTTGTAACAAATTTGAACATGAAGCATAGCATAAACAAATTACAAGGTAAATAAAAAAAAACATCACCATCAACACCAATTGGGTCTGAGCTGGAAATCTTCTGGGGTTTCCTTGGCTTGGGCGAGATGGACCCTGATTAGACTAGTATGAAGGGGTTGGCTCCCTCACGGCATGAGTATTTTAATATTGTATTCTAAAAATTATCCCTGGAGCTAATAATAGATGATTCATACAAAATTGGGCTTTGCTTTTTCACTTTAACAAAAATAACAAGCATCAAGAGCTTGTTCACACTGTATAAAACTAAAAATTCATTATTACATGCGCTAATAAAATAGCAATGTCGTGCACAAGTGCAAATAAATAATATGTACAATCATTTGTCTCAAGGCCATCTAAAAATAATAATGTTCGCGTGAAAAAAATACTCGCACACCAAAAAATCCATACACCAATAAAATACGTGCAAAAAATATTCGCACACCAATAAAATCCATACATCTCAATTAGTGACCCTCCTATAGTGCGACAGTGATCCTTGCACTACTCATAACTCGTGAAGCACCTTAATCATGGATAAAACAACTTAGTCGGTATCCTCACACATATCACCTAAATCCATACTAACAATTAAATCATGTCAGGCGATATGGCACAAATACAATACACCAAAATACACTAGCATAGTATCAACATGAAAAATATCACCCACAATACATGGTTACTAGCATGGCCCCACTACGCATATGTCAATAACACTGACATATTAGTATTTTTACTAGTGAAATCACTCACAACACCAATAAGTCAGCGTGACATAATGGCTTTCAAGTATCCCCAATTAGCCATAGAGAATGCCTACTAACATCCCTCTTGCTCGAGTTGGCAACTTCCCTCAATTGTGTGTTTGTTGATATGATGTCAAGACACATGTAAACAAATTGCTCATGCATCCATCTACCATCTTCTCTTGGATGATTTTTAAAAGTCAAAAGATATCTAATGTATGTGTTGCCTGTACTATAGTGGTGTATTCATGATCTACAATTTTGTTTGGTTTAAATTATTCCTCATCATCAACTAATTGTGGAGGTTCTTCATAAACAGGATGAGTAAGAATTGGTCCTCTAAATGGTCGTAACAAGAGAATTATGAATTCTCCAATGGAAAGGTAGTTCTAGTCTATAGGCCAAGTCATGGATCTTATCTAACACTCAGAAAGAACTATAAAATCTAGGTGCCAATTTGACAACAACATTCTTCTACGCTTTTGAGCCTTCTTTTTTCTATTCTCAAAAGGATATAGTATTTCTTTTCAAAATTTATTAGCTTTCTCTTTTTTTTGCTTGCTTGACATATTTTTCTTGCAATTTTCTAATGGCTTCTTTTACTTGTTCATAAATAGTCTTAAAGTCTTTTGTAAATACATCAGCACCTTCAATGGTATGTAAAACGCGAGTCATTGGTGTAGGTAAGTTCTTACCATATACTATTTCAAATGGTGCCTTCTTGGTAGAGCTGAATAGGTGGTATTATTGTAGGCGAATTGAAGAATATATAAATATTTATCCCATTGCTGATGCTAGGATGAAACACAAGCTCTAAGAAGATCCAAAATGGTGCTATTACTTCGCTCTTGCCATGAAAGGCAAGAGAGAAATCTAATTTTATACCCAAATTATCAAACAATGTGGTCCAAAAATCACTACTAAATTTAGAATCTCTATCTAGAAAACAATAACTTTTGGTAAACCATGATGAACAAAGATTTGTTTTAGAAATAGATGTGCAGCTTGGCTATAGTTGTGAGTGTCTTTTTGCATGGCAATGAAATGTTCTTGTTTGTTAAATCTATCAACAATGGTCCATATCATATCATTGTGGTTAGCTGTATAACTGGAAAACTTCTATTAAGTCCATAGAAATTTACTCCCATGGCTCATTTGAAATGGGCAATGGCATAAGCAATCCTTGAGTTTTTCCCTTATAGCTCTTAATTTTCCAACAAACAATCAACTCAGCTACAAATGTAGCTACGTATCTTTTCATCATTGGCCAATGAAAGTCTCGGCCTATGGTCTGTAAAGTAGAGGATACTCCTCTATGTCTAGCACATGGAGGTTGGTGTAATTCTTTCGTGAGAGATTGTTTAAAAGGTCTAGTTATGCATAATCTCTTTCTAGAAAAAGAGAAATCCATCATGATAAGAATATTGTGCGTGTGGATTCCAACCACTATCTCTCATTGTGGTCCAAGTGTTTACAAAGTCTGGGTCTAGGTCATAAGAGTCTTTCATAGAGTCAAAAGTTAAACTTTCCATAGCTGTAATATTTTGAATATATTAAGCCTAAGACTAAGTGCATCAGATACTACATTCTCTTTGCCACACTAATTGAGAATAGTAGACTAAAATAAAAGAGTCTTTCATAGAGTCAAAAGTTAAGCTTTTCATAGCTGTAATATTTTGAATATATTAAGCCTACGACTAAGTGCATCAGATACTACATTCTCTTTACCACACTGATAGAGAATAGTAGACTAAAATAAAAGCAACACATTTGATGTGTTGATCAAATATAAGAGGTTGCAAGGGTAGATGCCTAATACTGATAGAGAATAGTAGACTAAAATAAGAGCAACCCATTTGATGTGTTGATGAAATATAAGAGGTTGCAAGGGTAGATGCCTAATACTGATAGAGAATAGTAGACTAAAATAAAAGCAACCCATTTGATGTGTTGATGAAATATAAGAGGTTGCAAGGATAGATGCCTAATACTATGTTGATCAGTCTTAATGATAAATTCAAAACCCATTAAATAATGTTTTCAAATTTTTAATGCATGTACCACTACAATCAATTCCTTATCAAGTACTATACTTAGCCTCTAGGTGTCTAAGTTTTCTACTCTCAAAAGCTATGGGGTGACAATCTTGCATTAAAATAGTTCCTATGCGCATGAACCACTAGCATTAGTAACAACCACAAAGAAAGATCTAGCAAAATCAAGTAGTTGTAATACCGGGTGTATCGGTAAGTGCTTCTTTTAAAGCATTAAAAGATGCAAAAATTTTCACAAACTTTATATAGTAACTGCATAAACTAAGAAATGGTCGAAGCTCATGAATATCCTTAGGTCTAGGCAAAGTTACTATTATGGTCTCAGTTTTCATGTAAATCCACTTGAATATACTATCCATAGAAACTATGTGGCCTAACTATGGTCTCAGTTTTCATGTAAATCCACTTCAATATACCGTCCATAGAAACTATGTGGCCTAACTAAGTATTCAATCTTCATCAAGAAGAAAAAAACTCTTCTCAAGGTTGAGTTATAGTTGATTCTCCTCTAGAAGATTAAATACCATCTCTAAATGTGGCTTATGCTCAACAATACTATCACTGAACACAAGAATATCATCAAAGAATACTACCACAAAGTTTTGGTGTGTTTAAGAAAGATGTGATTCATCATGCTAACTAAATGTAGCCGAAGCATTAGTGAGACCGAAAGGCACCACTAAGAACTCATAATGGCCTAACTACATTCTAAAAGCAGTTTTGTATTCATCTTCCTCACACGTCCTCATTGCCCATTCTTTTTGCCTAGAATGTACTCAATCTCAAAAGTAAATTGTGAAAGAAAATACCACTAGTGAAGTTGAGGAGACAAGTTTGCATGAGACTGAGTGAGAAGATATATTAATACCTGATGATCCAAACATATCTAGAACTCTGCACCAAGAAGATAATGCCTCCACTTTTTCAAGGCATACATAGCTGCTAACAACTCTTCATCATAAAGTGGAGTAGTTCTTCTCAAGACCCTACAGCTTCTTGCTCTTAAAAGCAAGGGGATGTCCATCCTACTACAAACTTGTGCCAAGACCACCACCACTGGCATTTGAGATCACCATATAAGGCTTGTTGGGATCAGGAAAGTGAAGAACTAGTGATGAAGACACAAGGGCCTTCGACTAGGATTTTCCCATGCCTTGTGCACCTTCACATTTTATGCCTCATGGGGACTCGGTGGCTTGGGCACCATGTATTGAGGCTAGATGACTTGCAATAACTTGGTTCAAGTCTCCTTCCATCCATCACATTGTCTTGCCTTCTAAGATCATGAATGCATGAACTATGGAAGACCATGTCTTGCCTTCATCTTCCATCTGAGTCTGGCTCCCATGGTTGTTCGCACCACATCATATCTTATATAGCTTTATGTTTTATGACTCTTGCCGACTCATAACTCGATGGCCTGAGCACCATGTCTCGAGGCTTACTGGCTTACAAGTACCTGGTCTTATAACCCTTGGTTCCACCCATGAAATTGGTTCATGCTCTCATATGTAAACCTTGGACACAAATGCCTTGGTAGTCTAATCTTCTTGCATGTGATCTTCTTGGAGATCATCTTAGGTGATTTCTAAAGATCCAGGTGGTCTCTTGGGTCCAAGCCATGCCCTATATGGGTAGCACAATCGAAGATGTAGTTGATCATGAAATCCCTCCATGCCGAGTGATTTCTAAAGATCCAGGTGGTCTCTTGGGTCCAAGCCATGCCCTATATGGGTAGCACAATCGAAGATGTAGTTG
This sequence comes from Cibotium barometz, assembly GCF_041138505.1. Lineage (NCBI taxonomy): Eukaryota > Viridiplantae > Streptophyta > Polypodiopsida > Cyatheales > Cibotiaceae > Cibotium > Cibotium barometz. Next base: position 24,659,564 of record NC_141054.1, read on the forward strand.
ATCATGAAATCCCTCCATGCCTTACTCCTTAGTACTATCCTAACACAATTAGTTTGTATGGAAGGCCTCTGCTTCCTCTGGGTAGCTCCATCATCAAGTCTAAGCTACCATAAGCTCTGAATTGGATGAAGACACTTTGGATCACCTTTGTGCAAGCCTAGCGAGATGGTCTTTGTCATACAAATGGAAGTTCTCAACAATTACGTAGCAGACTTGCCAATGAACGAACTTTGGAAGACCATATCCGGCCTCCATCTTGCCTTACCTTCATCTTCCATCCAAGTCGTTTACACCTTTCAATGCCACAAGCTCACAAGGGTCGTCCAATGTGTCCCAGGAAGAGAGGGTCATCAAGGCCCTCAACGTCCACCTTGTTCAAGAGGATGATCCCCTAATTGAAAGGAATTAGCAGGGATGCTACACCTCTCTCAAGCCTACCTCACTCTCACTCAACCTAATAAAATGACACTTCTTAAGAAGTTCCTCAATCAAGAGTAAAAGGAAGTAAATAAATCTCTTGAAATCACTAAATCAACATAAAAAACATACCAATAGTAGAGAGTTGAGGTAGGGCATAAGATAACATTCAACCACGAAGCTATGAAGTGGGGGTGACAGAATTCTTATATGATGTGAAGAAATCAAGTCATCGACTTGTGAGTGCCTCCAATGCTATCGTTTCTATGGCCACAATGGTAAGCCCAATCCTTGTCGTGTACCTTATTTGTCTACAATTTCTATGCTATTTTTTTCGAGGACTAAGTGTTCCTATATTTTTTAAAAATAAATATGTGAATATTGGTACATTAAACAATATAATTTTTTCTCAACTCCTAAAGAGTCTAATAATATACATATATATGAAGGGTACTTTTCCAAGGGAGAACTACAAGGATGGACAAGTTACACAAAGGGGAGAGGGTTATCCTTTTTTTTGGGAGGGGGGATCTTTTGTGCTCATGTGCGTGTGTGCTTCCGTGCCGCCATCAACAGCTAGCAGGTTTTGAACCCAACACCTATATCTTCCATGCCAATGAAGATACAACCTAGCGGTAAGGTGTTGAGTCCCATACGGGAGAGGGTTATCTTTTCAATGTTTCCTTTCCTTATCTATACACACTCAACATAAATATATCTTTACTTAAGAATATTTTCTTGTAGATAACATATGAAAACATGTTCATGTGGCATACCATCAAGTCCACCTCCAACATATCATGTTACCAGTATGAAACAACCTAATAATTTATGAAAAAACATTGTGTGCCTCTTGCATGCACCAACAATAGTATTTCCAGGAAGGTCTCTATCAAACAGTTTTTCTATTACTTCCATGAGTATTTCTAGGCTCTTGCGAGTGTAATACCATTTCTTGATATCATACACTAGTAGCTTATCAAAAACTTCTTAATGAAGCTACGAATTAGCTTACACGCTAACCAAGGTGTAATAAACTTATAAAGCAAAGGTGTTTTAAGGGGAGATAGAATCTAAAAGTGATGAAGATTTTTTTTCGACAAAGAAACTATTAGGAGCACTTTCACCAATAATTATCCATGTGGAGCTGGTCCTTAATGTTGTAAGATCTATCTGAGATTATACTCGACCTTAAAGTCTTTGCTCGTGGGATTGGAAGGCTAAGAGTGTGGATAAATTAAGATGGTATTGTGGCACATCTAGAGGCATACAAGTAGCCATGACACTTGCTCAAACATGTTCAATGTGGTTTAGTGCTATCCACATTGACGGCATGAAGTGGATGATGTGAGCCATTGTCCACTAATAAGGAGCTTGAGGGAAGTAGGGATGTAAAATTAAGTATCTCTAAAGGAAAATTGGTGACATGTATGATGTGGTCAACTAAGGATGTAAGCACCATGCTAATATCCTTGTCCTTAATAGGACCATGTGATGGTAGAACACCATGATAGTGTATATGATGGAAAGTTGGGCTTGGTGGAGCCATGGATTTATGTCAAATGCAAATACGAAAAGGTTGTATCCAACTTTTGGAATTACTAGCTGATGGTGGAGGTATGCAAACAACCTCAAAATTACAGCACCATGTATCATGCCCTATCCATTAGAAGAGCCACTACACATGCATGCTTTGCAATATGCAAGTTAATCGGGCAGTTAGAGAGTTGGAAGTCTTACATGAATAATTGTCATGTTGTAATGCTTAATGAGATTGATACTGAGGAGAATCCATTCTTTGAAGACCAGCATAATATTGTGAGAAATTTTTGCATACTACGCCTTCTCCTCTGTATAGGGGTATTTAGGTTGGGGAATCTCCAAGAAGTTTTCTTTCAATCATTCTAATAAGGAACAATGACCCTTACTCATTACATATTTTTACATCTCTTAAAGATGCATGATTTAGATGACATGGCCACACTCCATACATCAAGGGATGCTTACAATATTATAATGAGTCCCATAAACAAGATTACCATAGCACATACTCAATGGCATTCCACTAAGCCTATTGAACAAATCTTTCCCTAACAACTTATGCATATCATACCAAACATATCACCAAGCTAGGTTGATCCTTCATTCATAATGTATCAACACCCAACTAAAAGGAACCAATAGTCTGATCTTACATTTGATTGCTTTGCCAGTACATTAAAATTCAAACGCATATAGTTCTGTAAGTATCTAGCATATCGTCTTTTACCACGACGATATGCACACACATCGAACTCAGCATAACGCACATCTTGTATATCACTTATGCATTTATATTTTTGGCTCATCTCAAGCTATATGGATTTCAATATCAAATTCTCAAGTATGCCAATGACCATGAACACACATACATGAACTATGTATATGTACATGGGGACATGCCACTAATTTTCATATCTCAAATAATCATCCATCCAAGCAAGCATAGCTTTCTCATTAAGGAAATATATGATGCATCTCAAAATTCCAAAAGGAATAGAACTATACATAATGATGCATTCCTGTACTCAATCTCAAGTACCTCAATAGTTGTGTGATCCTTTCTCATGCTAATGCAGCAACTAAATTGTTGGTGTACATGCATTCTAGAATAACAAAGTTTTGGTAGCTTCATACTTCTCTTTTTACTCTCCAAAGTTTTTGGTAGCATCATACTTCTCTTTCTGCTCTCCAAAACCAAAAACCCTTAGTGGTCATATATTTACTTCAAAAAATACTATGCAATTTCAATCAGACAGCACCTTACTTATAAAGAAACTCATTTTGGTAGCATCATACTTCTCTTTCTGCTCTCCAAATATGTACAACCAAAAACCCTTAGTGGTCATATATTTACTTCAAAAAATACTATGCGATTTCAATCAGACAGCACCTTACTTATAAAGAAACTCATTTGGTGCTAATAGGTATAGAAAAACCAAGAGTTTTAACCATTAGTTGGCAGGTTCAAATAAGATCTTTAAGAAGAGATTATTGCCTTTTATGCAACATCCTATCACACATCTTAATGTAAAGTTTCAAGAAGTTCCATACATATTTAGCAATAGACTTATATGATATGTACGTTCTCTCAACCTTCTACTACCTTACTGGATTACAACTAAAATGGTCTCAAGATGTTTCAATCATCACACACATAATAAGAACACAATAACTTTCAACAAAGGAACATATCAATACTGACAACCATAAGATTTTAAATTCAAACTATCTAAATCCTTTTGAACTTGTTGGCTATACATAATCCCATTCTTGGTGCAAAGCATTGCTTGCTTCACATATAGTCAGATTGTATATGTGATCTTTTGAACGATCAAAACATAACCTTTATACAATAACTATTTCATTATTTATACCTAGAGATACAAAAGCTTTTAACAACCTCATGATTGAAATTGCTCATTGGGTTTAAGGAGAAGCCATAATTATCTTCCTAGCCAACTGAATACACCCATCGAGAACTACACTTTACATTAGGCAAAAATTCATATTACAATGAGAAAACTACACTTTACAAACTACTTAGAAAATATATATTTCATATCCCTTCAAGAAGGGAATCATAAGGCATGGCCAAAAGGTGGCATCTGAGTTCTTAACAAAACTATATCACTTCTAAGAAAATCATAAGGCATGATCTTAACAAAACGGAAACATCCACACAACCAAGCCAACCAACAGAGCATGTGAGAGCATGCACGCTAAGCCTAAATATCAATGATCTATAGTGATAGACTTGCAGCACACTCCAACATCCGAGTCACCTGCTCTCCAGCAAGGTGGTCTAGCTCATAAACCCATGATTGATATAACAAACACGGTTTTCACTCCTTGGACTCCTCAAATAGTCTGCTATCTTCTTCTGTGCTAGCTTTCCCAAACTCACCAAGTTTTCAAGAAATACTGAGCTGGTTGGTGTCTATACTTTCCCTCGCCACCATAAGGAAATAAATTTTTCCATTGCACACATACCTAAAGGAGATATGATGGGATATCCATTGAAGCAGCCTAAGCCTACTTTCACAGGCTTAGTGAGAATATGTGGTGATACGGAACGTGATAAGTAACAAATGATAACTCATGGGGCTTATACTGATTTCGGCAGCTAGAATCAATGATACTGAACGTGGAGCCGGAACAGACCGACTCTGTTGTAAAGGAGCATGCCTTCTCTTGGGTGCTTATTATGGATAAAGTTGTTTGCTTGGTGTTCTCGTTCACAACAGGAAACTTCACCTCAAAGCCATGCTCCCACTCTCTATATCTTGTGCCTCCTTGAAACCTAGAAGGCTCCTGCATTGGCTCTCTAACACAGTAGTGAACTTGCTGCTATGATGTGAGACAAGGGCAAAACTGATCAATAGCTCATCGTGCATGGTACCATACCAACGTTGGTTGCTTCTAGAAACAATACTAGGGAGTGTATCTTCTTGTGTTATAGCTATCCATGTTCTCAGGAAGAAAGCAAATTCAATGGACCCTGAGAAGGTGCATCCCATGGCAAAGAACGGCAAGTTCAAAGGTGAAGAAGATGGGTTCATCCCCTCAGCCGAGAGGGTGTCGAAATGGACTTCTAAATGGAAAGTTAAAATAGAAGAAAAAAAACAAAGAAAGCTTTTTAGTGTCAACAAAAAGAACTTCCATACGAAGCATGATGCCTAACTTGATCAGACAAAAACAAACACTAAACGAAAAGCTGAAATATAAGAACAAAACACATGCTTTGAACCGTTCCAAGTGTCACTGTGCTTCCATCATCTCATCGCACCCCCACATCTCTCAAAGCTAAGGGTTTTCATTAGAAGCTTCCACATGGAAGGGGAAAAAGCTAAGGCTTTCTTGTTAGGAAAGAAAGCTGAGGGTTTTTTGTTAGGAAAAAAAACCTAAGGGTTAACTAGCCAAAAGTGTATGAGGATGAAATTTTAGCAATGAAAATATCACCCTCATACTCGCGCACATGTAGTAGTTTGAACAATTATGTGACGGTTGTTCATCCATTGGTTGCTACTGTCACACGGCAGTTGAAACTACTACATATGCACGGGCATGAGGGCAATATTTCCATTGCCAAATGTTTATCGTTAAAACCATCTCTCTTGCCAAGTCAGATACACTCTTGGCTAGTTAAAACCCTTAGCTTGTTTCCCTCCCATCTGGAAGCTTCTAGCAAAAACCCTTAGCTTTGAGAGAGTTGGACGTGCGATGAGGTGATGGAAGCATAGAGATGCTTGGGATGGTTTAAAGCGTGTGTGTGTGTGTATGTTTTTTCTTATATTTCAACTTTCCATTTAGTGTTTGTTTTTGTCTAATCAACTCACACAGCATGCTCCGTATTGAAGTTCTTTTTGTTGACACTAAAAACTTTCTCTGCATATGTTTTTTGCTTCTATTTCAGCTTTCCATTTAGAAGTCTATTTTGACACGCCCTTGGTCGATGGGATGAACCCATCTTCTTCACCTTTGAAGTTACGTTTCTTTGCCATGGGATGGACCTTCTCACGTTCCATCAAATTCACTTTCTTCCTCCCAAAAAGAAACCTCCATGCCGTGGAAGTGAAAGCAAGGGTGCACTATGAGCTCATAGAATGGACAGCTATAGCAGCTCACAAGAAGATATACTCCTTGGTATTGTTTCTAGAAGCAACCAGCTTCGATATGGTATCGTGCATGATGAGCTGCTGACTCGTTTTGCCCTTATCTCACATCATAGTAGGAAGTTCACTACCGTGTTAGAGACTCAATCAGTGGATGCAGAACCTTCTAGGCTTCAAAGAAGCAAACAAAAGCACAAGATAGAGAGCGGGAGCCTGCTGGCTTTGAGGTGAAGGTTCTTGTTGTGAAAGAGAACAACAAGTATACAACTTCATCCACAAGCACTTAGGAGCAAGCATGCTCCTTTACAACACAGTTTGTTCTTTGGATCCTACATTCACTACCATTGATTCTAGCCATCGAAATCGAGTTATCATTTGTTGCTTATCACGTTCTGTCACTACATACCCTCACTAAGCTAGTTAAAGAAAGCTTAGGCTACTTCAATCGATGCCTCATCACAACTCCTTTGGGTATGTGTGCGATGAACAAATTTCTTGGCACGTTTCTTCTTTATGGCGAGAAAAAATATAGACACCAACTCAACATTTTTCGAAAACTCGGTGAGTTTGGGAAAGCTAGCACAGGAGAAAGCAGACTATTTGTAGGAGCCTAAGAAGTAAAAACCGTGTTTGTTATCAATCATAGGTTTATGTTAGACCACCTTGCTAGAGAGCAGTTGACTTAGGTATTGGAGTCTGCTGTTGCCAATCCATCATCGCACATCATTGACATTTAGGCTTAGCATGTATGCTCTCACTTGCCATGTTGGTTGGGTTGGTTGTATGTATGTTTCAATTTTGTTAAGATCATACCTGATGATTCCCTTGGAAGTGATATGGTTTTATTAAGAACACAGATGTCACCTTTTGGCCATGCCTTATGATTCCCTTTAAGTAATATGAAATAAAGAATTTCTAAGTTTGTAATAGAACTTAATCCATATGCATAAACAAAGGATACTCAAAGCTAGAAGCAATGACATACACATAAGTCTGTTGAATCTTAGTCTTTATAAGATGTGCATTATGTTGAGTTAGATGTATGTGCATGAGCATGGTTCTCACCTTGTGTTTGACCCTGCTTCTACCCTTGTGTAAAGTCTAAAGACAATAGTCAACATTGTAGCCCCCGAAGCAAACTGAGGTGGATCACTCTATCAAATGACTAAGAGTGTAGACCAACGAGTGGGATAGGTTCTTCGAGAGGCTAGAAGTATCCCGAGAAAGGGGAGTTCAGTGGCCCGAGTGGCCCCTTGAAGGGAGGGACTCAAGTACCTGATCCTGTGGTTGGGTGGACTAATGAATATACCTGGGGTTCTACAATTGAAGGGGACGATGGTGTGAAAAACACCAAGTCACCCCACTACCTAATTTCTAGGATACCTTTGGCTCACTTGTATGTTTTACCCAAGCTTTACTTATTGGATGATTTTTCGCATGACTAATTAGAACATTTGTTATATGACTTCTCACATGACATTATTTACTACTGGTTTCTTTAGGCGGATTCCTGATGCACATTGGCCTTGTCAATGTTTCTAGAGACAAGAGATGCTATAGCTCTGGCATGTGAGAAGAGGTTCTTTGTGATAGAACTTGTTCATCAGGAGATTTATATACATTGGAGTGGGCATACACATAGGGTGGAAAGATGGTGTGATTCCTTAATCTAAAAGGATGGAGCTGATGTATGTATTAACTATAATGTTGCTGGAGCTAGGATAACATGGCATGGTTGGATGGGCTAGACGAAGCATTTACTCAGGACTAGAAAACAGTAATGAGCAATTTCATCAATCACACTCCATGTGGAGTTGTTGTTGCATGGAATGGATGAAGCATTTTTTTGGGACAAAGAAACTGTTAAGAGCACTTTTGCCAATAATTCTCCATGTGGAGCTGGTCCTCAATGTTGTAAGATCCATCTTAGATTATACTCGACCTTGGTATTGTGGCACATCTAAAGGCATCCAAGTAGCCATTGCACCTTCTCAAACATGTTCAATGTGGTTCAGTGCTATCCACATTGACTTGCATGTGGATGATGTGAGCCACTGTCCACTAAGGAGCTTGAGCTAAGTAGGGACGTAAAAATCAATTATCTCCAGAAGGGAAGTTGGTGCATATCGTCGTGGTAAAAGACGATATCGTGAAGGAAAGTCCTTGGAGCTGACATGTAGCCCTTTATGTGGAATGACATGATTTTGGATGAATACGGTATACCTCTTGGGGTAACCATGCATATCCAGTGGGCTACCTGGGTGACTCTTCTCCCCTTAGTGTTAGAAAGAGGCTCACTGCATATGCTAGGTGACTCTTCTCCCCTTAGTGTTGGAAAGAGACTCATGAGCTTATTAAGATAGAAGGAAAGTCCTTGGTATTGTGGCACATCTAAAGGCATCCAAGTAGCCATTGCACCTTCTCAAACATGTTCAATGTGGTTCAGTGCTATCCACATTGACTTGCATGTGGATGATGTGAGCCACTGTCCACTAAGGAGCTTGAGCTAAGTAGGGACGTAAAAATCAATTATCTCCAGAAGGGAAGTTGGTGACATGTATGAAGTGGTCAGCTGAGGATGCAACCACATGCCAAGATTGTAATATCCTTGTCCTTAATGGGACTATCTGATGGTAGAACATCATGATAGTGTATACAACGGAAAATTGGGCCTAATGCAACCCTGGATTAGTGTCAAATGAGGTCATCTGATGCAAATATGAAAAGGTTGTGTCCAACTTTTGGAATCGTTAGCTGATGGTGGGGGTATGCAAACAACCTCAGATTACAGCACCATGGATCACGCATTGCACATTAGAAGAGCCCCTATACATGCATGCTTTGCAATATGCAGGTCAATCAGGCACTTAAAGAGTTGGAAGTCTTACATGAATAATAAAGAGTTGGAAGTCTTACATGAATAATTGTCATGTTGTAATGCTTAATTATCACGTTGTAATGCTTAATGATATTGATAAACGAGGAGAAGCCATCCTTTGAAGGCCAGTATACTATTGTGAGAGATTTTGACATACTAAGCCTAGTCCTCTGTATATGGGGTATTTAGGCTTGGGAATCTCCAAGAAGTGTTATTTCAATCATTCTAATAAGGAACAATGACCCTTACTCTTTACAAATTTTTACATCTATTGAAGATGCATGATTTAGATGAGATGGCCACACCCTGTACATCAAGGTATGCTTACAATATTGTGATAAATCCCACAAACAACACATAGTCAGTGACATTCCACTAAGCCTATTGAACAAATCATTCCTTAACAATTTGTGTATATCATACCAAACGTATCTCCAAGCTAGATTGATCCTTCATTCATAATGTATCAACACTTAGCTAAGGCAACCAATAGTTTGATCTTACATTTGACTGCTTTGCTAGTATATTAAAATTAAAACATATATAGTTCCGCCGATATCCAACAATGTTCTAAAGGAGGTGCTACTCGTAACTTTTTTCATGGGAAGCATCTTTGTCAATGACGATGTCGTATGTGTTGATATAATGTTGTTGATGAAGACTTAAGTGCATAAACATTTGTTGATGAATATGACATTACTAGAGTAATGCAAATTTGATTCATTATTTCCATGTGAACATCCATAATCAAGATGTGGTATGGAAACATTTTTTATAAAGCACCTTCTACTTTCAAAAGTGGCTTTAAGGCCCAACACATTTAACACTTTAAGGTTGAAAAACTCAACCACCATCCATGCTAGTTGCTGTGTGCGCCGAATGCGTGTTTATTAATGAAGGGGTTCGCCACTGATATAGCAGACTTGAAGCCTGTGTTGGGAATCTAAGCTTTATGTGTGAAATCAACCCTTTGCAAGTGTGTGAGTGTGAAACACTCCTTAGTATGTATAAGTGTGCCTATGTGTGTGAACGGCCTAGATATTATGTGTGTGTGTGTGTAGTAAGCACTGATGGCATCTCATGTGCCATGTGTCACTATATATCATTGCGTGTGATTGAGTCAAAAGATAAGGCTCTAAGCATGTAAAAGCATTGTACTTGGTGAAGCTTAAATTTATTAATCAAATTAATCATCGAGTCGTGCAATAATCTAAGCATTGTCTTTCTCTACCTCTGCACATACTCGCTCCATAGATACCTTCCATCCACCTTAGGCACACCTGTAAACCCTAACCCTTACCCACTATCACAGCTCTTTTGAAGGTTTGCCTCACTCAGAGCTGCCGCCCCCACCTGCTGTGACGACACCATTGCCATCGTGTTTTCAATCTATTGGTGGGCTAGCCTGCTGTCCCTGTGAGCCAACCTGCACTGCTGATGCTACATCTGCTACCACTGTTTAGCACCCACCTACACAACATCGCCACTGGTTGCATATCTTTACCAACACCACCTTGAGCACTGCCCTGAGCAGACCAACTAGGCGGACCTAGGAAGCAAAGACTGCGACTGAGCTACCCACTCCTTGGATGGAGCTCCACCTGAGCTGACCTTCCTAGGTAGCATGTCTTTTTGACCTGCTGGAGTCTCCTCGCCACCCACATTGCCCTCTCTGCACTACTGTTGTGCACTCTCTGAAGTCTCCTCGCCAGCACTTGTTTTCTTCTCCCTATTGCGCGCGTGTGTGTGTGTGTGTGAACCACCTCTTAGAGAGTCTTGTTTGTGTGTGAACCCACTCTTAGAGGGGTATCAATAATATCAAGATATTTGTGTGCTTGACATAAGCAATGATGTCATTGGGACAACCTTTATAACCTATAAAGGTGCATGTGCTTCATTGAAGAAATCAATCAACGATCACATCGTTGAGTCATTTACTTCACTCTCTCTCTCTAGCAATCTTTTCTCTCTAAACGCTCTCAAACCATGGATGCTTTCACCTTCAAGCCACCATAGATTCTACATAGCTGCAGCTCTACCATACAATTCAAAATGGTATAGAGCAAATGAACCTAATCGACCTGTAGCTACCTGACTTCAACAACTACTGTGCACAGTTGGCACCTCACAGTCAGCACAGCTAGTGCTTGGCGCCTCTCAAAGTTGCATCCTACTCAGCACCACCTGGCCCCACTACAACTGTCAAGAGCCACCCTGATTGACGCAGCCTATTATACCCACCACCATTGCTCTCAACGTTGTTGTGTGCGCCACCTTCCACTACCATGTGTGTTGCCTTCTCATTGTTACTACCCGCCTGTTCAATCATTGCCTTCATTAGTGACGTGTTGTTGCATATCAATCAAAGGCCCACATCATCAATTGTATGCCTCTCAAAAGGATCGCCATGAACTATCTAATCAACAATTGTCTTCTAAGGTCCATCGACACACGACTATACCTTGAAGACATTTCACATCTGCCGATTTTGGGGCATTCCAAAAAGCTAGTAAAATTCACCTAATGGGAGTATCTGCAAGAGTTTAAAAATTGGGGCTTTTCAAAATTTCTGCAAATCTTGCTTAGTTAGAGCATTTATCTTGAATGCCCCATCATTTTTCAAAATTGAAGACATAAATCGAGCATTAGAGTGCTGCTATAGGTTCCTATAGCATCGTTTTCAAAAAGCTCTAAATTTAGAAAACCCTAATTTCTAAAAACCCTAATTTTTGAGACATGAAGTGAAAATCTTGTATCTTCTATGCAACTATGAGCTCTCACATGTTCATAGACAAGTTTTATGGCCAAGGTTTCCACACTTAGCAAATGACAATAAAGTTTCATTTGATAAAGGAAAATTTGTGGGGTTTGGTGAAGAGCACTACGAAGGCAACCGCTTTCTCCGATGCTCATGCAACCTATGAAGAAGAGACCAGATTACAATAGGATCTATTTAGAGTCGAGAGGACATATGCCATCATTCCCTTGGATTGGGTGATGACTATTTGCATCACATTTCTGATCTAGATCACCTACTGAGCCTTGGAAAAAACTTGATTTGTTTTCAGTACCAATGCTAAAAACTCAAACTTATCTTTAAAAATCGCTTTCTTTGAGTTGCAACTGAAGCTAGGAGAATCTCTTGCTGTGCAGATGATGTTAACCGGCGGATGAGGAGTCTCATGACTCAAACTAGCTGCAGTTTAGTCTCCAGTATAATTGAAGATGATTCCATGGCAATGCTTCTCAAAAGCATGCCTTAGGAGTATGACAACTTCGTGACCACCTTGACGAACATACCTAATCCTACCTTGGAGGGAATCATTAGTTCTTTATAGGAAGAAGAAAGAAAGAAAGAAGAAGAAGAAAAGGTCAACGGAAGCTATCACAGAACAAGGTTTTGCTGTAAAGACCAAGGGCTTATATGACTACAGAGGACACACCAAAGGAAAGCCTTGCAAATTATGAGGGAAAAACAAGCACTTAGAAAAGGATTTTTTTGGCCTAAATCCTTGTGGTATTTGTGGGAAAAGCAATCATCTTGAAAAAGATTGATATTCCAAGAAAAAATATTGCTAATATTGTTGAAGAGCCTTCCACACATGAGGCCAACTTTTGTATTGATGATTAAAATTTTTAAGTCCATTATGTGTGTTGTTTTCTTTTATGTCACCTGATCTCTTGTATGTCCTTATCCTTATGACCCCATAACTGCATGTGAACCTAGAGCCATGTGATTTATCCTTAACCAGAAAAACTGACCATGGCAATCTCTTGAGGGAGGGTTTTTTGGGATCAAGGTATAGTGTGTGTGTGTGTGTGTGTGTGTGTGTGTGTGTGTGTGTGTGTGTGTTGTGTGAACCACCTACTAGAGAGTGGTAGTATCCCCGTAAGTGTCTCGTTTGTGTGTGAACCCACTCTTAGAGATGTATCAAATATTTGCCTGACATAAGCAATGATGTCATTGGGGCAACCTTTATAGCCTGTATATGTGTATGTACTTCATTGAAGAAATCAATCAACAATCGCATCGTTGAATCATGTACTTTCGTCTCTCTCTCTAGCATCGTCTTCTCTCTCTAAACTCTCTCTCTATCTATGTCTGCTCTATAGCCATGGTTGACTTCACCTTCAAGGCACCATAGCTTCTCCATAGCTACAACTCTACCATACAATTGAACAGTTGTTGCTAATGCCGCCACCTATGGGCTACCCAACTGAACTATAGAGCCTTTACTGCACAGTTCTAGATGGATCGGGCCACTTCATCAAGCACCTATTTCATGGTCAAGTTCAAGGGCACCTACCACTAGCTTCTCGAAATGGTAGACAAAGATACAACTCATGCTAATGAAGGGTGGGCTCTAGAACATTGTCAAAGAAGTTGACAAGAAGTCCAAAGCCAATTAGGGTCCAGAAGACATCTCTGGCAAGATCGCAAATGATCACGCAATTACTCTTAATGGCCTCAGTCTTGTTGAGAGTTTGTTACATCACCTCGATCTCAAGAAATCGGGCAATGAGGTATGGGTAAAAAAGAAAAATCTATTTGGGAATAATATTGTCAATTCAAAAGTATTTTTTGAAGAAAAAATACTTCAATCTAAAGATGCATGAGAGTGATGAACTCAGTAAACACCTAGGCTATCACATGCACGGAATCTGTGTCTTCTTTCATCCCTAAACACCTTTCACATGAACACATAAGATGCACAGCACAAAAGCAGAGAGAGAGAGAGAGAGATAGTTGTATATTCAATATAGTACAAAAAGGTACATGTTCTTGGGCAGCCATTGGCATGCCATGAAAAGGTGGTCTTGACCCCAAAGAGTCTCTATCTATGATCCAGCCCATAAAGCAATGAATTAATAACTAGATCTTGGCTTAACCTTTTTATAGGCTCTCCACAAGCAAAGGACCTAGCCGACTTGCTACTATCGGCCAACAGCAAAACTCACCCAACCAACCTGCTAAAACATGTGTCGACCAACACCAATAGCAACAGGCCAACAGCTTTCGTTGTTCTAGGGTTCTTCTACATACTCTTTCTTGAGCTTGGCTAGTGCCCTAATTCATCTATGTTTCTGCTATCTTTGAAAGATTAGCAATGATATTATCATGTACATATCATGCACATGACATCCCCTTCTGCTAAACTTGATGATGGGATTCCAACTTTTGACGATGGATGACTATCATCATTCCCTATCTCCACATATGGTCTCCCACACGGTCATCCTTTCCTTGTGCTGGCAACCTCTTCACTGAAAACCTTGCCTTAGGTCTCTGACTCCCCCAAATCTGATACAGATGTGTGCCTTTGTTCCACTTTGTCCCCTTTCCTTCTTGCCATGTCCTTAAACACAAACATGAATACTTCTTCTTGAAGACTGGTCCCGGGCATCCCTGGCTCCACCCCTTGGATGAATCTCATCCCTTGGAGTACTCCATAAGAACCTCTCGGGCAGCCCCAAATGGCTACTGACTCTCATGAAACGCTCCCATTGGGTTTGCCTGACACCAACCAACTTGGGAGGGCCTTGACACATGTTGCATTACTCTCCTTGGATTGTGCACCTTCATCTAGGACACCATCAGTGTTTAGCATTGTTGAACCTCAAGCTCTAATACCAATTTCACATGCACGAAAGCTCTGTCTCTTCTTTCAGCCCTAAACACCTTTCATAGGAACACATAGATGCACAATGCAAAAGCAAAGATGGAAAGAAGAGAGAAAGATACTACCAAAATCGATGTCAGCCCAACACCAATAGCTAAAGGCCGATAGCCCTTTTGTCTTTCCAAGGTTCTTCTACATACTCTTAAGCCTGGCTAGTGCCCTAATTCATATGTATTCCTGCTACCTTTTAGAGATTAGCAATGAGATTAACATGTCCATGTCCTTGTCATGCACATGACATTGGCAATATTGGATCAATTACACAACTCCTCTGCATCTTAGGAGTTGTTGATGATGATGACAAGGTAGTTGTGCTTCTTAAGAGTATACAGAAGGTATCACGTTTTTTTTCGATCTTATATGTTATTCGACTTGCCCAAGATACATCTTATGAGGATATAGAGACTATGATTATCGAAGAAAATAAAAGACAGAAGAAGAAAGATAACAATAGTCTTAAGCTTAAACAGAGCCCTAATAAGAAAGCAGGTCCGGTGTCACTACTATAAGAGACTTGGGCATAAAGAAGCTTCATGCTTCAAGAAAATGGAATAGGAACAAGAAAAGCATCATACCCATCTTGTAACAGAAGATAACCCAGCAGAAGAACAAGAAGAGATTGAATAAGAAATGGCATCCACTATAGCACTACATGGTCTTTCTATTACTAATGAGAAAGTCTATGATTGGGCTTTCTAATTAGTTTGTGTGTGGGTCAAGGGTTCTCTTCTCCCAGGTTGACCCCAACAATGAGATGTAATAAATTGTGTGTGTAAGAGCCTTGGTCACATAAAAGGTTCCATTCCAGTGGCATTCCCACACCTCTTGCATGAGTGCAAACTATTGCACCTAGAAAGTTACGAGGATGGGGGAGCTTTTGCTATGGTCTTGGATTTTGCAACTATGGTGTATGTAGTAAGCACTGATGTCATCTCATGTGGCATGTGGCATGTGTCACTGTATCAATGTGTGTGACTGAGTCAAAACATAAGGCTCTAAGCCTATAAAAGCATTGTACTTGGTGAAGCTTAAATTTATCAATCAAATTAATCATTGTCACACAACAATCTGAGCATTGTCTTTCTCTCTCTTTAGCTTTGTCATGTCTCTCTCTCTACCTCTGCACACACTCGCTCCATGGATATCTTCCATCCACCTTAGGAACACCTGTAAACCCTAACCCTAACCCACTATGGCATGCACGCTGGGATGAAGGTGGTCGAGAAGATTACGACATTGGTGTTGCGCTAGATTTAACTATGCCATGACCCTTGAGAGGAGGAGCTACTAGGGATGTGAGCACAATATCTGTGCTATTGCAGCTTAAGAAAATCCTACCATATCAACAACGGCTATCACCATTTGGCCACCTAAATGTTTCTCTCCAATTTCTTGTGCCTGTGTGGCCAGGTTATGGATCCGCAGCCCGTAGAAGCCTCCATATATAGTAGTTCACCAACATAAAAGGGTTACAAGCAATAGTTGGCCAACATTAAGGGACAACATTGGAAATATGTGCAACATTTAATGCTATTAAAATAGCATTTTCTTGTCCAATAAACAGGCCGACAGCATTAGAGTGAACCGACCAGCAGTAGAATTCATATACAAGCATGCACCTAGCCCATAGCATAAATCATTCTACACAAATCAATCTACAAGCATTCCAAGAGAAGTAATGTGTGCCTAGAGCATCCGGCCTCTTGTGCATACTTTTAGCATTCAGCACTTTATTGTGCTGTAGTCCAAAGGCCTCCACGACGAAGATCCTCTTCATCAGTATTCAGTCCTAGCATATGTGCATCCCTCAGTTCTGGGTTTGCATAGTGGTCATTGAAGAGTTATTCAAGGGAGAAAACAGTTCATTAGAGGGTTTGATACTAACATTAGTTTTATCATGCGTAATTTTGAGCCACAATCACATGACAGGGCTCTTACTCTCGCTCAGAATCAGGAAATGATGCTGAACAGAGGTAAGCCCAAGCAGATCTAGGTAAGCCCCAACAACAGTCATCCACCACCCAATAGTCATCATCCCAATCAGGGAAGGGAGCTCACAATAGTAAAGATACCAAGAAAGATTCCCATAGCACCTCAAGAGGCAAGAAAGATAATGAATTCCAGCCTCAGAAAAAGGCCAAGGAGGGCATTATTGGTGGATATCTCCAACCAAAAGAGTAAACATGGTACAGGGAGGAGAATAGATGTTTCTTTTGCCACACCGTGGGGCATGGTAAGAAAGATTGTACCAAGTGGCACGATGCACAAGCCTCCAAGACCTCTGCCTCCATATTAGCCACTGCTACAACTACATCTACACCTCCAACATTGGCCACTAACACCATCCAATTCTCACCCACCTTAAACATAATACCCACATTGGTATTTGATGATAAGAAGGAGGGTGAGGTTGAGGGGCAAAAGAAATCCCTCATTTGTGCCTATGGCATAACAAAGGGACAACAATTCATTGTCCTCTTCAATGGGCGATTCTAAGGATGCTATTTCTCCTTAGTTGGCTAAAAAGATGAGTTGGACACTTATACACCATCATTGGACATAGATAGATTCACACCCAGTCTTCCCACTCACATTTCCCATAAGGCTCAACAGTTTGAATTCAAGGTTCAAAAGGCCACATTCCAACAAGGCTTCATTGTCTCACCTCTTTTGGGGAGTGATATAATTCTCGGCATTTAATGGTTTAGGGATTATGCCTCCATTCCTGATTGGAGGCAGGACACTTTCACTATTGTTGATGGTGTTTCTAAGCGTGTCTTGATTCATGGAGATAGGAGAATTCCCAATCACTCATCTCACATATCCAGGCCCAAACAGCCATCAAAAAGGAATCGAATGTGCTTTGATCTATGTTTGTAGCCAGCAATCTATTGTTAAACTAGCAATCCAATTAATGCAAAAGTTGGATGGTCTCCTCACACAATTTCAAGACATTATGCTAGGATGATCTCTCGCCTACATCTCCCACCCAATCACCCTCAGAATCATCAGATTGAGTTGTTCCCCACCATGACAGAATCGCCCAATCAGTTCCCCTATCACATTTCTAAGGCATTGGAGGGCGAACTGGAGCAACAGCTTTCCCAGTTACTCCGAGCTAGATTTATAGGCCCTCATCCTCACCCTTTGCTGCACCTATCTTGTTTGTGCAAAAGAAAGACAAGTCCGCACATTTATTCGTGGACTATAGGGCACTCAATAAGCTCACAATGAAAAACAAGGACCCAATGCCCACAATTGAGTATATCCTTAAGCAACTCAATGGTGCAAAGTTCTTTTCAAAGATAGATCTCAAGAGTCGCTATCATCATGTTCAAATCTTTATGGCTCACATTCTAAAGACAACCTTTAGGACTAATGTCACATTCCAAAGACAGCCTTCAGGACTAACGTAGCCACTACGAGTTTGTGGTGATGCCATTTGGCCTCACCAATGCACCAGTGACGTTTAACAAGATGATGTCTCTGGTTTTTGTGGAGCTCATAGGAAAGTATGTGTTCATCTTTTTAAATGATATACTCATCTTTTTTGCTATGCAGAGAATAGCATGAGAAGATGTTGAAAAGGTCTTGCAACTATTGCAAGACAATGAGCTCTACATCGACCCAAAAAAGAGCGAATCCGGAGTAGAAGAAATTCATTATCTAGGATATATTATTAGTGTAGAGGGGATTAGTCTCGACCCTCAAAAGGTACTGGCATTTCTCGAATGGATGTTCCAAAAAATGCTCAGGAGATCTGCTCTTTTGCAGGTCTCTGTCAAGCATACAATTTACACATGGACAAATTTTTCGACCTTGCCACACATCTTATAGATCTGCTCAAGAGCGTGAAGACGCGTCATCAGAAACTATCCGTTTTACCGCAAGGCACTCAAGGCATTCCATGCAATCAAGAAAGTTACCTCTGAGTCTCCAGTTCTCAAATTGGATTCATGGGATGGTCCTTTTGAGGTGATTACCGATGCCAATAATTTAACCATAGGAGCAATCCTCCAACAGGGAAGGCGCCCAGTGGAGTAGATCCAATAGGGAAGGCGCCTAGTGGCATAGAAAAGACGTAGAAAAGAATTATTCTATGTATGACAAAGAGTTATTGGGAGTGATGACAGCTCTCAAACATTGGAAACCTTTCCATTACAAGAGAGAGTTCACAATTCAGACAGCTCATCAATTACTTAAATGGTTTCAAACCATGTCGAGTGTCCAATGGAGTGACAGACAAGTCAGATGGAGTCAGATATTCCAACATTTTGGAGGTACGATTAAAGACATTCTTGGTAAGAATAACCTAGTTGCCAATGCTCTAAGTCGTAAAGGCACCATCCAAAATTTTCAAGTCTCTCATGCTCGAAATACAAGGAAAAGATTTCAACAATATAAAGACACAGTATGAGGATTCTTTGGAATTTGGAACTCAGTATAGATTGGCCTTTCAGTCAAAATCGGGTCACTACATATACGAAGGGAAAAGCAACATGCACTTCTTCATATTGCCCATAACTCTCGTCGATAGTCATCGGGGTATCAATAGTACATTGGAGAAGCTAGAGAGATTGTTGTATTGACCTAAGATGAGAAGGTATGTCTATCAACATGTCGAAGCATGCCAGATTGCCAGAAGGTGAAGGTTCCTTCTACACAGTGTAACCAAAGAAGAGCATGCTTTCCATGGGGTTTAAAGCATCCTTCCACTCCCAATCATTCGGCTTCCAGTGCATGACACCCATGGGTTCCTTCTACACAGTGTAACTAAAGAAGAGCATGCTTTCCATGGGGTTTAAAGCATCCTTCCACCCCCAGTGCATATGACACCCATCATATAACCAGAGGCTATAAGAGTTTGTAATTATCCCTTGAGGGGGATCAATATAGAAGTGCTTTCCTACCTTTCCCACCACTACTCTCACTGGTTGGACCATCAGACCCTCAATGATATCATACCAAAGACTTCTCCCCAAGAGCCATCTATCCTAAATGGAGTAATAAAAAATTGGTACGTCATCCTCACCCAAAGTGGGAAGGCACATGACATGAAGAGGTAACCTTGTCCCAAAAAACACCCTTAATCACCATAAGTAATGAGACCCTTCTACGACGTTCCCTATGATCCAGTGGTTAGGTATAGTTGCATTCATCTGCATAATCCTCTAACTAGTGCCTCTCAAGTGTTGTCTCATCCATCATGAAGCTCATGAGTCTCTTTCCAACACTAAGGGGAGAAGAGTCACCTAGCATATGCAGTGAGCCTCTTTCTAACACTAAGGGGAGAAGAGTCACCCAGGTAGCCCACTGGATATGCATGGTTACCCCAAGAGGTATACCGTATTCATCCAAAATCATGTCATTCCACATAAAGGGCTACATGTTAGCCTCCTAAACTGACCGTGGAGGAATATGAACCAAGAAGCTTCTTATGTAATCCCAAAGAGATCTCACCAAGGCTAAAAAAGGTGATTGGTGCTCTACATCCAAAAAGATAAAACATGGGTTGTAAATCCAATCACCTCCCCTTTTTGGAATGCACCTTGTAATCTGCTATGTAGGAGAAATTCCTTCTAAGGCTTAGTTCTCCAAGAAGAAGTCCTCTAACAACTAGCTTACAAAGTAAAGCTCTACATCCAAAAAGATAAAACATGGGTTGTAAATCCAATCACCTCCCCTTATTGAAGAACTCTATTTTAAGAATTGCAGGAAGACAGATTGGTTGTGCAGACATTGTGTGTGCTACAAGGAGGTCAACAGATGCCATTGGGTGTATGTATGCACATTGAGGTCACTGGTTGTGACCTCAAATGTCACTGGTTGTTGTGACATTTGAGTGTAGTACAGTACCTGCAGAAAATACAGCAGTTTGTGTAGGACAAACCAGAGTGCTATTTTTGGAAAATTTGTGTGTCTGGCAAGATGTCAAATGATGGCATAAAACCAGATTGTTGCTAAGAAGCTTGATAAGAACAACTTCCATGCTTGGAGGTTCAGACTGACAAATTTCCTGATGGGAAAGGGTTACTGGGACTATATAGAAGGTGAGCATGAAGAGGCACCGGAGATACCGGAGATCAATCCGACTGCTGCAGATGTGAAAGAGTTCAAGGATTGGAACCAAGAAGCCAGAAAAGTTATGTATTAGCTCTCTATCAGTATACAGGACACCATGATTGGGCACATACAGGATGCCAAGTCCCCCAAGGAGGCATGGGACACCTTGGTAAAACTCTATGAAATGAATACCAAGGTGCGAAAGATACAGTTGAAGAATGAACTTCATACTGTGGAGAAAAAGAGTATGTCTGTGAATGAATATGCATTGAAGATCAAGGGTATTGTGGAATCCCTTGTATCTATTGGCGTTTCAGTAGATGATGATGTTTCTGTCTACGTGGTCTCGTGCCACAATACAAGGCATTCAAGATGTCTATTCAAACTCGGGAAAACATTCCCAATTTCACAGATTTGGTGTCTATGTTGATTATAGAAGAGAAGAGCTTGGGTGAAGACCAACAGCCTTCACAAAACAAAAACAGTTCAAAGCAATAGGCCTTCTACACAAGTTCAGGAAGAGGACGAGGTAGAGGAGGCCGTGGACACGGCCAAGGAGGTGGCCAAACAAGTAATCAGAATTATGGCCAGCAGCAACAACAACAGTCCCAGAATTCACAACAACAACAACAACACGCGAGTGGAAGAGGCCAATTCATAGGCAGGGGGAGTCAAAGAGGTCGTGGAAATTGGCAAAGGCATTATAATGATACACGTGGATGCTTTCATTGTGGTAAGCCTGGACATGTGCAGGCAGATTGTTATAAGAAGTAGGCTGACATGCAAAATGGGAAATTGCAGCAAAAAACAACTATGCATCCTCAAGCAAAAACAATGAGGATAATGAAAGGTTGTTTGTTATGCAGCATGTCGTTAACATGTCTGAAAATGTTGAAGCAGCACGTAGAGATGATCTATGATGGTACGTTGATTCAGGTGCTTCGAACCACATGACAAGTCATGGGGAGTGGTTCAAGGAGATGAAAAACCTTGAAAGACCAGGTTTTGTGCAAAAAGGGGATGACACTGCTCATCCAATTTCCCATGTTGGAGATGTGCCATTGTCTATGCAGGATGGCAAAGTGAAGTACCTTATAGATGTACTTCATGCTCCGAACATAACAAAGAATCTGGTTTCAATTGGCCAGATGATTGAGCAGGGTTTGCAGGTTCGGTTTAACTGTGATGGTTGTTATGTTGAAGACTTTAAAGACAAGTGCAGGTTGGTTGCAAAAGGCAACAGAGTGGGCAGAATGTTTACATTGAATGTAAACATGCGTGAAGTGAGTGCTGCGATGTTTGCAAATGGTTCAGGAATTGTTGCAGACACAGACATTTGGCATAAAAGAATTGTACATGTGAATGTGCAGAGAATGAAGTCTATGTAGACTAAAGGAATTGTGACAGGACTGCCAAAGTTTAAAGTTGAAGGTATGCAGAAAATATGTGAAGCATACCAATTTGGAAAGCAAACAAAGCATGTATTTCCACGTAACAAAAATGTGAGCAAAAATGCACTAGATGTTGTGCATTCAAATGGGGTCCTACGAAGACCATGTCTATGGGAGGCTGCAGGTATTATGTGACATTTATTGATGACCACACAAGGAAAGTGTGGGTATACTTCATGAAGGAGAAGGGTGAGGTGTTCACTCACTTTCAGAATTTCAGAGTTATGGTTGAAAAGCAAACAGGGAAATATGTAAAGTGCCTAAGGTCAGATGGAGGGGGAGAGTACTTCTCCAATGGGTTCTCTAAATTTTTGAAGAAGAATGGTATTCGGAGACAGTTTACATGCAGATACACTCTGCAGCAAAATGAAGTTGCTGAGCGGAAAAACAGGCACATTGCTGAGATTACGCGAGCATTGATGGAAGAGAAGAATATGCCGCACAGTTATTGGGTTGAGGCTATTTCTACAGCAGTTTACATCATGAACAGAACTCCAACTGCAGCCATACATGATGTAACTCCACAGGAGAGGTTTACTGGCAGAAAACCTGATTTGTCTCATCTAAAAGTCTTTGGATGCATTGCATATGTGCATGTGCCAAATGAGCTGATAACTAAGCTAGATCCAAAAGCTAAAAATGTGTGTTTATTGGATATTCCCTTGAGCAAAAGGGATACAGGTGTTATAGCCCTGCTACACGCATGAGTTGAGGGCAAGCAGGGATGTTGTTTTTTATGAGATGAGTAGCTGGTATGCTGCTGAAAAAGAAGGTATTGGGGCTGATGTGAGTGGAAATGTGGTTTCACATCACAGTCTTTGAGTGGACCAGGAGAGTCCTCATCTAGTGGTTCAGTTGATAGACCAGGAGAGTCCTCATCTAGTGGTTCAGTTGATAGACCTGCGTCATAATACCAGTCCTGAAAAAGTAATTAGTACATCACATAAAGGCAAAGAGAAAGTGATTGAGCCCCTTAGTATGCCTGACATTTCTGCAGGGCATTCTCATGTTGATGGAGAGTCTAGTGGCTCAGAGATGAGCCTTGATGAGGAGCTTGGGATACCAGCTATGAGAAAACCTGGTGTAAAGAAGGCTATGGAAGCCATGAATGCAAAGCTGCGAAGATCTGGGAGAGTGAAGAATCCTGTGCAGAGGTTTACCTATGATGGATGTGGCACATCACTATGCATACATGGCAAAAGTTGTGCAGGTTGTAGAGCCCACATGCATTGATGAGGCTGTTGGAAATGTGTGTTGGAAGAAAGCTATGGATGAGGAGATGGATGCACTTTATGGAAATAAGACTTGGGATTTAGTACAATTGCTTGAAGGCAAGAAAGCCATTGGATGCAAGTGGGTGTACAAAGTAAAACATAACAGTGATGGAAGCATAAGCAGGTACAAGGCTAGATTGGTAGCCAAAGGATATGCGCAGACATATGGCATTGATTATGAGGAAACTTTCAGTCCAGTTGCCAAGATGGCAACAATGAGAGTTGTGATAGCAGTGGCTGTGTCAAAGCAATGGTCTTTACATCAGATGGATGTAAAGAATGCATTCTTAAATGGGGATTTACAGGAAGAGGTGTATATGTTACAGCCACCTAGTTATTATGAGGATGTGAGTCACCCCGAGCATGTTTGCAGGTTGAAGTTGCAGGTTGAAGAAAGCCTTGTATGGCTTAAAACAAGCACCAAGAGCATGGTCTGACAAGATTTCTGAATATCTTGTTACTATTGGCTTTCATGTAGCCAATGCAGATTTCTCGCTGTATGTGAGACACAATGATAGAGGGGTTGTGCTTGTTGTCATCTATGTAGATGACCTGATCATTATGATCATTACTATTGGCTTTCATGTAGCCAATGCAGATTTCTCGCTGTATGTGAGACACAATGATAGAGGGGTTGTGCTTGTTGTCATCTATGAAGATGACCTGATCATTATGGGGGACCATGATGTAGAGATCATTACAAGGGACCATGATGCAGAGATCTTTGATGTAAAGATCTTGCTTAGACAGAAGTTTGAGATGAAGGATCTGGGGGAGCTCAGATATTTCTTGAGCATTGAGGTGATTAGGTCACCACATGGTATTGGATTACTGTTGCAAAGACAGTATGGCTTGGACATGTTGTCTAAGTATGGTATGATAGGTTGTAAGCCTATCTTAGTGCCATTGGATCAGAATGGCAAGTTGAGTGCAGATTCAGGAGAGATTTTGGAGGATCCTACTATGTATAGGCGCATAGTAGGAAGCTTGATCTACATGACGATCACCAGGCCGGATTTGAGCTATGCTATTGGGTTGGTGAGTCGGTTTTTATGCAGGTTCCTCGGAAGCCGCATTTGGATGCATTGAGACGCATACTGAGGTATGTGAGGTCTACTTTGCATTGTGGACTATTTTATGAAACTGGGATAGAGATATGTGTACATGGGTACACGGATGCTATGCTGATTGGGCTGGTAGTATCTCAGATGGGAGATCTACTAGTGGGGAGTGCTGATGTGACTTGGAGCAGCAAGAAGCAGCCTACGGTTGCTCTATCCAGTATAGAGGCCAAGTACAGAGGTGCTGCTATGGTAGCATGTGAGGTAGCTTGGTTGAGAAAGCTACTTACAAATTTGGGTCTATCACAGCGGATAGACAAGTTGTCATTTTCTGTGACAACATTAGTAGTATACAGTTGGCCAGGAACCCAATTTTTCATGCTCGCACGAAGCATATAGAGGTCCACTACCATTTTGTCAAAGAGAAGGTTTTGGTAGGAGACATTGACCTTGTTTATGTCAGCACACGGGATCAGGTCACTGACATCTTCACCAAAGCATTGGGTACGAGAAGCTCCACAGATTGGGGGCTTCACTTGGTGTACATGAGATGGAGTTGATCTCGAGGGGGAGTGTTGAGATATCAAGCTGGTGGTGGACACTGAGATGACCCGCCTGGGGGATAGGCCCCACACTTACACCACTGGCATGGTTGGTGAGATTATGGGTAATATGCGGCTTGTGGGATGACAGGCTATGTGACAGCCATTCTAGAGACTGGCATAGTTATAACGCCAGCTAATTTAGTTGGGTTCACACTATAGAGAACGCTAGTATGTACTTGGTTGAGTACCATTTCATATGTGTGTACTCTTATCTTTGTATATGGTGTGTTGAGTGTTGTGTGAAGAAGAAGAAGATTTTCAGCCTCTCACCTTGTGTGTTCTCTTTTAGGGTTTTGTGAGTGTGTGTGTGCTTGCAAGAGCTTGCTTGCAAGAGCTTGCAAGAGCTTGCAAGAGCTTGCTTGCAAGAGCTTGCTTGCAAGAGCTCAAGCTCTCTTCTCCCGTGCATCTTTTCACAACCAAGGTATCTAGCAGTCCATCCTCTCTCAATCTAAGTAAACCCCAAATCCAAACCTCAATGTGTATGTGGAGAGCCACTAGTCCAAAATCCCACAAATTTATGCCAATTAACAGTGGCACTTGTTTGCTGCCAAAACAACAAATAAAACATCTCCAAGGTAGTGTAGAAAGCACAGAGGCATGCCTATCAGGCCTCCAAAAACATAACCATATCATTTGCTAGCTATGAGTCTAGTAACTCTTCCTCTATGCGAAGAGGTAGCCTAAGGCTTAAAACCCTCGAAGTAACCCTAAGAAGCTTGGTCATAGCCTCCGCTACTATAAGGTAAAGTAGTGGAGCTAAGCGGCATCCCTGCCTCACAGAATGGGAGATCTGAAAGTGCTCACCGCTGTTGCAGGCCAAAACTGCGCTATGGGACTCCCTATACATGCAAAAGACCCCTCTAGATCCACTATTGGGAGAAACCCATCTATACCATCATGCCTTCTAAGAAGTCCCAATCCACTCTATCATAAGCTTTTCAAAGTCTAATAAGAGAATGGCAAGGGGTTATTGGCTAGATTTAGCCCACTCTAGAGTGCACATTTTAATTAATCCAAAGTTGAATGGGTGAAAGACTAAAGTATAAGGTTGGAAGGTGGAGTGAAAAATTCTTATGAATAATTTTAAGAAGGAAAAATAATTATTAAGTTAGAGATAAGCATATTGAACTAACAGATAACTCTAGATGTACATAAATGTGGGAATTAACTAGATGTATGAGTGGATGTATGTAGGAGTGGTTGAGTGCATGGAAATTGTGTGGATGCATGAAGTCTAAGGTTGAGTTGTATGGGATATGGTTGGGCTACCAACGTTGAGTGAACTAAGGATGCATGTCGAGTGAGCAACCATCATTTTCAAGTATAAAAAGGTCCCCGTTTTGATGAGGAATCCATAAAATTTTTCCTTAAGAGAAAAGAGTAATTTTTTTAGTGTTGCACATGTCCCTTGGTCATTACCTAGCATTACCTAGGCTATAAGAAATCATTTGAGTGTAATAGAGTGATAATTGGAGTTATAGAAGCACCTAGGGATCCACGAAAAAACGACCATGGAAGAGGTGGGAAGCTCAATTCTCTACACACATCCCCTTTCAAGTTAATTTTCCAAGGTATAATTAACTCTTTTGCTTATAATTTGCATTTCTTCTATTCTTTTACAAATTAATTATCTATTCCATGGTGATTCTAATTTAAATCAAACTAGATTAATAAATTCCTATTCTCTACACATTTCTCAAAACCAAAGGTCTAATTTTGACCCTTTACCCTTAGCTCAAGTTAGGTATTGCACATAACCTTCTTGTTGCTTAGAGCCATAGGAAAATTAAAGATAGGGATAGGCTACACCTAAACGTAGGAGGTATTATTATTTAAACAAATTATGGAAAAACCTTATGCTAAAAGGATCAAACACTAGAAATTGGACATTAGGGTGAACCCGAGTTATAGGTACTTTCCGAAATGAAACAAACTTGTGTTTTTAGAATTAGGAAACTTGGGACGAGTAGTTTAATTCGGAAATCATGCATAAGGATAGAAGAATTACCTTCATAATTGAGGAGGCATGACATCTTGTTGAGCCTCGATGTGACCTACTTGTGACAATTATGAAGGGAAAATCACTTGGAGGAATCATTCACCTTTCTTGCATAAAGATTATTCTAGTAACATTGAAAGGAGCTGACAAAATAGCAGTGTTAGGATATTGCGATATGAGGCCCCCGAGTGAGTCTCTCTACCCTTAGTGTGATTTCACTGCCATAGATATAGAGGAGGGGTCTTGTAGGTTGGATGATAGAGTCTATACCCTTTGCTTTCTGAGCTTTGTCCCACAAAAATGCATTTTATCATCTTATCATCTAGCTCCTTGTCCAGAGTCTCTTCTTTCTTGGCCAAAGTAACATAGTGATAGTGCTTGCTAGTCCTCTCCAAGGCCAAGTCTTTCCCAAGGGCCAAGATCATCACAAAGCCTCCAAATCTCTCTAACCTCCAGGGAGGTCTTTACATCCAGATAGAGAGAGTCTAGGAAGGTACACGCTTCTATCTCCCAAGTTCCATGAGGCACAAGACGACCGAGAAGTGATCTAATTTGGTAGTACCAAGCGAGATGGCAATAGAACCTCCTCTATACAGGTCCCAATCATCCACATAAAATCTATCCAACCATGCAAAGATGCATCCATCCTTGCTTCTACGGTTATGCCATGAATAAGATAAAGAGTTAGGACTCCTCTAGAAATCCTCTTTCCAACAATCCCTACCATAGAAGGAGAGTATGAACCTCTCCCATGAGGCTCTCTCCAAAGGGTGTATTCTACCTGGCCACACTATTTGTCAGAGGGATACTCAACCATGTTGAAGTCTCCTCCAACAATCCAATCTCTCTCTCTCTCTCTCTCATTTCCAATTGTTGGATGAGGGAGTAGATACACATAGATGTGATAGTAAGAATGTTGCACAACTCAAATGGTACTCTTGTAATTAGAGCCCCTCCCTAGTACATGAATTTATAGGCATCAAACCTTATATTCTGACCTAGACTTTAATAAGGGTTATTCACACCCATAGAGGGTGTTCACACCATGAAATACCCAACATTAAAAAGGATGGAGGATAGCCATGGTGAGTGTGTGTGTGTGTGTGTGTGTGGCGGGGGGAGAGAGAGAGAGAGAGAGAGAGATGTGATAGCAACAATGTTGCACAACTCAAACAACACTCTTGTAATTAGAGCCCCTCCCAAGTACATGCTTTTATAGGTATCAAACCTTATCTTCTGACCTAAACTTTAATAAGGGTTGTTCACACCACGAAATACCCAACATTAACAAGGATGTGGCTTTACATAGACTCCATGAGCGTACTCGTCCCTCCTCTCACCTCACATCACTCACACACTCACTAGCATGCATTAGAGAGAGAGATTAGCAAGAGCAAGACTCCATTGCACAATGGGAGAGTATATTGTATCATGAGAGAAATTCACTTATATACATGGCCATAAGTAAGTGTTCACACTCGCTTAAACTGTGGCCGACCGGGCACTTTAGGCTAATAAGAGGCCTAATGCTATTACAATGACTACTCTCATAATATATCCATGAAGTACATCACTTGGGACTTTATCCTAACTTGCTACCACACGTTCTTGAAGTGGGAATCACCTTAAGTATTCTATCAGACCATTATGGGCGCCCATCCAAATTGTAGCTTTGGACACCATTGCTTCATATCTTAAATGTATGACCTTTTGGTATATCTACCTTGACTCCTTGATGTAAGATAATCGCCGTAGTTCTTGTTAACCCTAGGAATGGGTTAACACTCACAATGAAATCTAATCCATAAATTAGTGATCTTAATAAAAAATTTCACAATTTCAACATCAAATTGGATTTTAATAAGTTCCAAATCACATATCAAAAACTTCATAACATGGCAAAGAATCGTAATTATCAAGAACTAAAAGTCCCAATTGAGCACTCCTAAACCATAAATAGAAAATCCATATAATCATGCAAGGGAACCCCCACATAACGAAGTAAATCTAGGCAATGAAAGCAAGAAAACAAGAGAAGCTGCAGGTTTGATTCGCTGAGTAAGTTGCACTCACCAAATGTCATACATGTTGTGAGACAGGTTACAACATGTTGAGAACTCTAATGAGACCACTGACTATGCACATGACATATAGTTTCGCAAGCCCTGAGCTTGCCTTTGACTTAATTGAGCAGTTTCTCTAGCTGTGAAACCAGCTTTTCCCTCTTTTCGTGAGTGTGACTTTCAAAAGGCATAGAGTGCTTTGATGAGCAACACATCCTTGGAGATGACGGCCTCTCTCGTCTTCCACAATTCCTGAATTTGCTGTGTTATCTGATCCACTTGCTTTCCTTTAGCTTTTTCCTGCAGCCGATGAAGCTTGGAGTCCATGTCTTTCAACCTTCTTTGTATGCATCTTTCACCTACATGAATCAAGTTCTCTTTCGGCCTGAAATTGTTAGTATGCATACTATTAAAAATGGAATCAAGTCTATTTAACCATAAGCACCATAACATTTCGGTTCTCAGGACAGCCCATAGTTCCAAGGTGCACCTGATGCCTTCTCCAAGTAACAAGTTTTTTCAGCCAAGGGTGTAGCCATTCCATAGCTGAATGCATTTGGCCGATGACTCAAAACATTTCTTTTGCAATAGGGCAATGCATGAAAATGTGCAGGTCATCCTCCAACTCCTTGCATCTGTGGCACTTCCCATCCCCTATGAAGGCTTTAAGCTGGGTCCAAATAGCTTTGCACATGACCAACCAAGCTAGGCATGCTTTTTTTGGTTCCACATACTTATTCCATAGCTCGTCAAACAGACAATACCATTGCACTCTGTCCAGAAGGATTCCCCATCTCTTGTTTAGTGTGCAATGGATAGGATCCGTCCTCTGTTTGGGAGGAATAGGGAGAAGTCTTTTTTGATTCTTCCATTGGAAAGCTTTGTGCGCTGGCATATCTTTAATCGAAAGCAGCCAAGTGTCCGATTAGTGCCATAATCTGATTCTTATCCCAATAAGGTCTAATTCTGCATATGAGACATTATAATCTCTGATCAGATCAGCTCTGGACATCCAAGCATTGATGTCTCTGTCCGAAATATCCCACCAACAACATATTCCTTTCTTGTGCATTCTCAAAGCCGCTGTAGGCTTCTCAGATAGGATAAGGTCAGTCTTGATAGCATTCCAGGCGGACCAAAGTGAATGGACCAATTGGCTGCCAACCGGTTTCACCAAGTATTTGCTCGCCATAATTGTGAGCAGGGGGAGCTTCTTCCACTTGTTGGGGAATTGTTTAAGTTGGAATTGTTCCAGCTTCCTAGTGATCAACTAGGCCCAGTCTTCCGAGGGGTAGAGAAAGCTTCTCAGCACCCACTTGGCAGCCATTCTATTAGCCAGATTGGACATGTCTTTGATTCCAAGGCCCCCTTTACCTGTATCCAAACAACACCATTCCCACCTGACTTTAGGGATTTTCCTAATCTAGGGGTCTCCCCCCCATAGGTAGTTCCTGCAAAGCCTTATGAACTGCAGGAGATCAAAGTCTGGCGGTCTCCAGCAGCTAAGAAAGTAGATGATAGAAGGGATAATGAAGTGGTTAATTATCATCTTTCTACCCCCCAAGTTTAGAAGCATTTTCTGCCATCTGGTAAGTTTCTCTTCCACCTTGTTTAGCACCCACATCCATCTTTGCTTCAGGGTGACCTTGAATCCCATGGGAATGCCCAATAATCTGAAAATTACTCCCTCTTCCAGGACTTTGCAGCCAGCTTTAATCAGCCAATCAGGAGGCTTGTCAATAAGGGACCTGATACCTGTATTTTTATGGTTAATGACTGAGCCAAAAGCCCTGTAGTAAATGTCCAAGCACTCCCAAAAGCACTTTATACTTATCTCAGTATTGGCAACCATGGAATTAGTATCATCAGCAAACATTTTGGTGCATAGCTGTTTATTGTTGGGCGGCAGAGAGATACCATTCATTTTCCCTTTGTCCATCCTATCTTTAATCAGCCAGTTCAGACCATCTACAACAATAGCATAGAGGAGGGGAGCTAGCGACGGGCAGCCTTGTCTGATAGATTTCGTCAGGGAGAACGCATTAGAGAGCACACCATTGATGTTCACCCTAGCCGTGGCATTCCCAAAAAGAGCACTCACCATCTGGATGAAGTGTTGACCTGCACCCATGTGTTTAAGGGATTCTAGAACATAATGCCAATCGAGCCTATCATATAGACTTCGTCAAAGTCAATTTTGAAGAAGATGTAGTCCTGTTTAGATTCTTCTGCATACTCCATACCCTCCCACAAGGTGATAATGGCATCCAGAATGTACCTTCCTTTGATGAATCCCTTCTGCTCCTGTCTGATCCAATTCTTTAGATGACTAGACAGTCTCAGCGCAAGGGCCTTGGCAAATATTTTGTAGGCACAGTTCAACATGGTAATCAGTCTCCAATTGCTCAAGTCATTCTTCTCCCCTTTCTTATGGATAAGTTTTATCCACCCTTCATTAATCGGGCGAGGCAACGCCCCAAAAGAGACAGCCTCCTGCCACACCGCCAGTAAGGGAGACAGCAAGATCCTTGAACGTCTTGTAGAATTCAGCGGGCATGCCATCAATCCTCGGGCTTTTCCTCACCTTTAGGCAGTCTATGGCCTTGCCAATCTCTTCCTTGGAGATATTGTTTTCTAGCTCTTTAGCAAGTGTGTCAGGTATGGTTGGCTTCCTGCCCTGCCCTATGAGAGCTATGCATTTGAGTTGGTCATTGGTCACCCCTCCCCCTTTACTAAATATATTGTTAAAGTACTGGAAGACTCTTGATCTTTTCCCTTCCTCAGAGGTGTTATCTAGATAGTTGGGATCATGCAGTGTAGGGATTGCATCTTTACATTGTTTGACTTTTAGCATTTTGAACATCTCAGGAGTGGGAAGGTCAGCTTTTCCAGCCCACCAATTTCTAAAGAAAAGAAGGGCCTGCTTCTGGGTTACCTCCTCTTCTCTCCTAATTTCAGCCCTAGTGCCAAGAAAGGCTTCTTGAATAGCCGCATCTTCCTTATTGGCTGCAGTTTCCAGTTCTTTTAGTTTCAGATATAGTAGATCTCTTTTGTTTTTCCTGATTCTGGTTTTCAAGCTCATCTCCGCTAACTTTGACTTCCGTTAGAGCTATAAAGTCAAATTTTCCTTGTTTCCTTAGCCATTGTTTCACTAGTTGGACTTTTGAAAGGTCAGTCAACCCCTTGACATTCAAAGTGGTGCGTCTCATTTGCTCTTTTTCTGGGAGTTGACCTTTTTAGGTCCCACTTTTTGATGCAGCTTGAGGTGTGGTGGAACCCACGTGAGCATGCATTCTTTTCAATTCCTTGACTATCTCCATTTCTTTGGGCAAGCCATTTTCTGTATCAGACAGAGACTGCTCAACCCTATCTTGCTCATCTCCCAACGGGCCAGCCGTTCATTGTGAGGGGCAGGAGCACTTGGTCATGGTCCATTTGATTTGTTTCAGCCAGAATTCTAGATCTATCCAACGGCGTGGATTGACTGATCTCTTAGGAGCCAACCGAATCATCCGGGTCAGATATGCTATCTAATAAGGCAAAGGAGTTGGCAAATGCCTTTGCCAACGGCGTGGATTGACTGATCTCTTAGGAGCCAACCGAATCATCCGGGTCAGATATGCTATCTAATAAGGCAAAGGAGTTGGCAAATGCCTTCTGGTTTCCCGCCCTATTCTGTCTAAAGGTCTTCTTCCTATTGGGCACAGTAAACTTTTCTCCCTTTTCTTTTGATGTAGAGGGAACAAGGGGAGAAGGCACCGTAGTATTCTTATTCATTCCAGTAGGCTGAGCTTGGTTGATGGCTAGGGGAAGATTATGGGCACTAGTGGCACTCAAATTGGGGTATTTTGAAGGACACTCTCTGATAACATGTCCTTGCTTTCCACAATGGAAGCATGCGTTGGGTAGGTGTTTGTATAGAATGCTTTGCTGGATGTTGTACTCACCGCAATTGATTTCAATCTCATCAATAAGGGGCCTATCTAGATCCACTTCCACAAGGACGTGAGGATGCCAAGCCGGGTTGTAATCATTCTTGGGTCTCATGCCTAGCACTTTCCCTATAGGGGAGACAATTTTTTTTAGCCAAGGGTACAAGTAGAAGGGCAGGTTAGGAAGCTCCACTAACACCGGGCAAGCTGAGGGTTTAGTACCTTGAGGGTTAAAGTTCTTGGACCAACTGAAAAAACAGAATGGGATGTTCCTGTACATCCATTGCCCTGAACCTAGGACCTTAAGGGCCATATTTGGGTCCTTGAATAGAAAGAGGTAGTATCCATTTGGGAGGGCTTGGATGATCTCTACCTCGATACCAATGGAAGTCCAGTTATCTTTGACCCACCCCCTAAGGAAATCTACTGGTGGTCTTGGCCCAAACATTAACCCAACTAAACAACGGGCTGTGTAATCAGTTTCCACCGCGAATGAACCAGCTCAGGAGGAAGACAAACCACAGGATTAGTGGAAGAGGGTTTACCTGATGTGTCCATTACCTTAGCTGGAGCTTGCTTGTTGATTTGAGCCTCTTCTTCGACTTGTTTCTGCAGCAACAACAAATTTAGCTCTTCCACTCGGGCTCTAGAATCTTCCTTGGTATCCATGAAGTCTTCTAAAACCTGCTCATACTTTAGCATGGTTTCTCTGTTGCCATCCATGGCCGGGGGCCAATGTAGGAATTCCTGAAAGGCAGCTTGAGTGAACTGAGATGGCTTACTCCCAGAGCAGGATCCCTGTTCTCTGAGAAGAGTAGGAGCTCCCCTCCACCACTCGGTGCCCATGCACCTGAGGGGGGGGGGGCTGTGGAAAGTAGGGAAGGAAGCACACAGAGGGCTTCAAGCCTCTGGGCAAGGCAGTAGTTTGCAGAGGGGAGAAGAGGAGCTCAGGCGCAGCAAGTGGACATCGTAAGCTTCAGCTTCACCTGCAGAGAGCCGTTCAACGCTCCGAAACTTTTTCTGCGCGCCAGTAGTAAGTTAATAGCAGATTGTTGTTGAGGTTTTTTTTTTTTCAAAAAAAAGGCAGAATTGATTAGAAAAGGAATCCGAGATACAAGGGCCACGTGTCCAACATGCAGTGGACACGTGGCCAGAGGCAATGACCAACACATGTCTATGCATGTGCTTACACGTGTCGGCACATGCGGTGCAGGCTCCTATTGTTGTTGAGGTTTTTTTTTTTCAAAAAAAGGGCTGGTATATTAGAGAAGAAAGGAGGAATCCAAGAAACAAATGCCACGTGTCCAACATGCAGTGGACAAGTGGCTGGCTACACGTGTCATCACATGCTAAATGACTCTCTCCTGGCTATCTACCCCTGTCACTTCCACTCGAATGAGGCAGCTCCACCCTGCATGCAATATCTCTCGTTCGATTCTGCGCCTGGGGGTGGCTTGATGAGGCTCATCTCTTCACCCTTTCTGGCGTACATCTTCCTCAGCTCGCAGGGATCTGTCTTCATCACGAATATTCTCCCGGCGAGAGCATGGTATGCTTTGAGAAGGTGCTCCTGGTGAGGTGGAGGAGGCAAGCTCTCAGGAGATTTTCTGGTTGTTCTGCTTTATTCATTATGCTGCCGCTTCGAGGGGTGGGAGGCGTCCAATGATCGTCTCCTTTGAATGGCGATCTCCCCGGTCAGCCTGGAACCTCTGGATCTTCTACAGAGAAATGCTGGTGGGGTGCTGAGATGTCCGCTGAGCTGGATTGCTTCTCCTCCTCCTTCCTAGTGCCGATCGATCTCCTCTCTCTTCTTCCCCTCGCAAAGGGTCTACAGGGTCCTTCTTGCTCACCATTCTGGGCGCCGGATGAGGCTTGCTGGGGAGCATCTTCTTGTTATTGGACTCACTTCCTCTCCCTTTTTAATCTATTTCTATTTCAATCCATGTGCAGGAGCCCTTAAAGGGGTCGAAGGGGGATCGCCCTCGGTATGGTACCTTCTTTCCACTTGGATCACCAGCACTTAAAGGGGTCGAAGGGGGATCGCCCTCGGTATGGTACCTTCTTTCCACTTGGATCGCCAGCACGGCGAGAGGCGGGCAGGCATCCTCTCTCAGGTACAGGTTGAGCAGGTTCAGGGTATCTCTGCTCTGATTCTTTTTTTTTCTTCCTTGCAGGTGCATCAAAGGAATGAGGGGCTTTACCTGGTGTTCGAGTTCCTCGCTTTTGCAGGCTCTCCCAAAGGGTCGCTGGTGGCGGATTTTCTGACTGTGTGGTTCCTTCTTCTTTCTTGATCCACGAGTCCGACTGGAGGAGGAATAGTCTGACTGGAGGAGGAACAGCCTGTCCTACAGGTCACTTGCCGAGGCTTATCCCTCGTTGTCTCTGCCTTCTTGCAGGGATCTGGTTGGCAATTGTATTGAACTTTGATAGCATCCTGAATCAGATGTCTATTGTATCCTGCTGTGGGGGTTCGCATTGATTATTCTGATTAGAGGCATGATAGCTGCATGTAGAGCGTCTTTACAGGCTACAGATTAATTCAATTAGTGATCTGTCTTTGGTCATGACTAGACTGATTTTTTCTCTGATTGAGTCCAGTTTGAACTTGGTAAAGTCTGAGGCTTTCTTGTTGTATTTGATTTCTAGCTTTTCCTCAGAGTTGATTAGAGAAGGCAATCTTTTAGACCAGTATCTGCTGCATGATGAGCTTAGACTAACTGAAAGCGGAGGTCCTTTGATTTCTGGATTGTTGAACGTTGCTGCTATTCTCAGCATCCATGCATGCCATAGATATTCGCTTCTAATGACGTTCCAAAGAGTATCTGAACATCCTAAGGCTTCTCCCAGTAAAATCTATTTCCAGGTTAAAGCTTTGCCCCATTTAGATACTATGTTTTGAAGTAGATTGAAAGATTGAGAGATGTGCTGGCACTGTAGGAAAATGTGAATATCATCTTCTAGGAGTCCACATCTTGCACATTGATTAGATGTCACATTGAATTTAGCTGCCTTGGCTTGGGTCCATAGGGCTCTATAAGCAATGAGCCATGCTAGGCATGACTTCTTGTGGGGGTTCCAGAGGTTCTTGAGGATATTGTACCATTTTTTCCGATCCCACTGAGTGTTCCATCTACGGTTGAGGGTTAGGTGGATGGGTGGAGCTTTAGTCATCTTAGGGATGGGGAGAAGAGGTTTATTGCCTGTCCATTGGTAAGCACAGATGTTGAAGGCAGAGGGGTTGTTTAGCTTCCAGGTCTCCTGCTGATCCCATTTCGAGGTTCTGCTTTGCACAAGGTCCAGCTCAAGGGTCCTGCAGTCGAATCTAGCCACAAGTTTAGCTCTTGAAAGCCAGGTTCCGAGATGTTGATTCCTGAGATCTGCCCAGGTTACAATGCCTCTCTTGTGAAGGTTTAGCACTATTTGGGCTTCCTTTGGCTGGAGGGGGGGAAAGGGAGACTGGACCACCAACAGGAGTCCCAGGCCAGAGCGCCTTTTGAAATGCGGGGGTTTGGGGCTGGGTTTAGGTACAATTTGATGTTATTCCAAGCTTTCCATATTGAGGACACTAGTTGACTGCCTTTGGGAGAGATGGGGAACTTGGAAACAACTATGGTTGAGAGGGGTAGGTTGTTCCATTTATTGAAGCCCGTGATGACAAACCTGGGGGTGTCCTTGAGGAGAAGTTGAGCCCAGTCTTCAGAGGGGTTAGCACATGCTCTTATGATCCACTTAGCTGCCATTCTATTGGCAGTGATCCTGATATCCTGAATACCTAGTCCTCCCTTTGCTTTAGGGGTGGTGCAGATGTCCCACTTGACTTTGGGTATGCTCTTGTTCCAAGGGTCGCCGCCCCAAAGAAAGTTCCTGCACAGCTTGGTAAAGTTGTTAAGGTCAGAATCTGGTGGCCTCCAGCAGCTGATAAAATAGATGGTATAGGGCAGAATGAAGTGGTTGAGGACCATGATCCTCCCTGCCAAAGTAAGCTATCTTCTTTTCCATCTCAGGAGCTTGTTGTCTATTTTTTCCATGACCCACTGCCATCTTTGTCTTAGAATGCCCTTAAAGCCCATAGGTATTCCTAGGAGCCTGAAGATCTCACCGTCCTGGATGAGATTGCAGCCTGCTTCCTTAAGCCAGTCAGGCGGTGGTTCTATGAGTGTTTTGATGCCTGTTTTATAATGGTTGATTGAAGAACCTGAGGCCATGCAATAGATTTGTAAGCATTCCCAGAGAGCCTTTATACTTCCTTCTTCATTGGCTATCAAGCAATTGGTGTCATCAGCAAACATCTGTGTACAGATCTGGTCTCCATTAGGGA
The DNA here is from genome assembly GCF_041138505.1 of Cibotium barometz. Lineage (NCBI taxonomy): Eukaryota > Viridiplantae > Streptophyta > Polypodiopsida > Cyatheales > Cibotiaceae > Cibotium > Cibotium barometz. Next base: position 24,696,960 of record NC_141054.1, read on the forward strand.
GCTTTATTCCATCTATCTCTCCTTTTTTCATCTTGTCCTTGATGAGCCAGTTGAGGCCGTCTGAGGCTATGGCATAAGAGGGGGGCTAACGGGCAGCCTTGTCTGATGCTCTTTTGAAGCGGGAAGGGGGCAGAGAGCTCTCCGTTGTATATTATCTTGGCTTTGGCATTACCGAAGAGGGTTTTGACCATGTGGGTGAAATGGGGTCCCAAACCCATATCCCTTAAGGATTGGAGGATGAAGTCCCAGTGGATTCTGTCATATGCTTTTTCAAAGTCGATCTTTATGAAGAGAAAATCCTGATTAGTTTTCTCTGCATATTCAAAGCCTTCCCAAAGTGCTATGATGGCGTCTAGGATGTATCTGCCCTTGATGAATCCTTTCTGTTCCTTATTTATCCAGCTATTCATGTGCTCGGACAGACGGTGGGCAAGGGCTTTGGCGATGATCTTGTACACACTGTTAAGCATGGTAAGAGGTCTCCAGTTTCCTACTTCCTCCTTGGGGCCTTTTTTGTGAATAAGCTTGATAAGGGCTTGATTAGATTGGGTGGGCAATGCTCCGTATTTGATCGCTTCTTGCCACACTTGGAGGATAGGGTCTACTAATACCTCGCTGAAGGTTTGGTAGAATTCAGCAGCCAAGCCGTCTTCCCCTGGGCTTTTATTAGGTTTGAGAGATAATATTACCTCTTTTATTTCCTCGTGAGAGATGTCCCGCTCCAGAACTTTTGCTAGATTAGGAGGAACAGTGGCTTCCCTTACATCTTTGATGGTCTGCATGGCCTTTAGCTTGCTTTGAGAGGGGGGTCCTGCTTCAAGGAAGATATCCCTGTAATATTCAGTTAGGAGCTGCTTGTTCTCCTCGTGTGGTTGCTAGCCTTAATTCCATTTTTGAAGCAAAGGAGGGGGAGGTGTTCTTGTCTTTGTTTCACTTTTAGCATCTTGAACATTTCTTTGCTCGGTCTATCAGTTTTACCTGCCCACCAGTCTCTGGTGAAGAGCTTGGCTTGCTGGAGGGCTATTTCCTCCTCCCTTTTGATTTGAGCTCTGAGCTGGTTAAGGTTTCCAGGGTTGGTAGAAGACTCCTGCATCCGAAGCTGAGCTTGAAGTTTTCTGAGCCTGCTGGTCCTGTGGGCTGTGACCTCCTTCCTTACTTGCTTTAGGAGGTTTTGAGTGGATTTGATGGCGAGGTTCCAAGCTTTAGCCGGGGGGAGGTTGTAGGAGAAGAAAGATTTCCAGATATGGACTATCTCTTCCTTGACCAGAGGTAGTTTAAAAAGGGCTGGATCAGTGTGGAACCAGCCAGCCTTGTGTCTGGTGTCTTGATTATCCATGGTGGTGATAATGGGATAGTGGTCGGAGATGCAAGTCGTAGTGTCAACCAGACATTCACATCTGTTGTGTTTTGCAACAATTTCGTTGCTAGCATAGGCTCTGTCCAGCCTGGCTTTCCTGGTGAGCTCCCCTATTGAATAATTCTGCCACGAGAATATTCCTTCCTAGCCTAGGTCTTGAAGATTGACTTTCTCCCAAGCAAGCTTTTCTCTTCCAAATAGGGCCTGACCCTTGGCTTGGACTTTCTCCCAAGCAAGCTTTTCTCTTCCAAATAGGGCCTGACCCTTGGCTTGGAACCTGTCTTGGAGGGATTCTACCATGTTGAAGTCTCCCAGGATGAGGGTGGGGGCCTGCAGGTTGAGGAGAGAGTTCCAGGTATCAGTCCTTTGCTTTTGGGGTCCGTGGTGGGCGTATATCCCAACAAGAGTGAAGTTGTTTAGGTACACTGCTATCCATTGGTTGTTGTGTCCTATGTGGAATCCCTTCAGCTCAGAGCTGAGGTCGAGGTGTATGCCCACAGCCAATCCTCCACTTCCCTGTGAATGCAGGGTGTGAATCCAGAAGTGGTCAGGAGAGATAGTGTTGAGCCTTCTGTTCAACTCTTCTCCTGTAGTCTTAATCTCCACTAAAACAATGATGTCCAAGAGGCCTTTGGTTTTAAGCCACTGTCTGACAAGTTGAGCTTTCTTCAAGTCAGTTAGGCCTTTTACATTGAAGCTGGTTATTTTCATTATCTTTTATTGGGGGGTTTGCTTGCTCCTCCCTTGGTGGCTGACTGGGGGGTGGCACCAAGTTGAGCTCTCCCTCTCTTGAGCTCTTTACTGATCTCCATGTCATTGGGTACAGCAGGCTGTAGAGCTGCTCTGTTCTCCTTTGCTGGGCTGGAAACAGTACCCATTTCTGCATCGTCAAGGTTATCCACCTCCTTCTCAAGTCTCAGCTTGTTTAATGGAGTACTTTCCACGCAGTCCTGTTCCTCTTCAGTAGCCCCTGGTTCTAGTATGGCAGCCAGGATAGAGTACCTGTTAGGCTTTATTATAGGCACAGAGGTTTTAGGTTTGATAGTTGGCTTGCGTCTGTTGCCTACTGAAGCATCAGGCTCTTTGAAATTAGATGGCGGATTGGATGAGGAGGGGGGGGGGGACTGGACCAAGGGCTGAGGGGGGGGAGCTTTGTTAGCTAGGTGAGGAAGAATGATTTGAGGGTTCTTGATAGGACAGTTTCTGATGAGATGACCCTGTTTCCCACAGTGAAAACAGGAGTTTGGTAGGTGCTTGTAGAGAATAGGTTGGGTGAGAGAGAACTCCCCACATCCAATGGAGATCTCTTCCGGGAGGGGGAGAGACAAGTCTAGCTCAATGAGGACTTGGGGGTGCCATGCGGGATTATAGTCAGTAAAAGCTTTGGTGCCTAAAACTTGACCTATGGGAGCTAGGATGGCTTTGATCCAAGGAGTAAGGTGAATGGGTAAGTTAGGGAGCTCTACCCACACAGGGTACACTGAGGGCCATCCGGGTTGAAGTCTTTGGTCCACCTCATAAAGCAGAATGGCAGGTGCCTGAACATCCATTGTCCCGAGCTGATGACTTTCATAGCCATGCTGGCCTCTTTGAACATAAATATGTAGTACCCTTTGGCCAAGGCTTGCGTGAGCGTGACCTCAACCCCTATAGGGGACCAGCTGTCTCGGATCCAGGCTTTCATTGCTTTCTTAGACGGTCGCGGGCCAAAGAGAGTAGGCCGACTAGACATCTTTCAGAGTACTCTTCAACTTTGTTCCTGACCTGCTCAATAGGAAGACTTACATGAACCGACAGGGGCTGGGGGTTACCTTTTTCAGCTGTGGTGTTAGTTTCTTTCTGTTGGGCGCCATTAGTGTTTTGACTGTCTTCCTTTGGGGGGATGTTGATCACCGCTTTTTGTGGATAACAGCTGCTCTTTAGCTTCCTTGAGTTCTTGCATGAGACGGGAGTTTTCTTCCATTACTGCGTCTATTAAGGAGTCGTCTCCCCAAGGTTTGTCTGGGAGTTGGTTCCACGGGTTTGTTCTAGGACCTTGTAGAGATGAAGAGGGAGAAGCACCGGTTAAGTGACTGTTGAGCATTTGAATGGGTTTTGCAGGTGATGGGAGCTGGGGACGAACAAGGGACGGGCTCCTCCTCTCAGTGCCCATGCACTTGGGAGGGCATCCGCCCAGAGAAGGAGAGACGACGATGCAGCTTGAAAGGCGGGAAGCAGGAGCTTAAAATTCACTGGTTTGACAGTTGGCTTGCGTAAAAATTTATTTGTTATTGAGGTTTTTATGCGTGTTGTATATTCATGCAGGCCCAGTTCACATAAGGCGGCGGAAGGAATTTAAAAAGTGTAGAAGCCAACAAAAAGTTGCCATATGGACATTAGTGTTCACATAGAGCGGCGGAAGAGAAGGTTGAGAGGTGCCACATCGTGGAAGAAAAAAGGGAGTTTTGTTCCAACCCCCCCCCCCCCCCCTTGGAACAAACTTCTTCCACCCTCCAACTTGGCAAAAAGTGCCATGTTGGCACCAATCAACTCTTGGCTCTACTTTCCATGTTTTTGTTTTATTCTTTCTTCTGCCGCCCGAAAGGTTCACACTGGGCGGCGGAAGAAAATTAGTGCAGTCTTCCTTCCGCCCTCTGTGTGAACACTCGGGTGACGGAAGTGTGCATTTTTTAACTTTTCCACCTGGAATTGCTCATTTTTGAGTGTGTTTTCCGCCGCTTCACTGTGAACTGGGCCTTATTCGTGTTGTATTAATATCCGCTGGCATTGATTAATACAATCTTACATTAATTAATTATATTAATTAGGACCTTACACGTCCGCCTTTTCAGGCTAGCTCAGTCCATTGCACGCTGGATAGCAAATTCACCCTAAATATCTACCCCAACCAGTACTAAGTCGTTGGAACTTGGCATAACTGTGTTCTTCACTAGGCTGATGGTACTGACGGGCCACTGTTGAAGCTCCTCTCTGATAGCCATGAGGAGTATTTAGCGGAGAAGGCGAGCACAAGTAATAAACAGCAGGAGGAGGAAGAAGAAGGAGAAGAAGAGGGGGTCTATGGCAGCAGCACCATCAAAAGGGGCTATTCCCTTCTCCTGTTATGCTGCCTGCCGTGCCTTGCCCATTACCCTGGGCGGCCCTTCTCTCCGGTTTCTACAGTGTTCCCGCTATAATGGGCGCCCAAAATGCCTAATCAGACGCCTGGCCTCTTCCCCCAAAGACACAGCAGCAGCAGCCCGCTCTTCAAGCTCCGCATCGCCCATCATCAAACATAAGCTTGTTGACAGTAAGTCTCCACCCACTCCACCGGACGATGCCTCCTGCATCTCAGATGAACCGCCACCCTCTGAACAGAAGGTGCGACCTTTTCACTACTTCTGATTAATGGTTGCTTAAGATTGATTTGATGAAATTTAAACCTCACTTCTGATTACTGGTTGCTTAAGAATTGTTTTGATGAAAATAAAAGTAATATCGTACTTCTGATTAATGGTTGCTTAAGAATTGATTCGATGAAAATAAAAGTAATTTCAACCCTCTATCGTCTATGTGATTGGTGCAATCATGATCATTTGTCCAACTGCAATCATCTTAAGATATGGTTTCGGTCAATCACAATCATTGACCTTTACCCTACTCTTACTTGATTGTGTGTAGATGCTAACGCACACGCACTCATTGGACTCAAGGATATGACCCCTTTGCTTTGATCAATCACAATCATTTACCCCCTACTCCTACTTGACTGTGTGTAGATATATTGTGCTCATGCACTAATAACTTGAGCAATTGATCAAGTACAAACAAATAGAACAAAAAAGGCGCTGAGATTTGGACCCAATTTTGTCCTGCATACATATTGGTACTGAAAGTTCATGCGCCATCCCCCACCCCTCAAAAAGCTGAATTTTTTGAGGGGATGGCAGGTGATGGATGAGAGAATGACATATTCCCCATCTATCTTCTTGATCACTCACCAATGAAATTTTGATGTGTGAAGAATAGTAGATTTCTTCCATGGTTTGAAGGGAGTGCTCTTGGTAGGCATAGATTTGCAGGTTGGTCCAGTTGACCAGCAATTGGGCTGCTAGGACCTTCGTCTTAACCCTTTTTTACCCATGTCTGTTGCAGGCCTGCCCATTTGTGGCCCTGCAATCTGCTCCTGCCCACGTTGCATCTTTCTCTATGTACTGTTTGTTGGTGCTGGTGGTGCTACCTGCCCAAAGTTGCATGGGGGTTGCCACATGTTTACATTGATGAACTGCATGTCTGGTTATGTGCCAACCTGCAACATGCGCAATGCTGTATGTGCTATGATATCACTCTTTGATCTCATTGAGTGTCTCACTGAGATCCCAAGTCCCTGCCTTCCAGTCCAGGTAAATTGGATATTGCATATGAAGGGAGTTAGCAAATAGACTGAATGGGGCACGTATGTATGAGGGTGGAGCATTGCTATGTGATGCCTCCCTCAGCTTTTACCGAGAAGGCGAAGTTTTCCTGTGAGACTTGAAAAGCGGATTTAGATACCATTCTAGTAGGTCCTTGCCAAAAGCCTCGGTGAAGTTATCTGCTCAACTCTTCAAGGGACCACCTTGACATCCCCGACTATTATGAACTCACCTACAAAGTGGTCCGAAACCTCATGGGAGCATGCATACGTAGTTTTTTGCAATAGCCATGCAAATTATCTATCAAATTGCAATTCTATTGCCCCTACATGGTTTCCAAGTCACCAACTTTCCAAGTATCCTCCTCTTTCGGACGACTTACACAATGCAAGGTACGCGGCCTTGTACTCCGCTTTATTAAGGAGAGTGCCACTCTTGGCTGCTTTTGCTGATCCAGGATATATGACCCAAATCTAATATGAGATTGGTCATGTTCTTTTGCCCAAAAATGGGATGCCGTATCCTTGATGCTATGAAGCACCTTAGCACCCAGTCATGACTCTCTGGAGGGTGTTTGGTGAACTTGCTAACAGCAGTGAGTGCCAAGTTCATATCAGCTTTGTTAATGGAGTGATTAATATAATTCGCAAACAAGCCTTCAGTACAATGTGTTGTCCACCATATCAAATTGTTTTGGATAGACAGCTTCAAGTCAAACCGGAAACTATACAAGGTGAAAGGCTACAAGGCTGAAAACTGTAAACTTCTCATATTTTGCTGGGAACCTATGCTATTTCTCCATCACTCTCTGGCACGTGCGTTTGCTGAAATCATGGTGTCACGTGTATGCCAATGCCATGGCTAATCTTTGGCATGAACTGTCTTAATCCCTGATTAGAGCAGTAGCATCAGAGTCATCATCGTCTTCATCAGCATCATTAGTAGAACCATCTGTATCAGCATCAGAAGCATCTTCATCAATGTCATCATCGTTATCATCATCAGCAGCATCACATCAGCACGCACGTCAACATTACCATCATTGGAAGGCAGGAGTACCCTGTCGGCAGCTTCCACAGTGCTGTCGGCAGCCTACTGGTACCTCTGGAGCAGTCGGTCAGATGTTATCTAGCATGGCAGCAGGTGTGGGCAGCGCATACAGTAAATGCAGCATTTAATCCAAGCTTTATGGCATTTTCTTGTCCCCACAACAGGCCGGCTAAAGATGTGTTGGCTGACCAGCCCCTTTCACACATATATAAGCATAATCATATTTCAGCATTCAGTCAGGCAGTAGTTCATCATTCCTTCATTTCATAACCACAATAGAAGATATGTAGAAGGGCCTAGGTCATCCCTATGGGGCTGACCATAGCCCTAAATCATGTACAAGCATTTATCAACCTTTTGTACCATATTAATACAAGAAAACCCTGACACTAAATACTCTCTTCTTCTCTCTCCTCTGTCTTAATCATTCTTAATTAGCATCAATGTTCTTAATCAGGCTTAGGGCTGTGGATGTACAACAAGGCTTCCGTGCATGCAACATTGGTATCAGAGCATTCAGGAGTGGTCTGCAACAACAAGCGAAGCTGAGGAAGCATTCCTTGAGGGTAGGTACACATACCCAGTACCTCATTAAGCTCTCAGATCATTTCCAAAGGCCTAGCAACATGCATGAGTGTTCATACAAAAATATCAGTCAAGGTCAGTAAGTAGAAGTCAAAGTTAGTCGCAGTTCAAGGTGAGTGGAAGTCCAGGGAGGAAGGATGACAGAGTGTCCACCCCTTCATCAAGTTTAGCAGAAGGGAATGTCACGTGTACGCTCGCGGCATGAATTGTCTTAATCCCTGATTAGAGTAGTAGCATCATCATCATCATCAACATGTTCTTCAGCATCATTAGTAGAACCATCGGTATCAGCATTAGAAGCATCTTCATCAACGTCATCATTGTTATCATCATCAGCAGCATCACATCAGCATGCACATAACATTACCGTGACCATTTTGCACTCATGCAATTTATACATCAATTTGTTGCATATTTTCTGTTGGCTAAAGTTGCAAATCCTCAAGACAGTCCATATGGCTGCTCCATGCCTCACTGGGAAGTCGTTACTTGGTGGCAGCATTAGTTGGGTCTTCATACAAATCCAACCACAGGCAAAACTCATTACCTATGGGATACTTTTGTGTCCGACCTCAAAGCTAGATTCCTTCTACCCTAGTATTTGACCAATTTAGAGGATGAGTTTAACAAACTCTCCCATAATGGGTTTCCTGTGCTAACCTACTCAAACAAGGTCATAACCATGGCACAACAGTTGGGGAAGTCGGTAGATGAGAAGCTAAAACAATTTCTCACGGAGTTGGATACAAACATTTGGTTTCCTATCCGGAACTTCGAGCCTAAGTCATATGACCGGGCTCTGACTTTGACTCAGAATCAGGAAATGATGATGAACGGAGGCAAGCCCAAGCAAGCAAGTCCCAAACCCTAGCAGCAATAGTAGCAATCTTCATCCCAACCAGGTAAGAGTACTCATAACAATAAAGACAACAAGGACACAGAGGCAAAGCGTGTGTAATCATCTTCTTGGATGATATACTAATCTTTTCTGCCACTACAATACAGCATGAGCGGGATAAGGAGAAGGTCTTGCAACTTTTGCAATACAATGAGCTCTACATCAACGAAAAAAAGAGCGCATTTGGTCTATTAGAGGTCCGAGTACCCAAGACTACTCAAGAAATCCGATGATTTGTGGGTCTCTCTCATGCCTACAACACCCACATGGAGAAATTTTTCGACCTTGCAACACCTCTTACAAATTTGCTCAAGGACGTGAAGACACAGCACCAAAAAGTATCTGTTATGCGCAAAGCTCTTGAGGCCTTCCATGACCTTGTTGGTTATTAAGGTTTAATCACAATGTTAAACAAGAGTGATTAGCAAGAGAGCACGAGATAAGTTGAAAGATTAGGCACACTTTAACATTATGATAATTTCCTTTTATAGGAGAGACCTCCCTTTACAAGATATATACATATGTTGCCACCACATATGCCACATGTCAAACTATGATGCCAAGTGTCCCTACGAGGTGTCACCTACATACATCATTGCTTACATAAGATTCTCTTAAGAGGTTGTTCCCACACGCAAAAGAACCCACACACTAGTAGCTGTTCAAACTTCACACACTAAAACTACTTTATTTAAACCTAGAATACTAAGTAAATAGATGCCAGTTTACACAACACCTAGTACCTCTTTATTCCCACATTCATCACTATTAATATTCAGCATTCTCCTCCATAGTGATATTGTGCCTGGAAAGCCCAGTCATCCTCGACTAGGTTTGCGGCATCTTCTTGTTGTTGCTTCTCATCGAAGGTAGAGATGGTAGAGTTTGCCAATTTATCTTCATTCTTTAGCTTGGCAAGTCATTTACTGCACTCGTCGATGTAGTGCCCAGGCTTATGGCAGTTATCACATTTTCCTTTCTTCTTGGTGTCACCCTAAGATAAGTCCACTTTGACTTTGCCCCTAGAGAAGGCTTGGTCTTCTCTACTAGCATCTCCTCACACGGTCTGTTCTTCCTTGTCTGAGAGTAGTGGTGACTAGCTTTCTGTCTCCTACTAACTCATTGATGTTCAGCAGTAGCTATTCTTTCAAGTCCTTCTTGCATATCAAGGTTGTCTAGTTCCCGCATCAAGTACATGACTCTAGCTTCTGAAAGAATGGGTACTATGTTGAGATACCCACTCAGAAATGCTGCAAGAACTGTACAACACTGTATATGGACAGCAAGCATAAAGGAGAAAAGAAGATCACTGCTGAATATCACCAGAAAAGGTAGTACATCATGTGGAGCAGCATGAGGGAGGTCTCGTAGATGCTGCCTATCACTGTAGAAGCTGAAAAATGCGAGAAAAGGAGCCAGCCCTTTTATAGTACCTCAGTATGCTGGTCGGCCAGCTATAGTAGGCCGACAACATGGCTGTAGCGAAAAAATGCTATAAAATGCCTAAAAAATACCAAAAAATGGTAGAAAAAATGCTGAATAATCTCTGCTAAGATATACCAATGCAGGGCGTCATATGGAGCCAGATACAAGCATGAATATGCATGGGAAAGTCCATCTGGGGATGAAATAATTTCCAACACCTCCTTTGCAGCACCAGATGGGTGGACCAACTCCAGCACGTTGCAAAAAATCCTCCAAAGAGTCTGAAGGAACAACCTCCTCATAAAAGGCACAAAGCTCGCGAAGATATGGTACATCTGAATACCAAGAAGGTCTCCGGAAGAAGCCACGAGAAGATCGTGAAGATATCAAAGACGAAACACCCGGATCAATCTGGAGAGAGATGTCCTCAAGAGATGGAACCATAGATGGCTCCGAAAAATGTGGTATCTCCTCTGCATCTGCAACAAGTATCGGGACCGAAGTAGAATCCTCCTCCTATGAAGAAGAAACTGAAACAACCACTGGAACAAACTGATCATTGGTGATAGCGGAATTTGCCAGGTTCGAAGTAGGAACAGGCTCCAAGATAGTGGAAGATGCCTCCTCTGAAACATAAGAAGGAGAAGTAACTGCCAGGAGAAGCCGCTAAAGTAGGAAGCTCCAGAATATGTGAGGATATCTCAACAAAATCATCCACCTACTCTGTAGAAGAACCATTATCCTCCTCTAAAAGAGGAGAGAAAATCTGCAATAATAGCATCAGCATGTAACATCACAAGAGAGAAGATACTCATCCAAAGGGATTAGAGGAACTGATAAGGTCTCTGTCAGAAACTCCTGTAAATAATCCTCTAGGGCACTGACTTCTGAATCAGAAGTCTCGTGTGTGACCACCAGGATGGACTTATCCTGCTCCTGTGAAGATGAAAGAACAGGGGGATCATAGACAGCAAGAAAAGCCATTTTAGCATGAGACTTCGTACTCTCCTCTGTCGTTGGTGAAGTATCTGAGCCATTTGTCGTGGGTGAAGTGTCTGAGCCATCGGAGGAGGACTCCTGCTTTGCTTTAGCTTTGCGGGAAGCAGCCTGTTGGGCAAAACATTTGGCCTCTGAATGACCAAGTCGGCCACAAAACTCACAAGATTCCTTCATCCAGGAACCCTTGATGCTGTTAGAAGTCAGAATCGTCGTCGTCAGAGGATGACTTTGTGGTGACTTTCTACTTATTGTTGTTGGAGTACCCTTTTCCGCCTTTTTCTCCCTGCTTCCAAAGGTCTTCTCCATCTCTACCATGGATCGCTCAAACCCTTTCCCAAACAGCAGTAGGGCTGTACCATACCACATGTCCTTCCCTATAGCCACAGCTTGCATGTAACCTCTAGAAAACTACAACCTGTTCACATGAATCCAAAGACATGTTTTCCACATGAAACCAAAGACTTGTATCCCATAAACCATAGGTCTGTTTCCTTTCGAAAACCAATGTCCTGTTTCCATGGGAAACCCACAAATACACCATCCAAGCACGGTGCCAAAACCAGGGTTGTTTTCCATAGCACCAAGCGAGAGAAAAATAGAGAACCTGTAAGCAAATCCCTGAACACGTAAGTTCAACACGAAGACACCATCTCTCCCATGAACATTGTCCCCTGCGTATGTAGCTTGTTCTCCTGTTTCAGAGTCTCTCGTACTTCCATGGCACACAGAAGAGAAAACACGCCAGGCCCTTATGATGAGAGAGAGGGAGAGATATAATCATCTCCAAGTCTCCACCCTACACCCAACATCAAGCGTATGGTCCTCCTCACACCCACGATTAACAAATCGGGTATAAATACCAGCCCACCAACTTGTACAAAAGCCCCAAACTCATGTCCACAACTGAACCTTGCATGAACATGGATACATGGGCCCTGGCAGACTGAAGCAAACTGCCCAAAAGTAGTCCCTGTCATACAGCAACCAGCCAGCCTGCTTCTTGCCAAAAGCTGGAGAGTTAGAGACATTCAATAGGCGCCTGTGCACTGTTACGCAGCAGCCAGCCAGCCTGCTTCTTGCCAAAAGCGGAAGAGAGAGAGAACGGTGGAGAGAGCGAGAAGCAGTCCAGTCATCTGCTTCCTATGCAGCCTTGCACCACCCTGCAGTCCCAGCCCGACGCTCCCTGCAGCCCAGCCCGCCGGTTCTCAAAGAGAGAGAGAAGCAGTTCAGTCCGCCTTGCTTTTCACCAAGAGAAAAGGGATAAGCCCTGGCGTTGCAGCTCTGGTGTCGCCTGTGCTCTTTGGCGACCAGCCATCCAAGAAGAAGCTCGCTCTTTTTTTCACCAAAAGGAGGCGCCTGAAGAACAGCCCGCCACTCCCCTTTTTCTCATAAAAAAACTAAAAGCAAAAACAATAGCAAAAGCGCTTTTTCAAAATATTATTTATTTTGAACCACCAAAGGTTATAAAACCTTATAAATTAAAATCCTTTTGTCCCCTTCACACTTGGGGCTGTCCACACATGGGTTTCCTTCTCATTCCAAACAGATGCCATTCACACTGTCCACCATGTCCCCGTGCCCACTTGCATACTGTCCAGAGAAAAACACAGGGTCGTAACAATATATCTTTTCTTTTCTTTTCTTTTTCTCCTTTATGTCCGGCATATCCTCCTAGCCCTTAGGCTGCTCTAGTTTCATGAAGATTTATGGCTCCAAAGACACTTTGCTCTCAACAATCGACTACTATTGACTGATCTGATGTCTGATTGCTAATTAATGACTTAAATGGAGCAGACTCTCTCAGCTCTGAGTCCTCTAAGATCTCTAAACCCTCTTATCACTTAAACCAAACCAAATTATGACCCTTTAGACATCCAGCGGATCACTATCAAGTCGTAGCTGCTCCAGAATAAGCACTTTCCCACAACCCTATCTGACTTCTGTTAGACTACAAACTGTCAGACTCGACGCAGAATAGCTTTTCTTATACTCAAAATGATCAAAATGACCCTTTTACTTCATTTGTTGACCCCCTAGACACATGGCTGCCTATAGTTGACACTCTTTTGACCCATTCTGACGCTATATTCTCAACAGAAGAAGACTGTTTCAAACATAAAGCAGCTCAAACCTCCTAAATCATCAGATACTTCTCCACAGATGTTCTATCTCAACAAAATCAAATAGAACAACTCAAACCAAGCTCCAAAACACCATTACTCATAGACCATCACATAGATACAAGCTTCTAACTCATTGTTCTCTTCACAAAGCAAAGAAAGACCGTCTCAACAGCACTTAGACAAAGGGTTAAGACTTATCAGATAAACACACTGAAAACTTGTAGGTTCTCCACTTGTAGATTCTAGCTACTATCCAAGCTACAGTGAATTCACTATCACAAACTCCATGCCTTCCCTAAACAGACACAATACAACACCCGATTGACTTACTACAGGAGTAATTGAACATGATTTTTGGATAAAATCATGTCTCTAAAAAGAGATGCTTCACAGGAACCACCATGAACTCCTCTCTTGATTGATTCTCTGGGTCTTAGCACCCTCTCTACTCTGATTTACCCAAATCCACTTCGATTGCTCAGAACATCTCTTTTGCTCCTCTCGAAAACTAGAAGATCTTTTGTCTGTAGCTAGCTTACTTCACTGTAGGTTGTTCTCTTGCTTCACTCACGCCTGCGCTTGTCGTAGCCCTTCTGTCCATTTTTTTGTCTCTTGTAAATTGTCCCAAAAAACCCCTTTTGCCCCGTCGTTGCCTTTCTAGAACAAATGAGCCAGCTTTCTCCATCCCCCATGCTCTTACTACGTTGGTTTTTCAGCACCTGCTCTTATCCTCCCCACTGCCACTCTATCCCTGCCACCTAGGATTCATTACACATCATCATTTATTTATTATTTATTGGCACCGTGCATGTTTGTTTTGAGCTTTAGGCACCTCTCACATATTGCCCCAACCCTTTCACATTTTGGTTCCTGCTTTCACATTACTTTGATGTGGTATGGCCTCAGTCTCAGGCCGTTCACCTTGCTTGCATGCATCTGACCACTCAGGTCCTGCAACTGATAAGATCCATTGGAAAAGACTTCATGAATGATAAATGGTCCTTCTCATCTGACCCTAAACTTGGTCTGAAAGGTAGTATTTAAAGCATTATTGTATCTGAGGACCAACATTCCCTTCTTCAAGTCTTTGTTTCCCAGCTTCTCATTGAAAGTCTCAATTCTCTTCTGACTGACTTTTTCACACCACTTATGTGTTTCTTCTTTGTCCAACAGCAAAGAATACAAATTGGTTAACCTCTTCTTCTCTTGCTCCTCTTGGGTCATGTTATGTTGTAATAAAAAGTCAAGTGATGGTAACATCACATTCAGAGGCAACACACAATCTTCTCCATATACTAAGTGATATGGGGAGTACCCAGTAGCATTCTTCTCAGATACCCTAAATGCCTAAACTGCTCTGTCCAGGTACAAGTCCCAATCACTGGGATGATCTTCCACAAGCCTGAATAATAATCTCTGCTTCAAACCATTGAAGCTCTCTACCAACCCATTGCATTGTGGATATTATGGTGTGGTAAATCTGTGTTTAATTCCCAACTTCTTGGTCAGCTCTTTGACTAAATCAGCTCTGAATTCTCTCCCACGATCACTGACCATTTCTAAAGGAACTCCAAACCTGTAACAAATCATTTCATACACAAGTCTGCAGACCTACTGGGCAGTAGCTTTTCTAGTTGCCTTGGTCTCTGGCCATCTTGTCAAATAATCCACAGCAGTAATGATGTAAAACTTTCTACTTTTAGTTCCTGGTAGAGGCCCTATTACATCTATTCCCCACTTCTCAAAAGCCCCATAACTCATGATGTGATGCAGGGGTTCAAGAATTAAGATCTTCTTTTGAAAAGCTTGACATTCAGAGCAACTTCTACACCAATGGTGGATATCTCTATTCATGCTTGGCCACATAACTTTTGATGTCAATACCTTCCACTTTGTAATGTCTACACCATAGTGACCACCACAACCTTCCTCATAACAAGCTTTCAGACAACTCAAAATCTCTTCTTGATACAAAACTCTTCTCAGAACAACATTATTCCCTTTATGATACAATGCATCTCTAATCAATACATATTTCAAGGCTCTTTTGACAACTGCAGTTCTCTTCTGGCAAAACCTGTCAACAAGACCTCTTCTTCAAAAAGGGTTTCTCTACCTTGATATAAGGGTTTTTGGATTGTCACAACATGCAAATCCTTGGAGAAAACCTGCCCAACCAACGCATGGGCTCTCATATTACCTTCCTTGGATACATGCCATATTTGGAAGGCCTGGAAGCAATTTAGGAGTTTCCTCACCTTGAAAAACCAAGTTTTCATTGTATCTTTATTCACTTTCCAAGTTTCATGTACCTACCTTATAACCAGTAGAGAATCCCCCTTTATAACCAACCTTCTAATCTTCCTATGTCTGCACTCTTCTAGACCCAAATTGAGGCTTGCATTCTTAGCCTCATTGTTGCTTCTAACTTGAATCTCTTGGTTGCCAGACCACAGCTCCTTGCCTTGTCTGCTCACAAAGACAAACCCAACACTCTCCTTACCGAGAGTTCTTTTAAAAGCCCCATCAAAATAGAGAGTCCCATCTACATCCTGTAGCTCTTCCTGTAATCTATGGTCTAAAACCACTTGCTTTTCAATGTCCTTCACTGGTTTGGGCTTCACTTGCACCTCTTTGTAGGTTAACATATCAACCATATGGGCTCTCACATTTTCTTCTTTAATAAAGCTCATATCATATTCCTGCAATGCCATGATCCACTTCTGAACTTTTGGGTTATCCCCAGGATACTTCATTACATGTGGAAGAAGCTTACAAGAGGTAAGCACAATAAAAGGTCTATGGATCAGATCATAGTTGTCTCCGTACGACGTACGACAACATATTGTACGGAATATCGTACAATACGATATTTTTTCGAGATTTTTTTTCTTCAAAATTTTGTTTTTCCAAAACAAATTTTAAAATTTTTTGGATTAATGGTCTTATTTTTGCTTGTCTATGGCTGTTTGAGCTTTCGTGTGAACTATGATGCTTCCCTCCTTTTTAAAATACTCCATATCTCGAAATTGGAAATACCTAAGTTTGTAAGTGATTTTTTTAAAACACACGATGAGGTTCCGGTAGTTCTTCCTCGGCTCTTGCAAATGAGGACTCTCCGATTGCCTTGTCAGAGCAGCTTAGAGAGCCCGAGTTTGATAATGAGTGCAACATCCTTAGTGAGGGTGACTTCTGCAAGCGCTCCGATAGGCACTCTTCTGATGGAGATGATCCTAGCGAGAGCTCTGATTTTGATAGTGATCACTTCTCCATCTAGATTCTAGCCCCAACCCTCTAGCCTCCCTTTTTTGTGCACCACTTTTTGTACTTACTGCTACGGTTACATGCGCGTAGAGCGCCTTGCATTGTATGACTTAGACTTTAGCCTAACATCTATGTATGTTTCCAACTTGGTTTTAATGGAATTTTGGTTTGAGTCATGTGACAGCTTGCCTTCTCTTTGAAATTGAAAATACTAAAGTTAGAAGTATTTTTTAAAAGACTGTACGATAACATTTTTATAAAAAAAATATCATACTGCATTTTCCCGTATGGTATCGTATCGTACGAACCGTACCGTATCGTACCTGATAACTATGGATTAGATAAGACTTTAAGCTCTTGGTAGTATATACTAGTGTCCAGACTAGCAGTTTAACTTCGTGCCAAGCTTTCTCAACCTTACCCTTTGTCCTGCTGATGTAAAAGACTGGCCTCATATATGACTGTTTGGATCCTTCTGCATCAATATTGCCCCTACTGCATGTTTTCCAATACTAAGACTTAGATAAAATGGCTGGCACCAGTCTGGGGGCATTATGACTGGCAGGGTAGACAGCTTGTCCTTAAGGCTCTCAAATGCATGCTCTTCAAGCTGGCTCCAATTGAAAGGATCCTACTGACTTGCCTTTTGCAAAGGGTAGACAAACTCAGCCAACATGCAGAAAGACCTGGACATATATCTGAGTTTTTTGTACAAAGCTCATCAATTCTTTAGTTGTCTTGGGGCTTTCCATCTGCAACAGACTCTCCACCTTTGATGGATCTGATGCTATTCCATTCTCACTTCTCATGTCCCAGCAGTACAACTCTGGCTTTTGTTATTTTACATTTGGCTAGGTTCAACTGAGCTCCATCATCATCTAGATGCTTAAAGACAATATCCAGCTTCTGTACATGCAACAGCTTGTCACTATTCACACAAAAATCATCCATGAATATCCTCACAAAAGTTCCCAGGTATGGTGTAAGAATCTTGTCTACCTAGCTTTGGAAGCTAGCATAGGCATTGAGCAAACCAAAAGGCATCACCTTGTAGCAAAATACTCCCCATATGGAGTAATGAAACTAGTCTTCTTCTGGTCTTCAAGAGCTATTCTGATTTGATAATGCCCACTAAATCCATCACATACAGAATACCTTTCATGCGCTGCTACCTGATCCAGAATCTCATCTTGAAAGGGAAGAGGGTAATGATGTCTTTTGGTAGTTGCATTCAGTGTTTTATAGTCTACATAGATCCTCCATTTATTCCCCTTTTTAGGAACATAATGACAATGGGAGACACCCACTTAGCATCATATACTGGATAGATAAAACCAGCCTGCAGCAGCTTGGTAACCTCTGTCTCTAGTATTTGTCTCTGTATTGTTCCCAATCTCCTTAGTTTTTGAACTACTGGTTTAGCACCTTCTTTCAACTTGATTTTATGTACAACACTGCTGGTACCCCTCATTTGAGTATAATCTTTTGCAAACAGCTTGGGGTATTTGTTCAACAACTCCTCATATTGCTCTCTTTCTTCTTTAGTCAGATCCTTTGCTAACATCTGCATCAACTCATCTTTGGGAATATTTGGCTTCAGATCTTGAACACTAGCTGACTCTGCTGGATGGTTAGTCACCTGCGCACCACGTATGTCTGCCTCTAGTTCTTAATAGACTTTGGTCCAGCTGTGACTCCCCATCTGTCTCAGATGAACCTATAGAATAGTCTTCACAAACTGCCAACAGAAGTTGAATCAGCTTCCCTCTCTGTTTCTAGCTTCTCTCCAATCTCCAATATTTTACCTGTCCTCAGATCATACCTTATTCTTTTCCCCTTGGGTTTGTCAACAAACATGTCAATGCACCCTCTATACTAGTCTTGTTTGGACCTCATAGCAATGAGCCAGGGCCTACCTAATATGATAGGGTATGCTCCGATCCCAACTAGCATTATATGCATGTCAGTCACAACCTTCTGCCCTAATACATTCATTTCCATGCTCTCAATTACACCCAGGCATTTGACTTTAGAGCTGTTGGCCATTTTAACACTAAAAATGGACTTCCTTGTTACTTTCAAGCCTAATTCATGAACTGCTTCCTCTGTCATAACACAGACTTGGGCTCCACCATCAATATACACTTTACTTACCTTTCGGCCCTGTATCCAGACATCTACAATTGGCAGAATGTCAGCCACCTTGCTCAGCTGCACTACATTGGCTTGAGGTGTCTTAACTTTGACTCTCC
This sequence comes from Cibotium barometz, assembly GCF_041138505.1. Classification (NCBI taxonomy): domain Eukaryota; kingdom Viridiplantae; phylum Streptophyta; class Polypodiopsida; order Cyatheales; family Cibotiaceae; genus Cibotium; species Cibotium barometz. Next base: position 24,715,307 of record NC_141054.1, read on the forward strand.
TAACACTGGCCAATTTATACCATTGTCTTCTTATATTTGAATTCAGCTGCAACAGCTGGCCATAGGTGATGTCATCATGTCTACCTTCTTATTCTTGACATCTGACAGGAGGCTCCCCTTCTCCCAGCTAAAAGTCATCCATCCCAATTTTCCTCCTCCTGGCTCTGACTCTCCCCTGCTTGCTAGACTCAGGCTTCTCCATGGGTGCCTTCCCTTTCTCTCTTTTCTTTTTTGCCCTAGTCTCCCGACCAGCCTCCCTTTGACTCAGATCTTTGCATCATGGTTCTCTTGTTTTCTCACATGTCTGCCTCATCTTCCTCCTCTTCTTCATTGGTCTCCAGCATATGTGCATTTCCTAAAGGACCTTGTGGTGGTACCTGCCCTTGTGTTGGCCCTTGAATTCCATTGTTCACCTCCCTATTTTCAACTCCCTTGTTCCCTTCTGGCCTCTGAATTATTGGGTATACACTTCTTGGCTCCCTCCTTGGCTGGTACACTGTGGAGCAAAATGCCCCCTTTCCCCACAGTTAAAAACACTGAAAATTCTCAATTCTGTTTCTCAATGGTCTGTCAGCCTATGGCCTTCTAACTTGATCCTGAATGCCCTACACAACAAGGTTCAAGCTCCCAATTTAAATGACAGCAAACAACTTAGGCTCTATCCCTTGACCTTTGGTTGACAGAAATGGGCACCTCTACATCTTTCTGTCTGACCTAGCTGCTACCTCCAACTGTCCTCCACCGTTAGACCTAACCTCGAAGACTTCAGATCTTCTACCCAAAAGCCTAAGTTGACTTCAGCTGACGAATAATTGACCTAAATCTCTTCGAGCTGCCCCAGACAGATCAGATAATGACACTTTTCCGCATCAGACATCAATTGATAACTCCAAACGAAAAACTGTTCGTCAACATCATAACACCTCAAAGACTTGCTTCAGTACTCCATAGCACTCATTAGCATCCTTCTGTTGACCAGAATTCACTTCAATTGATGCAAAAACGACAGAAAACCGTCTTTGAAATCCTCCTTCATGTTTCGAGTCCAAAATGAGTCTTTCTGGATCCTCTGTGATCCTCCCACTTTAGCAAACCCTATAACCACTATCCCAGAGTCTTACCCAACTCTTGGCCGACCCCCTTCTCATCCCCTGCCGACAAAAAACTGACAGAAAACTGCCTCAGATAACCGACGCAGAAATGATCAAAACGTGACCACAAGTTAGGAGAGATGATTGCAATAGATTCTAGACAGAAATACGTCCGCCTGTCTTCTAGAGGGTCCTCCAATGACAAGCGATCATAAACACTTTATCCTAAACTTCTTAGATCCTGTTGGCTCCCTTCTACTGACGCCTTGTTTGTCGACACTATTTTGCCCTAGATGCCTGTAAACTAGTTCAGATGCTTGATGCAGAATCCAACCCCATTATTCGCCCTCATCATTCTCTTATTGTCCTCCTCGATTGTAACATGCGGAAGCTCTGGGTAGTCTTCTTTCAGCCCTAAACACTCTTGGAAACCTTCTGATGCAAAAACGCACCATCTGATGCAAAAACGCAGGTAGAGAGAGAGTAGAGAGAGAGAGAGAGAGAGAAGTGCTGGAAATTCAGTGTATACTATGGTACAAAAAGGTACATATCTGCAGCCCTTGGCTGCCTTCTTGAAAAGGTGGTAAAACACCCAAAATTCTGCCCTAGACTAGGACTCCTAATGACTCAAACCCCTAGTGGGCTGAATGAATAAAACCTTGAGCATGTGGACCTATTTATATGGGTCTTTGGACACTTTATGCTGGCCGACTGCTGCTGGTCCTTGTCCTTGATGCGCATGCTGCCCACCCTCTGTTGACGTAAGCCGACATCTCTTCTGGCAGCCAGCATCCACTGTCCTGCAGAGCCGACAGCCATCTGATCCATGCTTTGCTCCAAGTCCACTTCAGATGCTACACCTGAAGCTCCTACATTCTGGTTCTACCTATCTTCTACTGGTTCATGGTCTTTATCTGTTTGCCTCTTCTGGATCTAGCCCTGAGAATGTCCATGGCATCTGTGATGCACATGACATCCCCCTCTGCTAAACTTGATGACGGGAATCCAACCTGCTCTTGGATGACTGTCATCATCCCAATCCTGTTCCGAAGTCCCTCTGTCATCATCCATCCCTGGCAAACCTTTTTCTCTGAAAACCCGGCCTGTTCTCCAAACCACTCTGTCTCTGATGAAGATCTATGCATCTGGTCTTCCTCTAGTCCACAATCCATTCCTGCCCTGACTCTGAACACCGTCTTGGTCTTCATTCTTGGAACTGAGTCTGGCACTCTCACATCACCCTTGGAGGATCAACCTCCCTTGGGACCGTTACCTGAGAACCTATCTGGCTCACGGAACTGCCATCCCCATCTGGCACTGTGGAACACCACCAACAAACCTCCTGGGAGTTCTTCCCGATCTGTGTTCTTTCCTTGGGCTTCGAATCCGTGTACTTTCCTGTACCTTGGACCTGTACACCATCATCTGGGACTGAATCAGTGTTTAGCTTTGCTGAGCCTGATGCTCTGATACCAATGTAACATGCGGAAGCTCTGGGTAGTCTTCTTTCAGCCCTAAACACTCTTGGAAACCTTCTGATGCAAAAACGCACCATCTGATGCAAAAACGCAGGTAGAGAGAGAGTAGAGAGAGAGAGAGGTTGGTTTCACAGCCAGGAGCTGAGGGGGTGTTAGAAGTCATCTCCTGTCCAGTTTTATACAGCAGGGGTTTGTTGTGGGTGTGCCCGCCCTTATGAGGTGTTTTATCATTTTTCCCCACTCTCTGCATTTTTCCCCTATTTTTCCCATTTTTTCTGTGGCTTGGGAGGAGCCCTGAGGCGGCTGGAGGACCAGTAGTAGCTGGCCGACTGCTCAGACATCAGTCGTGGACTTCTGGATGCTGGCCGACTGGATGTATGCAGTAGTGGGCCTCACTTGTTGCTGGCCGACTGTTGATACAGTCGTGGGCTGCCCTACAACAGGCCGACTGCTGATGTGGGGGCATATAAATAGGCCCCCAACCCCCTTGCCACTAGTGTATCATACCGGGATTTTCTTGTGTATATCAGAGCAGAGTTACACGCCTATATCTCTCTCTCTCTTGTGCTGTTTTTCTGCATGCGTTTTTGCTCGTGTCCCAGATCTGGTCATCATCTCCGCTACGTACTCTGACAGCATCTGTGTCATGGTCGATGAGTAATGGTGTTTTGGAGCTTGGTTTGAGTTGTTCTGTTTGATTTTGCATCTGTGGAGAAGTATCTGATGATTTAGGAGGTTTGAGTTGCTTTATGTTTGAAACAATCTTCTTATGTTGAGAATATACCGTCAGAATGGGTCAGAAGAGCGTCAGCTATAGGCAGCCATGTGTCTAGGGGGGTAGCAGACAAAGTAAAAGGGTCATTTTGGGTACAAGAAAAGCTATTCTGAGTCGAGTCTGACAGAAGTTAGACAGGGTTGTGGAAAACTACTCATTCTGGAGCAGCTGCGACTTGATAGTGATCAGCTGGATGTTTAGAGGATCATAATTTAGTTTGGTTTAAGTGATTAGAGGGTTTAGAGGTCTTACAGGACTCAAAGCTGTGAGGGTCTGCTCTTGTTGAGTCAGCAATCAGCAATCAGACGTGAGATAGTACTCGATCGTTGATAGCAAAGTGTCTTTGGAGCTATATCTTCATGAAACTAGAGCAGCCTAAGGGCTAGGAGGATACGGCGGACATAAAGGAGAGAGTTACTGATCCAAACAGGGATTCTGAGTCGGTTTGTTCTGCCTCCGAGAGCAGAATTGGTAACAGTAATGACCAGTTGGATCAGCGTCAGCGTCAGCTGGAGATCAGCAGAATTTAGGGAAAAGTCTAGCGTGGTCTTGGGGAGGATAGATCGATGCTAGTTGATCGATGTCATGTGCATCACAGATGCCATGGACATTCTCAGGGCTAGATCCAGAAGAGGCAAACAGATAAAGACCATGAACCAGTAGAAGATAGGTAGAACCAGAATGTAGGAGCTTCAGGTGTAGCATCTGAAGTGGACTTGGAGCAAAGCATGGATCAGATGGCTGTCGGCTCTGCAGGACAGTGGATGCTGGCTGCCAGAAGAGATGTCGGCTTACGTTAGCAGAGGGTGGGCAGCATGCGCATCAAGGACAAGGACCAGCAGCAGTCGGCCAGCATAAAGTGTCCAAAGACCCATATAAATAGGTCCACATGCTCAAGGTTTTATTCATTCAGCCCACTAGGGGTTTGAGTCATTAGGAGTCCTAGTCTAGGGCAGAATTTTGGGTGTTTTACCACCTTTTCAAGAAGGCAGCCAAGGGCTGCAGATATGTACCTTTTTGTACCATAGTATACACTGAATTTCCAGCACTTCTCTCTCTCTCTCTCTCTCTCTCTCTCTCTCTCTCTCTCTCACTGGGAGCTGGGGTGCCGCCTGAGCAAATCCTGAGAGAGCGACTTCGTGAAGAGGTCCACCGTACTGTCCTCCGTCGAACAGAACTCTAGCAGGATGTCATCAGCAATGATCTGTTCACGAACAAAGTGCCTCTGGATGACCATGGGTTCCTCCAGTGGAAGCCCCAACCTGCAATGCAACCTCTGCATCCTCACCACCTCACAAGCAGCATCACAAACAGCCCGGTACTCTGCCTCTGTGCTCGACAAGGCAAAAGATGACTGCTTCTTACTGCTCCATAAAACTGCTCCTGGGCCTGAAGTAGATCTCCTCGTGTCCGGATCTCCTCCCCAAACTGAGTCACTCCAACCGTGGAGTCGGACTTCATCCAACAATCCCCCTCTTGTGTACAAGAGTCCGTGATCCTTCGCATGCCGTAGAAACCACAGGAAACGCAATCCTGCCTCCCAAAGAGTCATCTGCAACCATGAGCTCAATCACCTCATCAGGAAGCTCTCGTCCAATCTGGTGTCCATCAACCAGATCAATGAACCATCCTGCTTCTGAGTCAAAGAGGCATCACACTGCTCACAAGGATCAACACCTGTGACGGTGCATAAACAAGTCCTGGAAACCTCCTGAAGACCACGCAAGGCCTTCTGAAACCTGTCAACCACCCCTCTTGAATCTGGAACCACAAAGCCTGGAGAAACCACCTCCTTTTGCAAGTAATTAGCTGCTACCTGCGTGGCTTTCCGAAAGGTCCCCGTGGAAAGAACATCCTCATCTACTGGAGGTTCTTTGTCCCGAACACGGCGAGACATCAGAGCATAAGTGACCTGTTTAGTTTCCTCTGACTCACGAACACAAGAACCACCAACATCAGTACTGGAAAGTTCCTGCCAACTGCTGCCTTCTACTGGTAAGCTATCCACCATCTGGTTCTGGAAAGCCTGTACCTGCAGCTTATCCACACTTAAGTGGCCATTACCAGACTGCCACTCATCACAAACCTGAGGACCTGGGAGAGAGAGTGCTGAAAGCTTGTAAACTCCATTCTCCACTCCGCCTTCCCAAACCACTTGGCCTGTTGCTTTGTCCCGGAGAGCAACAAAATGCTCATCAAACTCCACCCGTACGCCAGTCTTGCAAACCTGATGCACTGACAACAGATGAAAACCAAGTGCCGGAACATACAACACCTGGGAGGAATGCTTCCCCCCTCTGCCATCGGGAACTATCTCCATCCTGCCCTCACTGTGAACTGGGATAGTGGACGTATCCCCAGACGTATCCCCAGTGAGAATATGACCAGAAAGCCTGCAGAGATCCTGTAAACCGGAATGGGAAGGAGTCATGTGCCTGGAAGCACCACTATCGAGAATCCACTCTCGAGTATCCGTTGCGGAGAGTCCTCCAATCTCCTCCCTGCCTGAAGAAAATGAAACATCGGTGTCCACCACCTCCAGGTGCACAAAAGCCGGAGTCTTCATGATTGCTGCTGAGGAATCTTCACCCTTCTCGGTCTTCCGCTTGGGACACTGCCTCCAATAGTGGCCTTTCTCGCCACAATCATTACAGGTCCTCTCTGCCTTCAATTTCTCGCGGTCAACGTCGGACTTCTTCTCAGAAGACTTCTCCGATGAAGCCTTCCCTTTGCGTGAGTTACGGCCTTTCGACCGTTGGCGAGTTAAGGCCTCCGAACCTCCACCCTGAGGAGGGTTCGAGAATCGTTCCTCCTGGTCCAGGACCATGGGCACAAGCTCTTCCCACGTGATGGTGCTGAGCCTGCCACTGGTAATCAAAGACGAGTAAAATGCTGAGTACAAAGAGGGCAAGTGTGACAGCAACGTTATGGCCATGTCCTCTGACGATATCTCCTTCCCAGCCTGAAGAACTTCCTGTTGAAGAGCCTGCAGCTTGTTAATATGCTCCCGCATCGTCGACGACTTTGCAGGGCTCATAACCCGCATCTGTACTTCCAAGGAAATCCTCTTCATGGGCGATACCCTGTTGTAAAGAGAAGCCAAATGCTGCCATATACCTCTGGCCAGCGTCATGTGCTTTACATGATTGATTACCTGCGGTGTGCAGTTGAGAAAGATAAACGAATGGACCCTGGCGTTGACACGATCCCACATCTGTGTCTGAGCCTCCCGGTCCTTTCGGGTTGACGGTAACTCCCCCTCCTCTACTTCTGGCCGTGAACACCAACAACGACGAAAGGCCCACGACTGCATACATCCAGTCGGCTAGCATCCAGAAGTCCACGACTGATGTCTGAGCAGTCGGCCAGCTGCTGGTCCTCCAGCCGCCTCAGGGCTGCCTCCCAAGCCACAGAAAAAATGGGAAAAATAGGGGAAAAATGCGGAGAGTGGGGAAAAATGATAAAACACCTCATAAGGGCGGGCACACCCACAACAAAGGCCCTGGTGTATAAAACTGGACAGGAGATGACTTCTAACAGATACAAGCTTCTGACTCACTGTTCTCTTCACAAATCAAAGAAAGATTGTCTCAACAGCCGTGAGACAATGGGTGTGGGATGCTCTCATCTGTTATTCAGTTGCCTACGTGTATGTATTCTTTATGACCAGTCGGTTGGTTAGGTACTAGGATTGCAGATTTGGTGTGGGATGCTCTCATCTGTTCTTCAGTTGCCTACGTGTATGTATTCTTTATGACCAGTCGGTTGGTTAGGTTCGGTCTGTTGGCTGCCAACTGGGCCACCTGGCCAATTGTGCCAAGTGGCCAACTAGCTCCACTCTTGGGCGTGTGGTCGAGAGATGTGTGAACAGCTCTTGTCCCTCCTGAAAGGTGCCTATCCAGCTTCTAATCTTGCCTCTTGCTGGCTGACCATGTCCATGTGTCATCTTTTTGCGTGATGCAGGTGACACATGAGGATTGATGCATGTGTGATAGACCATGGTACATCTTTCTCTTACATGCACAAAACCATGTTAAGCTATTGACCTCAGTTTTTATTATGTGGCCATCTTTTCTCCTGCCTAGGACTTGAATGAGGGCATGCTCATCTCTGCCTATCTGGCCTCAGTCTAGTGCACACCATGAAAGGCAATGGTGCTTGTGAGATCCCTCCTTTCTTTTCTGTGTGCACGATGTTGATTTGGTTCTCCTACATTGTGTAGCTGGAAGGGTAAAATTGGGTTCTGCATCAACGACTATTGATTTTGCAACTTGTAAGGTTACTAGTTGGGTGTGAGTCTTAACACCAGCACATACTTATAATTTACGACTATCATGTATTACAAATGAATGAAAATAACAAGAGAAATGTTTGTATATCTGATGTAAAGTTATTCCCAAAATGTGATCAATTAACCCAGGTTGGCAGAAGCTGAGCTTTTCTCCAAACACTGGCTACTCCTAGCTGTCTTCCACTTCCAAAAGCGTTGGTGCACTGCCTTGCGGCTTAATTTTGAAGATGAAGCCCAATCGATTGATTGACCGAATTGGGGGCCGTAGAGCTCTGTTTATAGGCAAACATTGCTCGTCAGGTGCCAGTTGAGTGACCTGCATGTTGTGGGCTGGTCGACTAGCTTTTATTTCCAATATCAACCTTAGAACTTCATAACTAACGTTGCCTTCCATTTCTCAAAATCGACCTTATAATAACTTCATAATTAAGGTCACCTTCTTCATACATGTGGGCGCCCATCTGCCTGTTATTAGTTTGGTTTGCCACTCAATCTTGACTGGCCTGATTGCTCAATAACTGCATGCGTGGCCAGCCATTCTACTGCCCGCCGTTCTCTGTGCTGCTGTCCAGTGCTTATCTTGCAGGTATGTCACAAAAGGGGTTGTGATATCCATCAGCATCCTGTGAAAATCTGTTTTTGTTTTCCCTGCTAGATTTTTGTGCTGCTCCTGCCCACCAGATAATGTGGGCGAGTTTACTAAACTTGGTGAAGAATGGTCTGGATTGAACAGACCAATGAAGAGGTGCATAGAATGTCCCATATTTTTCAGTATGGCATTGCACATTGTGTGAATTGTGTGCTGAGGGTCTTCATGAAGTTGTGATTTCTTGTACAAGTGTCTCTACTCTGGGATTAATCATCCAGTATCCGCTCTAGAAACTGGTTTGTGGAGTGTTGGTGTAATCAAACTACATGGTTTGGTTCCATTTGCATTTTTCAGTATGGATGAATGTTTATGCTCTTCTATATGCTTGTAAGCCTAAGATTGTAAGCTTTTTGCGTCACTGTCTTAATGCTTCAAGTGCTGAAACAGAGAACTGGATCAGATATACAAACGATCTTGAAAAGATTCTGGAAAGTAGCTGCACCGTATTGGAGCTCAGAGGACAAATCACAAGCCAGGCTGAGATTAGGTGGCATCTTTGCCTTGACTCTGGCAACAACAGGGATCAGTGTCGGGTTTAACTTCTTAGGGCGAGATTTCTATAATGCCCTTGCAAGTAAGCCATCCTAAACCCTTGACCTAATCCCCAAGTCCTAAATCCTAAACCTTAATCATTTGGAAGTCAATGATGTGCTGTGCTCCTTGTCTATTCTCATTGTTTGGGCGTTTGGTTGTGCTGCTTTGACAGGCAAAGACCAAGAGCAATTCACAAAGCAACTGCTGTATTACTTGGGTGCGTTTATTGGAGGCATTCCGGTGAGCTTAATGCTGCACTCTTGTAGGTACTGTTCTGTACACTTTTAGGTTGAAGTCTTGCCATATCTGTTGTCATGAGTGCTTGCAGCCTCAAGGACACCTGAATACATTTTTTTCCTTGAGAAACTTACTGAAGGTTTTAACCCTTGACAGGTCTTTGTGTTGAGAGATTATGGACGAGATACACTTGCTTTGCGATGGCGGGCCTGGATGACCAATTTTTACATGGAACGTTATTTTGAAAATCGCACTTTTTACCAGATCCAGTCACAGTCACTCATTGACAATCCAGACCAACGGATTGTTGATGACTTGAACTCTTTCACTGGGACTGCTTTATCTTTTGCATTAGCTCTATTCACTGCCACAATTGATCTCATATCATTCAGTGGGATATTGTTTGGTATATATCCTCCATTGTTTCTTGTGCTCATTATCTACTCGATTGGCGGCACGGCTATTAGTGTCGCACTAGGCAAGGTAGTGGTTCTTAAAAATTGAAAAAAAACTTTGGGAGACAGAGAGAGAGAGAGAGAGAGAGAGAGAGAGAGAGAGAGAAAGAGAGAGAGAGAGAGAGAGAGAAATGAAAATGATATATTAACGTCTCAGAAGGCCAAAATGACCTATGAGATCAAAAAGGTTACAACAATTGGTGGATCTGATACAATGTCTGTGTAAGGAAAGCTAAAAACAACTAAACAACTAAAAGTACGGTACTAGGAGCTCCTAATGGATAACATCTGGGAGGAAAACTCCAGCAACAAAGGTAAGCATCATACACATCACTATCCAAAGATGTCTCTCATCGGTCGATGGCGGATATCCTCAATGTCCTCCATGGTGAGTACTTTGACTGGACGTCTCCCATGCCGTGCTAGTATGGTCATGATCCTCTGTTGTAGTCTCCGCCGGTGTCGAGATGGGCCTCTCATCTTGGGGCGCCTGGACCGCCCCAGCTCTATAGCCCGATCTATCAGTGTACCTCTGGTGCGGCTGTACTCTGGGGCTAGCTGCAATGCCTGCTGGCCTGACTGCTCAATCTCTGGTCGAAAGAAGTCTGTAATCTGCCTCTGTAGGTGTCTCTCCCTCTCTGATCCCCTCCCTCTCAGGAGACCCTCTCTATGTCTACGCAGCTCCAGCAAGTACAATCCGAGGCATCTCTGATCCTGGTATCTCATGACTCTAGAAAGTGGTCCGAAGCCCTCTCTGAACAGGCAGTGAAAGCGGCCTCGTATCTCATAATATACTGGACAGTGACATTGAATGGGAGAATTAGGGTTTAGGTTAGAGATTCATGTGGGAGACATACACAGAGAGAACAAGGGAGAGAGAGAGAGAGAGAGTTGTGGGGATAAGTCAACTCATCATGAGTGTGTGACTCCCCTATCACACATGTATATTGCACTAGTACACAGTGTGCACTTAGTACATTAAAAGTACTAAGTGTACTATGTACTATAACTTATGGACTTGTACACACTATAAGGGTGGGCATTATGCCTTTACCCCAACAACCTCCCACTTAAAGGCAAAGTGCCCTTAAGTAAAGGAAAAGAAAAATCAGCATGTACATGATAATATACAAGGCCATATCAAGGCTGAAAATGGCCTCCCATCAAGTGTCTGCAATGAGCAAACCGCTCCGGAGGCAAACTCTTTGTCAACAGATCAGCCGGATTGTCATCCGTATGAATCTTAACAAGCTGAATTTGCTTGTTCTCTATCACCTCTCTGATGAAGTGATACTTCACATCCACATGCTTCGTCTTTGCATGAAAGACAGGGTTCTTTGCCAACTGGATGGCACTCTGACTATCACAATGCAACAATGGAATATCCCCTGTATAGCCCAAATCAACCACTAACCGAGATAGTCATAATGCCTCCTTGCAAGCCTCTGTGGTTGCAATATACTCGGCCTCTGTAGTAGATAAGGCTGTGCACTTCTGCATCCTGGATATCCATGACACAGCACCTCCTGTGAATGTAAATACATAACCGGTAGTAGACTTCCGGTTATCTGGATGACCGGCATAATCCGAATCCGTGTAACCATGCACTAATGCATCCTGTTTGCCAAAACATATGCACATATCCTGTGTGCCCTTCAGGTATCTCATGACACCTTTCACTGCTTCCCAATGCTTCTTGCCAGGGTTAGCCATGTATCTAGAAACCACTCCCACTGCAAATGCAATGTCCGGCCTAGTAGCAACCATGGCATACATGAGACTGCCACAAGCTGAAGCATACGGAACCTTGGCCATATCAGCCTTGTCTCTATCCGACTGTGGGCTGTCCATAGCACTGAGTTTTACATATGGAAGCAAAGGAGTACTAGTCTTCTTCCCCCCGTCCATATTGAACCTCTGCAAGACTTTGCCAATGTATTCCTTCTGAGACAAATACAACACATGCTGATTTCTGTCCCGAAGTATCCGCATACCCAAAATGTGATTTGCATCACCCAAATCCTTCATATCAAAGGTTTGATGCAACCTCTGCTTCAAGGCATCCATCTCTTTACGAGATTTCCCGGCAATCAACATATCATCAACATACAAGATGAGGATCAATAGACTGCCATCCAAAGCTTTCTTGATGTATAAGCAGTGATCTATGTCACTTCTCCTGAATTTCTGAGATTTCATGAATGTATCAAATTTATGATACCATTCTCTTGGTGCCTGTTTGAGCCCATAAAGACTCTTTTTCAGCTTGCATACAAGCTTCTCCTTTCCACTCACTGCATAACCCTCTGGCTGCTGCATATATATCTCCTCATGGAGATCACCGTGAAGAAAAGCAGTCTTCACATCCATCTGAATCAAGTCCAGATCATCATGTGCAACCAAAGCTAACACAGCTCTAAGTGTGGTCATTTTGACCACTGGAGAGAAGATCTCATCAAAGTCCACACCATATTCCTGCTTGAAGCCCTTAGCCACTAACCTGGCTTTGTATCTTGGCTTTGCATCAGGTGCAACTTTGAGCCTGTAAACCCACTTGCATGGCAAAACCTTCTTGCCTGCAGGCAAAGGCACCAACTTACATGTTCCATTTTTGTGCAGAGAATCTATCTCTGACTTCATGGCACGCTCCCAAAGAGCCTTGTCTGCCCTCTGTAAAGCCTCCTTATAACATGAGGGCTCCCCACAGTCAGTAAGCATCAAGTAGTCAACCCCTGGAACAAACCTGGCAGGGGCTCTGGAGGGTCTAGTGGACCTCCGTACCCAATGACCATCATTTGCAGGTTGCTGTCCAGCCTGCATATCACCCATTGGTGGCTCCTGTTCCATGCCATAAGGCTGAAAAATCATGCCCGGTATCTCCTCTAACTGTGGTATATCCATAGGGATATCTTCTGCCATCTCTAGCTGTCCATTTGGACCATTTTCAGCACCATTTAAGGGCTGGTTTTCCTGCTGTAATGGCTGATTTACAGCCCTTGGTTGTTGTCCATGATGTCCATCATCATCAAAGATGACTCTGCCAGGCTCCTGTTGCCTTGCAGGCTCCTTATACATGCATGTTTCATCAAAAATGACATCATTGCTGCGTATGATCTTTCTATTCACGGGATCCCAAAGTCTATACCCCATTTCACCTCTGTCACCATATCCTAGGAATATGCATTTGTGAGACTTAGGGTCAAGTTTGGTGCGCATTTCCCTGCGTATGTGCACGTACGCAACGCAACCAAACACTCTCAAGTGCTTGTATGACGGAGGCTTCCCTGTCCATACTTCCTCTGGCACTTTCCCACCAAGCCTCGTGTTAGGTGACCTGTTTATAAGGTGAACGGCTGTCATAACAGCTTCAGCCCAAAAACCATGACGTAACGCAGCATGTGACAACATAGAACGGACCTTTTCCTGAATGGTCCTGTTCATCCTCTCTGCTGTCCCGTTTTGTGGAGGATCATAAGGAGTAGAGAGCTCCCTCTTGATGCCTTTAGCATCACAAAAGTCCTGAAACTGTTTGGACATATACTCTCCACCATTGTCGGAACGCAAAGCCTTCAGTGTTTTGCCAGTTTGATTCTCAACAAGAGCAACAAACTTCTCAAACACTGAGAATGTATCACTCTTCAAACGAAGAGGATAAACCCACACCTTACGTGTGGCATCATCAATAAAGGACACAAAATATTTTGCCCCTCCCAAAGAAAGCTGAGGCATCTGACATACATCTGTATGCACAAGCTCTAACTGAGCATCTTTCTGTCCAAGAGCTTTCTTGTGGGGGCACTGCAATTGCCTGCCATATATACAATGCTCACAAAACTGAAAACTTGAAAACTTTAGAGAAGGCAAGTAACCCAAACGAGACAATTGCTCCATTCCCTTGACACTCATGTGTCCCAACCGGCTATGCCACATAGAGATTTCCGGCAGCTCGGTTGCATTTACATTAGCATGGTGACAAACACCTGCATGCATAAAGTAAAGAGTGTCCACCTTAGAGCCTGTGGCAACAACCAGTGAGCCCTTACTAATTTTCCACTTTCCACGACCAAATGTGGTAACATAATCAGCATCATCAAGCTGTCCAGTAGAAAGCAGATTCTTCTTGATCTCAGGCACATGCCTGACATCATGGAGCATAAGCTGTGAGCCATCTGAAAACACAAGCCTCACATCACCTCTGCCAAGAATCTTGCATGCATGGTTATCACCCAAATAAACCACTCCTTCATTGCCAGCAGTATACCTGACAAACAAGTCTCTGCAACCTGTGACATGAAAGGAGGCACCTGAATCAATGATCCATGAGTGCATACCATGACCACCTGTAAGAAGTGAATGGGCATCAAGTGAAGACGTAAATAGGACCTCATCCTCACTGCCACCTGCATGTGACACATTGATTTCTTCAATCTTGACTCCACTTTTGCCCTTTGGCTTTACATCTTTGGCTTCATCTTTCTCTCGTCTTTGCCTTTTCCCTTTTCCTTTTGATCATTTTTCCATTTGTAGCATTGCTTTTTAATGTGTCCCTTCTTGCCACAATAATGGCATTCCAAATCCTTTTTGGAGCAAGACTTGCTCCTTCCCCGTTCTTGGCTTTTTCCCCTTTGCTGGGATCTCCCACGTGCATTCATTGCATTGGACTTTCCAACAGAGTTGTTTTTCCTGTTCATCTCTTCTTGAAGAAGAGCACCCTCAACATCTGCATATGACAGCATAGCATGCGAATTGCTAGTGGCTGTCCTGAATGTGTCCCAACTCTCTGGCAAAGTGCATAAGAGAAAAGTGGCTTTGAACTCATCGTCCATTGCCAACTTTTGACTAATGACCTGGCTGACAATACCATTAAACTCATTTAGAGGGGCTGTCATAGACGCCCCTTCCTTCATCTGAAGACCTATGAGTTTCTTCAACCAATACACTTTGCTTGAGGCACTTTGTTGGGCATACAAGTCCTGCAATCTCTGCCACATTCCCCAAGCTGTCTTCTCTTCACGAATGCTGAAAAGTAACGAGTCTGACACAGATAACATGATAGTAGATCTTGCCAACTCATCCATATCTTCCCACTCTTCAGCAGTAAGAGAAGCGGGCTTTACACCCCTTTCTTTGATAGGCTTGTGTTGCTTTTTCTGGAGCAACACATTGTAGCACTGGGTTTGCCAAATATCATAATTATGCGAGCCTTCAAGCTTCTTGATGTGAAGCAATGAAGAGCTCTCACCTGTGGTTGCCATAGCAATATGCTGTCAGAATACGCAGCGGAGATGATGACCAAATCTGGGAACACAAGAGCAAAAACGCAGGCAGAAAAAACAGCACAAAAAGAGAGAGATGTAGGCGTGTAACTCTGCTTTGATATACACAAGAAGATCCCGAATATGATACAAATGAGGTATGGGGGCTGAGGACCTATATATACTCCCCTAGAGGGCAGTCGGCCAGCATAAGAGAAGCCCACGACTGATAAAAGAAGTCCACGACTACATAAATGCAGTCGGCCAGCTATCTGGTGCCAAAACCTGATCAAAACCAGTCGGCCAGCAGTAAGAGTGCCCACGACTGATAAACATCCAGTCGGCCAGCACTGTACTGCTCCTGGCACCCTCTGGCAGCCCTCCCAAGCCTCAGAAAAAATGGGAAAAAATAGGGGAAAAATACGGAGAGTGGGGAAAAATGGGAAAACACCTCATAAGGGCGGGCACACCCACAACAAAGGCCCTGGTGTATAAATCTAGACAGGAGATGACTTCTAACACCCCCTCTCAGCTCCTGGCTGTGTGACCAACCACTGGGAGCTGGGGTGCCGCCTGAGCAAATCCTGAGAGCGACTTCGTGAAGAGGTCTACCGTACTGTCCTCCGCCGAACAGAACTCCAGCAAGATGTCATCAGCAACGATCTGTTCACGAACAAAGTGCCTCTGGATGACCATGGGTTCCTCCAGTGGAAGCCCAAACCTGCAATGTAACCTCCTCCTGCTCCATAAAACTGCTCCTGGGCCATAAGTAGATCTCCTCGTGTCCGGATCTCCTCCCCAAACCGAGTCACTCCAATCGTGGAGTCGGACTCCATCCAACAATCCCCCTCCTGTGTACAAGAGTCCATGATCCTTCGCATGCTGCAGAAACCACAGGAAACGCAATCCTGCCTCACAAAGAGACATCTGCAACCAAGAGCTCAACTGCCTCATCAGGAAGCTCCCGTCCAATCCGGTGTCCATCAACCAGATCAATGAACCATACAGCTTCTGAGTCACAGAGACATCACACTGCTCACAAGGATCAACACCTGTTACGGTGCACAAGCAAGTCCCGGAAACCTGATGAAACCTGTCAACCACCCCCTCTGAATCCGAAACCACAAAGCCTGGAGAAACCACCTCCTTCTGCAAGTAATCACCTGTCACCTGCCTGGCTTTCCGAAAGGTCTTCGTGGAAAGAACATCCTCAACAACTGGAGGTTCTATGTCCCGAACACGATGAGACATCAGAGCATAAGTGACCTGTTCAGCTTCCTCTGACTCACGAACACAAGAACTACCAACCTCAGTACTGGAAAATTCCTGCCAACTGCTGCCATCTACTGGCAAGCTATCCACCATCTGGTCTCGGAAAGCCCACACCTGCAGCGTATCCACACCTGAGTAGCTATTACCACACTGCCACTCATCACAATCTTGAGGACCTGGGAGAGAGAGTGCTGAAAGCCTGTAGACTCCATTCTCCACTCCACCTTCCCAAACCACTTGGCTTGTTGCTTTATCCCGGAGAGCAACAAAATGCTCATCAAACTCCACCCGTACGCCAGTCTTGCAAACCTGATGCACTGACAACAGATGAAAACCAAGTGCCGGAACATACAACACCTGGGAGGAATGCTTCCCCCCTCTGCCATCGGGAACTATCTCCATCCTGCCCTCACTGTGAACTGGGATAGTGGACGTATCCCCAGTAAGAATCTGACCAGAAACCCTGCAGAGATCTTGTAAACCGGAACGGGAAGGAGTCATGTGCCTGGAAGCACCACTATCGAGAATCCACTCCCGAGTATCCGTTGCGGAGAGTCCTCCAATCTCCTCCCTGCCTGAAGAAAATGAAGCATCGGTGTCCATCACCTCCAGGTGCACAAAAGCCGGAGTCTTCATGATTGTTGCTGAGGAGTCTTCACCCTTCTCGGTCTTCCGCTTGGGACACTGCCTCCAGTAGTGGCCTTTCTCGCCACAATCATTACAGGTCCTCTCTGCCTTCAGTTTCTCGCGGTCAGCGTCGGACTTCTTCTCAGAAGACTTCTCCGATGAAGCCTTCCCTTTGCCCGAGTTACGGCCTTTCGACCGTTGGCCAGTAAAGGCCTCCGAACCTCCACCCTGAGGAGGGTTCGTAAATCGTTCCTCCTGGTCCAGGACCATGGGCACAAGCTCCTCCCACGTGATGGTGCTGAGCCTGCCACTGGTAATCAACGATGAGTAGAATGCTGAGTACGAAGAGGGCAGATGTGACAGCAACGTGATGGCCATGTCCTCTGACGATATCTCCTTCCCAGCCTGAAGAACTTCCTGCTGAAGGGCCTGCAGCTTGTTAATATGCTCCCGCATCGTCGACGACTTTGCAGGGCTCATAACCCGCATCTGTACTTCCAAGGAAATCCTCTTCATGGGCGATACCCTGTTATAAAGTGAGGCCAAATGCTGCCATATACCTCTGGCCAGCGTCATGTGCTTGACATGATTGATTACCTGCGGTGTGCAGTTGAGGAAAATAAACGAACGAACCCTGGCGTTGACGCGATCCCACATCTGCGTCTGGGCCTCCCGGTCCTTTCGGGTTGACGGTAACTCCCCTTCCTCTACTTCCGGCTGTGGAACACCAACAACGACGAAATCGGCGAGATCGTAGGACTCCAAAACGGATTCCATCATCACCTTCCATATGCCGTAGTTGCTCCCGTCCAACTGACGGTCCACCGGGAACGTGGGGAGTGTCGGGATCTTCACATGTCTCTCGGCCATCTCATACAGATCTGCCATCGCGGGGATGTACTCTGAAAAGGGTGGGTGGGTGGGAACAAAGAAGAACTGATACCTGCAAGTGGCTGTCCAGCAAATCAGCCCGCCTTCCTCTTGCTTCTCCTCTTCCCGATCAGCCCAAAACAGTCCACCAATCAGCCACAAAACAGCCCCCCTCTTGCTCACACAAATCCCAAGACCTATCTAGAGCCTAGGCTCTGATACCATGTCAGAATACGCAGCGGAGATGATGACCAAATCTGGGAACACAAGAGCAAAAACGCAGGCAGAAAAAACAGCACAAAAAGAGAGAGATGTAGGCGTGTAACTCTGCTTTGATATACACAAGAAGATCCCGAATATGATACAAATGAGGTATGGGGGCTGAGGACCTATATATACTCCCCTAGAGGGCAGTCGGCCAGCATAAGAGAAGCCCACGAGTGATAAAAGAAGTCCACGACTGCATAAATGCAGTCGGCCAGCTATCTGGTGCCAAAACCTGATCAAAACCAGTCGGCCAGCAGTAAGAGTGCCCACGACTGATAAACATCCAGTCGGCCAGCACTGTACTGCTCCTGGCACCCTCTGGCAGCCCTCCCAAGCCTCAGAAAAAATGGGAAAAAATAGGGGAAAAATACGGAGAGTGGGGAAAAATGGGAAAACACCTCATAAGGGCGGGCACACCCACAACAAAGGCCCTGGTGTATAAATCTAGACAGGAGATGACTTCTAACATATGCAACCTGTCAATGCCTGACTCCCTGCAAAATGTGCAAACACTGCACCGAAAGCACACAAAGTGCTCACTGTTGTTCTCCCAAGCTTTATCTCCCACTGCGGAAGCAAGAATGCAACTTTTCTCCCACTGTTTGTGATGAAATCACCAAAATCTGGTTGGTGCAGATTTTGGACAGCACCTTAAATGTGCTCAGTTGCCCTTCCAAAGTACTGTACAACAGTACCAAGTGCTCACCAATGATGTACCAAACCTGTACCGGCAAGTACAGCAGCTGAAATTGAACCTTTTGGTCACTCAAAACAGTGTACAGCCATGCCAAAACTTGCACAAAGCTGTGCCAAATCTGTACCAACAGGTACAATAGCAATAAATGCTCTCCTGGCTGTCCAAATGAGTGAAAATCAGACTTTTACAGTCCCGTACACTGCATACAACAGTCCCGAACAGAAATTGGGCAAAAGCCCCTTGACTGCAAGCTGATTTTTGAGGATTCAAGGCATAAATGTCTTGCCTGCTGCTTTGCCAAGCTCAACAAGCATACGAACTTGAAAAGCCCCTTGATTTAAGATCAATTTCTGATCATACATGGTACATTGACGCACATGAAGGCATCCAGAGTGTTCGCGATGCTTCCCCCTGGCCACATATACATCAAATACATGAAACCCCCTTGATTTACAGGCACATTGAGTGCTTGTAAGGCATCAACACATTATCCACAGCATCAACTGCGAGTGCCTGCATGCAAATCAACCCAATCGGCACAAAAGCCCCTTGATTTGCACTGCAATTTGCTGCAATTTTGCCCAAATGTGCGATTTCTCACATCATACAGCATATATGAGTGCTTAATTGCACAATTACATCAAAAGCCCCAAATTTAAACATTGAATTTCCTGCAAATTGATCCTGATTGTGACCAATGTCACCCAATTTTGCCAATTTTGCTCAAAAATTGAGCAATTCGGCACCTGTACCTGCTCAATTGATGATTGTACCTGCTCAATTGCAAGTCCCAAAAAAAAAATTGAAGCAAGATACCTTGTAATTTCTGATTTTTTGTTGCAGAAAAAAAAGTTGATGAATTTGGTGCTGATATTGATGCTGATGCTGATGCTCCTGCAGCTGTGCAGGTAGGGACGGCTGGGTCAATTAAGTGCATCTGTAGACGGAGAATTCAGCGCTTTGGCTACCTTGCTATAGTCTTGCCCACGACTTAGCTATGCCAACAACTAGCGCTTGTATGAAGCACATGTACACGTGGGGCAGCAAGGTACACGCTCTGCATCTTCTTTTGCTGCAGGTAAGGTAGCCAAGCACGACGTGTAGGCTACATGTACAGATGTGCTTCATGGCTGAAGCAGAACGCTGCGAGAGCAACGAAGAGCAAGAGGAGCAGCGATGGCGTCGAACAAGCCATGAGAGAGACAGAGATCCCTTCGCTAATCCTGCAATAGCCCGATTGCTATGCGCTTAATAGCCTTACGCTACGTGTGTTTTCGCTCGGTGACCAGCGGTCGACTAAAGCCTTCGCCGCCTCCACCTAGTAGCGCTACGAGTGTTTTCGCTACAATGCGAATGTGCTCGCTCACGCCCAGTCGCCGCCTTCGCTCGAATGCGCTGGCCTCCTTCAGGCTTGCTTGCCTTCGCCTAGCGCCTAGTAGCCAGTTGAACGCCCAACGCTCGCCTTCGCTCACTTCAGTGGCTCGCTTGTTCGCCAACGCCTTTGCCAACGCTTCTTCGCTCGCGTGCCTTCGCCTAGCGCCTAGTAGCCAGTTGAACGCCCAACGCTCGCCTTCGCTGATGTATGGACGTATGCTGCCCAGCGCTGACACCCTTGCATTCGCCTTCTTCTCCACCTGCGCCTGGGAGAGCAGCACTGCTTAAGCCAGCTGATAGCAGTCACAGGGTACGACCAGCTCTGATACCAGTTGAATGGGAGAATTAGGGTTTAGGTTAGAGATTCATGTGGGAGACATACACAGAGAGAACAAGGGAGAGAGAGAGAGAGTTGTGGGGATAAGTCAACTCATGAGTCATGAGTGTGTGACTCCCCTATCACACATGTATATTGCACTAGTACACATAGTGCACTTAGTACATTAAAAGTACTAAGTGTATGTACTATAACTTATGGGCTTGCACACACTATAAGGGTGGGCATTATGCCTTTACCCCAACAGACATATGTAATGTAACTCTCTCTCTGGCTCCATCCGGCACACTCCATCTGGCACAGCTGACAAATCTTGGCCTCAGCTGGTACTCCTCTGAATCTGCCAGTCTCGTGAGGATGTGTGCATCTGACCAATAGCACACCGTACCCCATGAGAAAGATGAGTATCCATGTAGCTGGGTCTAATCACAAACCCATCCTCCGTGAGCTGGAGAAGATGATCTCTATAGAAAGCCATCTTCGTACCAAGCTCGTGTGTCGGCTGTATCCATGTCCTCCTAGTGTCCAGCTGAGTCAAGTCCTGCCTGATAAGTCTGGTAATCTCTGCCCGTGTGAGAGAGAGGGAGGGTGCATCCAGGGAGTATTGAAATGGAGGTAGCCTGTCCATACTAAAGCCATGCAGCTGGAACCAAGCTGTCATCTGTGCATACCAACATGATCCGTCTCCCTGTGATGCCAACTGTCGTGAAGACTCCAGGGCTAAGCGAGCATATCTGTCTCTAGGGAGAGCCCAAGTGCTATGTATAAAGGAGACTGATCGAGTGAGTGCCTGTACTACCAATGGGGGGGCAGCCATCTCTGCACGGATAATATCATGTGGTACGTAGGCCTTGGCCCTAATCATCCGAGAAATCGTAGAAACCAAGGACCTCTCCATACGTCTCCATCAATCGGTGCTACCAGCTCGGTTGTGGTGATCCACTGAGGGTCCCCATATCTCCACTCCATACAGCATGGCTGAAGTGACCAAAGTGTCAAAGAGCCAGAGCTTTGTTCGAGGTTCCTAAAACTGAACCTGCGAACACATCCTCTCTAGTCTCCCCAATGCTGCATAAGCTCTGGTCAATCTGGTCTCCGCTGCTCTCCTCAAGGAAATTAGTGGGCCACTAAAAACCACACCAAGGTAAGTATATGCATCTGTATACTCCACTGTCTCCTGACCATATGTAAAGGTGGGTATTGACCTCCTAACCCACTGTGCTATGGTGTTAAACACCATCACCTTGGTTTTACCAAGGTTAACAGACAATCCACTGTCCTCTGCAAACGTGTGCAATGCATCCAAATGACGCTGCATCCCCTCTGGAGAATCTGAGATCAGCACAATATCATCAGCATACAATAACAGCGGAATCCATGTTCCTGCTAGCTGTGCTCCTCTGTCACCCTCCCGCTCTACATAGTCCGAAACCTCATCCACATACATCCCAAATAAGGTGGGAGAAAGGGGGCAGCCCTATTTCACCCCAATAGTGGAGTGAACCATCTCAGATATACCCTGAGTAATACGTACCTACCCCACAACTGTCCTGTATAAAGCCATGATTCCCCAAATCAGCTCTGTGGGCACTCCCATCTCCTGTAGTCTGCGCATCAGTCTGGCTCTCGGTACTGTGTCAAAAGCTTTGCAGAAATCCATAAAGCAACAATAAATCCTCCTGCCATATAATCTACTCCTGAACCCTGCCTGCCCTGATGCACGTATGCCCTCTCTCTCTGCCCATCTACTCAACTCCTGCTCAAGAATAGATACATATAATCTAGCCAATGTGTGACCAATCATGATGGTACGATAATTCCCAGGAAGCATGGGATCCCCTGACTTGAAGATAGGCACAATCGTGGACATATTCCAAGTCTCAGGAAAACCCTCACACATGGCTCGGTTAAACATCATAGCAATAAGCTCTGCAAGCATATCTCTGGCATGAATAAAGTGCTCTACTACCAAACCATCATGATCATATGCTCTCCCAGTCCTCATCCTGTCAATAGCTTTCCTTACCATCTCAGCAGAAAAGAAAGCACATGTCTCTGGGCATGGCTCCGATGGGTCTGGCAAGGGCGGCTGTCTTGGTGTTGTGTACAGGGATGCTGCATACTCACCCCAAATCTCTGTGGAGGTAATGGCTGGTGATGGTGAATGCTCATGGAATAGTCTCCATGCCTCGCCTGAGTCCTGACTCATAAATAACTGGTACAAATCCCTCTCTAACTGAGCAAGATAAGCCCTCTTCTTCCGTCGCACTAGGTGCTGGAAGGTAATCCGTGATTGTCTGTGAGTGGTAACACCCATGAGCACCTCTCTCTGTAATCTGATCCTCATCTCTCTGCACTCCTCATCATACCAACTGTTTTGGGGCATGTTCCCAGATCGTCTCCGTGTAGGCTGACTATGGGGATATGCCTCTGATGCCGCAGCATGAAGCGTCTCTATCAATATCTGAGTGAGCTCATCTAATGGCCGACCCGGCTCCTCGGCACATAAGCGTCTGTATATCTCATCCGTGTACACGGTGTCAGTCTCCCTCGTAAAGGTATAACGAGTGTGTGTGGAGACTTGTCCCAATGGAGCGGTGCTGAACTGAAATGTGAGAGTGAAGGACAAGATAGCATGATCCACTACTATTCCAACCGGCCTAGTGCCTACCATAAAATCTTGAAAAGAGGGAATGAGACTGGGCTGAGCCATAACATAGTCCACTGTACTAGCACCATGCCGATGTGGAAAGCTAGTGAAACCGCCCGATGTCGGGAATCTCTGTAGGCCATTCAGGATGGCCAATCCATGTGCAGTCCCCATGTCTAGCAAATACCGCCCATACACTGTATGTTCCTCATCCTGTGAGAGTCTAGATAGGCCCATATCCCTAACATCAAGCTCCCTCAACATCTCCTCTGAGGTATCATAAAATACTGTCTGGTTATGGGCGGTCCTGGCATTGAAGTCCCCCAAGAGAATGATGTCACCATCCCTGGAGAACTCCCAAATGTCATCATCCAAAATAGAAAAGGGAGACTGCCCGCTAGGTGATGCATACACTGATGTACTAGGAGCAAAATAGCATATAGCAATGTAGAGATATCTGCCCGTCTCTGCCCTCAGTCTAACCCACATGTACCTAGCCTGCTCATCTCTGCGGACTATATGTATCAGTGGCTGTAGCTCCTCTCTAAACAATACTGCCACTCCTCCTGAGCCCCGTCCTCTATGCTCTGAACGAGTCTCCTGTCTACAAGCTGTCTCCCATCGGTATCCACTAACATGTGGCATGGACTGTCCAGGAGCCTGATGCGAGAGAGAGAGAGAGAGAGAGAGAGAGAGAGAGAGAGAGAGTACAAAAGAGCGTAGACTCTAGGAGATTACATTATCAAAATCATGGAAAAAACATGATTTAAAAAAACCCAACTAGAGCTGAGAGAAGAAACAACAACCCTGTAAGTGTCATGTGCATCAGCAATGCCATGGACCTTCTCAAGACTAAATCCAGAAGGGGCAAGCAGATAAAGACTATGAACCAGTAGAAGATGGACATGGAGCAGGACTTGGAGCAAAGATGGATCAGAAGGGCTGTCGGCTGCATGGAGGCTGACATCAGCAGTACCAAAAGGCTGTCGGCTGCAGGGCAGAAGGTGCTGGCAGCAGGCGCATCAAGAGATCCAGTCTGGCTGCATTTATTGGATATTAATGATTTATTAACTGGCCGACCAGCAGTCGGCCAGTTCCCCATTCTGTCCAAGGGGCTATAAATAGCCTCCCTTGCTCTTTGTTGTAGTCATTCCACCCACTAGGGGTGAGAGTCATTAGGATCCTAGTCTAGGGCAAGTTTTGGGTGTGTTATCACCTTTTCAAGAGGGCAGCCAAGGGCTGCAAAGACATGTACCCTTTTTGTACAATAGATATACTGAAATTCCAGCACTTCTCACTCTCTCTCTCTCTACTCTCTCTCTACCTGCGTTTTTGCATCAGATGGTGCGTTTTTGCATCAGAAGGTTTCCAAGAGTGTTTAGGGCTGAAAGAAGACTACCCAGAGCTTCCGCGCGTTACATTGGTATCAGAGCATCAGGCTCAGCCAAGCTAAACACTGATTCAGTCCCATATGATGGTGTACAGGTCCAAGGTACAGGAAAGTACACGGATTCGAAGCCCAAGGCGGGAACACAGATCGGGAAGAACTCCCAGGAGGTTTGTTGGTGGTGTTCCACAGTGCCAGATGGGGATGGCAGTTCCGTGAGCCAGATGGGTTCTAAGGGAACGGTCCCAAGGGAGGTTGATCCTCCAAGGGTGATGTGAGAGTGCCAGACTCAGTTCCAGGAACGAAGACCAAGACGGTGTTCAGAGCCAGGGCAGGAATGGATTGTGGACTAGAAGAAGACCAGATGCATAGATCTTCATCAGAGACAGAGTGGTTTGGAGAACAGACCGGATTTTCAGAGAAAAAAGGTTTGCCAGGGATGGAGGATGAGAGGGACTTCGGAACACGATTGGGATGATGACAGTCATCCAAGAGCAGGTTGGATTCTCGTCATCAAGTTTAGCAGAGGGGGATGTCATGTGCATCAGCAATGCCATGGACCTTCTCAAGACTAAATCCAGAAGGGGCAAGCAGATAAAGACTATGAACCAGTAGAAGATGGACATGGAGCAGGACTTGGAGCAAAGATGGATCAGAAGGGCTGTCGGCTGCACGGAGGCTGACATCAGCAGTACCAAAAGGCTGTCGGCTGCAAGGCAGAAGGTGCTGGCAGCAGGCGCATCAAGAGATCCAGTCTGGCTGCATTTATTGGATATTAATGATTTATTAACTGGCCGACCAGCAGTCGGCCAGTTCCCCATTCTGTCCAAGGGGCTATAAATAGCCTCCCTTGCTCTTTGTTTTAGTCATTCCACCCACTAGGGGTGAGAGTCGTTAGGATCCTAGTCTAGGGCAAGTTTTGGGTGTGTTATCACCTTTTCAAGAGGGCAGCCAAGGGCTGCAAAGACATGTACCCTTTTTGTACAATAGATATACTGAAATTCCAGCACTTCTCACTCTCTCTCTCTACTCTCTCTCTACCTGCGTTTTTGCATCAGATGGTGCGTTTTTGCATCAGAAGGTTTCCAAGAGTGTTTAGGGCTGAAAGAAGACTACCCAGAGCTTCCGCGCGTTACAGTAAGTGCCACTGGTACAATGCTACAATGATACACAATGTGGGGGGATCAAAGTGGGTCCTCGACATTGATGACCATATAGAGGCTCTCCACATCCACTGCCTATGGAAGGGCACTCCTGTATCTCTGGAGTATCTCTGGGATCTGAAACTATTGGGTGGAGCATCTCCTCAGACCAGTGGGTCTCCGGCGTCTAGCTCGTTGCACCTGAATTGCTCTTTCTAGTTAGATGCTTGGGAGGCAGGGTGTCATCAATGGAACATGTGCTGTCTGTGTGTGTTGCCTGGTTTTCCGAGGAGGGGCATGTGGATCAGGGCTATCTTGTAGTTGTCGGTGAGGGCCTCCATCTGGGCTCGGATGAAAGAAACTTGTGATGGTGGGCCGTGAGGTATCTAGGGTCTGCCTCTGTGCCTTTCTGCATATCTGATCTCTGTGGTGGTGTAGCTCACTCAGATAGGGTCTAACTTATCGCTGGTCCGGGAAATCTATAACTCTAAATAGTGGTCCAAGCCCTCCCTGAAGAGGTGGTAAAACCTCCCTTGTATCTCATAGTACACTGGGCATCTGAAAAGATAGTGCTCGACTTCTAGCAAATAGAATTGGTAGATCTTGTTCTCTCTGGTAGTGTCCTCTGCTCACTTAGTCTCCACCCTCAGATTATGTGATGAGACTCTGATCTGGCCAATCTCGCAATCCTCATGGCATGTGACATGTGTCTAAAGATCCTCTGCAAGCCTCATGAAGTGGTCTTTGTGAAACTGCATCTTCGTAGGAAGCTGCGGTGGATCCAGCCATATGACATGGGTCTCTAGTTTGAAGAGGTCGGCTTGGATAAGTCGGTTAATGTCTTGGTGTCTGAGAGGTAATAGTGGTGCATCCAAACTGAAGTGGAATGGGGGTAGGCGATCCATATGAAGCCCATGTGAGAAGAACCAGTTTGTAATCCTAGCATACCGAACCCTAACATGTCTCGTCTCGGCTAGTCGCTTAGATGACTCTAGTGCAAGCCGAGGAAAAACATGTCTTTGTCCAAGGTATAGATGCAGTATATGAAGGTCACTGTCTGGAAGAGGGCATCGACTACCAAGGGGGATGCCCCAAACTCTGCAAGAATAATGGAGTGGGGCATTGAAAGCTTATTCAGAATAATCCGTGAAAACATCATGACTTGCAATCTCTCTGTCCTCCTCTAGTCGTCCCTCTTGTGGTCTGGTCCTCGAAAGGAGGCCCCATACATCACAAGAAGTGTCAAGTGTGTCAAAAGCCACCCCTTAGTGCTAGGCTCCTGAAAGTGAGCTTGGAAGCAATGTCGCTCCAATCAAGCAAAAGCTGCATACCCTCTTGTCAGTTGAGCCTGGGGCATTGGGTGTAGAGTGAAGTAGGGTCTAGAAAAGGTGACTCCCAAGTATACATAAGATGAGACGATGCCTACCTGATCCCTTGCATATGTGAAGCTCAATCTAGAAGCCACAGGGCATGAGGTGTTGAAGATCATAACCTTGGTCTTGCCAAGGCTAACTGTGAGGTCCTGCTGCTCACAGAAGGCCTGTAATGCCATCAAGTGTCTCTGTAGACCCTTTGCTGAATCTGAGATAAGTACTATGTTGTGTGCATAAAGCAAAATGGGTACCAACATATCACATAATGTGGAGAAGTCTGTCAATGAAGTCAGAGATCTCATCCATGTAAAGGCCAAAGAGTGTCGGAGAAAGAAAGTTATATTAAACATCTTCAAAAGACCCAGTGGGTCTATGAGACCAAAAGTGATACAATAGTATCCATGTAATCTCATAATGGTACAAAAAAAAACAAAAACTAGAGCTATGAGCTGAGATTGTCAAAATCCGAGCTGTATGATACAAAGTGGGACCTTCATCATACAACCTATGGAGCTAACTCCCCGGTAGGGGGAGGGGGCCGTCAAGGATATCGATCTTGGGGTTAGCGTGAAGAAGGCTCTCTAGATCCGCTGGGCATGGGAAGGTGGCCTTGTGGCGTGAGAGAGAGGGCATCCTTGCTTTACCCCTATGTGATGACCTTTGACATGCCTCTTGGTGCTTCGACTCTTTGTGTCATTGACTCATACAATGCCACGACTCCCCATATCATCTCCACTGGAAGGGCCAACTCCTCAAGGCGTCAACAAAGCAGCAATAGACCTTCCGCCTCTTTGATTTGGCCGCTTCAATCACGGCCCTCAATGTAAAAATATGATCCAAGGTGGAATAGATCCTCCAGAAACTTGCTCGTCCCCTAGCTCGGAGCCCATGTCTTGCTGCAAAGACGTTGACGTCGGACTCCAACACTAACCCGTAAAGTTTGGTCAACGTGTGGCCAATCATGATGGTGCGGTAGTTATTTGGATCTTATGGATCCCCGGACTTATGGACGGGCACAATGGTGTTTCTAGATCATGAGGGTGGAAAACCTTGGCAAAGGGCTATGTTAAACATATCAGCTAGGAAGGGGACCAGAGTGTGGTTGGGGGGGAGGGGAGAAATGAAATGATATATTAACGTCTTCAAAAGGCCAAAATGACCTATGAGACCAAAAAGGTTACAACAATTGGTGGATCTGATACAATGTTTGTGTAAGAAAAGCTAAAACAACTAAACAACAAACTGAGTATGGTCCTGATCCTCTGTCGTAGTCTTCGCCGGTGCTAGTATGGTCCTGAATGTCCTCCATGGTGAGTACTCTGACTGAACGTCTCCCATGCCGTGCTAGTATGGTCTCGATCCTCTGTCGTAGTCTCCGCCGGTGTCGAGATGGGCCTCTCATCTTGGGGCGCCTGGACCGCCTCAGCTCTATAGCCCGATCAATCAGTGTACCTCTGGTGTGGCTATACTCTGGGGCTAGCTGCAATGCCTGCTGGCCTGACTGCTCAATCTCTGGTCGAAAGAAGTCTGTAATTTGCCTCTGTAGGTGTCTCCCCCTCTCTGATCCCCTCCCTCTCAAGAGACCCTCTCTATGTCTACGCAGCTCCAGCAAGTATAATCCAAGGCATCTCTGATCCTGGTATCTCATGAGAGAGAGAGAGAGAGAGAGCACACTGCGCATGCCACCCTCACTTTGCCCTCTGCCCAGCACCCCCCATCCATCTGGGCCTTCTCCCATTGCTCTGCCAGCCATGCGCGCATCAGCCACAGCCCCCCCCTCCTCCCCCCTTTCGCCGCTGTGCCTCCTGCAGCAGCAGCCCCCTCCTGCGCGCACTTCTCCCCGTGGCACACCTCCTTCGTGCAACTCTCCCCGTGGCACACCTCTTGTGTGCACTTTTCTCCGACCCCCCTTTGCCTTCTCCTCCTCCTTCTCTTGCCCTAGTCAGCATGAGTGTAGATGGTAGCCCCAAGCCCCTATAGAGGAGGGAACCCACTCCAGGGCCCCATCGACAAACGCCTCGTCATGATTCCTCCTCAAAAGGAGAATAGTTCTCGAGATACCGGTGTTGGGTATTCGAAGTCTTCATATGTGTGTCCATCCTGTTAGTATCTGTGTGTGAACAACCCCTAAAAGGGTTGTGTGTGTGTGTGAACTTATTCATATGTATGTGTATGTGAACACATGTGTAGGTGTGAACACCCCTTATATCTGGATAAGAAAAGTGTGACATGTGTCATGTGTGTGTTTGTGAGTGTGATTTGTTTGAGTCGAAAGATAAGGTTGTAAACCTACGAAAAGGCATTGTACTTGGTGATTAACATATTAATCAAATCATAATCATTGAGTCGTGCTATCCTTCTTTCTCTTCACAGTTCGCTATCTTTATCTCTCTTTAGTTGTAACCGCCATAGCTCAATGTCCATCAATTGGTATGAGAGCTAGATCGTCATTGTCATGTAGTTGTGCCTGTTCACGAGGTACATCTGCCTGCTCGCCCTGGGATCTACCTGTTGGCACCAATGCTGACACCCAGTCTGCGGCGTCGCCCTCTATCTCCCTCCTTGGGGGACTCTTTGCACTAGCGTCACCGCTTTCCACCGTCTATTGGCGGACCTTGTGATAGCATGTCGGCCGAGCTGAGCGGGGCAGGCAGCTTAACCAGTTGGGCGGACCGGTTTTGGGGTGGGGGGGGGAAGAACTGGGGGGAGGGGAGGGGGAACCGGCTGAGCCACTTGAGTGGTAGGCCATGCAGTGGGCCTTATCTTGACGGTGCCATTTCAGGCCTCTCTGCCTCTATTTTTTCCTGACCGTCCCGCCTTCACAGTGCGTGCCACATTTTTCTCATCGGTGCTTATTTGCTTGCCTTCGCTCCCTTTCTCACTGGCATCCCTTCGCCTCTGCTCCCTTGCCTATTGGCATCTTTGCTTCTGACCCCGTTTCCTCTGCTTTGCTCCCCTCTGCGAGCTGCACAGCACAGTCTGCAGCTTCTCCAGCACCACCACTGCTTGGTGGCTCTGCCATATGGGTACTCCTACATCCCAATGTCTTTAGCATCCCTCTCACCTCATAACCCCCTTCTTCATGCATGCATGTACGTGTATGTGTATACACACAATGATACATCCATACATACGTATGTATTTATGTTTCTATGTATGTACACACACACACACACACACACACACACACACACACACACACGAATGTATTTATGTATATGTTGTGATATGCATGCTTTTTCGCTTCCCGCTATCTGGTACTGTGCAAGTATCATTTGGCTTTTGAAGCATTTCCAAATGGTATTAGATCACGTGCTGTTTCCCTTGCATTCAACATTCAAATACTTATACTGGTATATCGCACTTTTGCAGGATCTAGTCAATCTAAATTTTTTACAAGAGAAAAAGGAAGCAGATTTCCGATTTGGTTTGGTGCGGATAAGGGAAAACGCGGAGTCCATTGCTTTTTATGGGGGTGAAAAGAATGAAATACAACTTCTTCTGGACCGCTTCAAACGGTCATTTGAAAATTTTAGTGTAAAGTTCTCTTGTCAATAAGCATTCAATTCACTTCTGAATTTCACCTGTCAGTATATTTATGGAGTTTACAGGCACAACGTTCACCTGCTCACCCCTCATGGGTGGGGGATCTTCGTGGTTCAACCCTTGCCTGTTGGATGGGCAGGGTTCTTTCTGTAAAGGCTCGTAATTGTATCATTTCAGATAAATTCGGTTTGTTTTCTAGAGGAACTTATTGGATTTTTAATTACTGTTTGGATGCAGAAATTGCTTATAGCCTCTAGAAACTTGGAGTTTTTCACGAGTGGCTATCGCTATGTCATACAAGTTCTACCTGCTGCTGTGGTTGCTCCAATGTACTTTTCGGGGAAAATTGAGTTCGGTGTCATTAACCAATCATACTCTGCCTTCAACCATATCTTGTCAGATTTTTCGATCATTGTTTATCAATTTCAAGCATTAAGTGCTTTCTCTGCTGTTATTGATCGGTTGGGTAAGTCCACAGTCATCTCTGGTTGGTACTATCAAAATTTATTGAAAAATGCGAAGGAAGAATGTGTTGATGATTATGATGCGGTGGTATCGTCGAGCATGGTCCAGCAACCAAGTTAAAATCAGTACATGAGTGGCATGAAATGTACCTATGTGCACATGAGATGAAGGCTATCATATAAGCATTTATGTTTGCTCTTGCAAATAAATATGGCATTCGCTCTTCAGCGTGAGCTATCCGCTATTGTGAAAACATTGGGATGCTTTTCCCATCTTGCAAGGGTTTCCAACTCTCTTAAGCGTCACTAATAGTTAGCCCAGGTTGGCAGTGTTTTGTAGATTTTGTAGCTTGTTCTTGGTGCTCTTTGATGAGGAGATGCATTTCACGAGCAATGGTAGTGGCATGTTTAGCATTGTTATGAGAGTGTTCTTCTACCTTCTTGGCTACGTAATGGGGTCCACAATAGGGGTGTTGATTAGGCGGCTGGCTAACCAGGGCCACAACAAGATAGATGGTTATTTGG
This sequence comes from Cibotium barometz, assembly GCF_041138505.1. Classification (NCBI taxonomy): domain Eukaryota; kingdom Viridiplantae; phylum Streptophyta; class Polypodiopsida; order Cyatheales; family Cibotiaceae; genus Cibotium; species Cibotium barometz. Next base: position 24,746,603 of record NC_141054.1, read on the forward strand.
GGCCCCTATTGTTGTGGGCCTAGCTAATACCTCCCTTGTTGTGGGCTTGGTTTAGGCCACCTTTGGTCTTGGTTAGCTCTTGTGGCCCTTGGTGAGGCAAATTTACCATTTTCTTGCACCCTCATCAGAAGGAAGAGTAGCAAGGAGATCAACTAAGAAGTACTCAGATGGAAATTGTTTGTCAAGCAAGATGAGGAACATTGTCCATGGGTTGAGGCAATCAAGAAAGTTCAATGGCCCATGCCAAATTGAGAACCCTCACAATGACGATTGCTTGTAAGATTCAACCATTGCTCATAAAATGCATCTTCTGTTGGAAGATGACCAAGAATGAGGTTGCAAAACATGTAATTTGGTTATTTGAGAGCTGAAATAAGAAACCTAATATCAATTCACCGCCACTCTACTAAAAAATCCACACAACACTCTACGAATTTTTTTTGGTGATCCTTGGAAAGTTGGATGCCTTTCACAAAATGAGAAAAGAAATCCAATGGCTTTTACAATAATGGATGGCTTACGCTGAATAGAAATACTTTGCGGAAAGAGGGACTCTAGATCGAGGAAGATCTGTCGGCCCAGGAGGGGAGCTGTTAGGGTTGGTACAACAGCACACTCACACACACAGTGAAGCAAGTACACACAATACTCTATAGTGAGAGATGCAAAGAATAGGATTGCATTGGAATGTGTGGAGCTAGTAGGTCAACTCCATAATATCATAATACAACTAAAGTAGATGGTGTCCTTTCACACCGGATCTCCAAGGGGAAAAACCCAAACGGAAAAAGTGCCCTTGGTTAGCCCATGTTCACATGTGACACTACTCATATCATGTATGCCAACCTTTCACACCAGATCTCCAAGGGGAAAAGCCCAAAAAGGGAAAAAGTGCCCTTGGTTAGCCCATGTTCACATGTGGCACTACTCATATCATGTATGCCAATAAATCCCCCTTGTAGTGGTAATGTGAACCTATACAAGGTGGGTAGCAAATCACTCTCTGTAGGAGAGTAAGCCCAAAGCTTTGTGGAAAGCTTCAAACTTCTCTCGAGACAATGCCTTTGTGAACAAAATTGCAACATTGTCTTGTAGAGGAGTGAGATAATGTGATCTCCCTTGCATGTATCCTCTCTTTGACGTAATGATAATGAATGTCGATGTGCTTTGTACATGCCGGAACACTAGGTTTCAAGCCACGGCTATAGCACTCCGATTGTCAGTGAGTATGGTAGTGGGTGTTTATTGATAATCACGAAGATCAGCCATCAATCTCCTCAGCCATACACAATCTATTGTGGTTGTAAAGGTTGCCCTGTACTTAGCCTCACAAGTAGATGTGGCAGTAGTGGGTTGCTTTTTTCTCAACCATGATATGCATGAATGTCCCAAAAAGAAACAATTCCCATTGGTGGATTGCCGTGTATCATAGTCACTAGCCCCATCCAAATCACTGTACGCATGTAACTGCCTCCTTGGGATATACCAAAGCAAGATCGAGGGTGTTGCATAAGCATATGAGGCAGCCCACTGCATGGTTGTAAACACTCATATCAAAAGGCTCTTCAACGTCATACATGCTCAATTTGAGCCTTGGTTCCATCGGAGTAGAGATGGGGTTACAATCTTGAAACCCAAACCTGTGCAACAGCTTTTGAATGTACTTTGATTGTTGTACATAAATCCCAACATATGTCTGCAAAATTGAATGCCCAAATAATAATGCAACAATCCCAAATCTGTCATCTCAAATGAGGTTTGCAATTCAGCTTTGAAGGTTGAAATTTATTCCTTACCATTTCCAATTTGCAACATGTCATCCACATATAGAATGAGCATAATCAAAGTGCCATGATTCTCTTTCACATAGAGTGTCACATGTGGAAGCTCTGGGAGTCTTCTTTCAGCCCTAAACACCATCCTAGAACATGCTTGATGCAAAACACATACAAAAGATAGAGAGAAGAGAGAGAGATAGCTGAGTATTCGGTATAGTCCTATAGTACAAAAAGGTAGTACATAATCTTGGCTAGCCATTGGCTGCCCCATCAAAAGGAAGAAAACGTAATCTAGTTTCTATTCTATGACCTATCCTGTGGGAGGCTCGAATGCATCACAAGAAAGCCAAATGCTATTTATAGCCAAGAAAAGCCCATTTTTGGATTGGCCGACCTACTGCTGTTGGCCAAGTCCTTGGACAAACCACCTTCACATGCTGCAACTGACTGAGATAAAACACAACTAAAGCTGGCCGACAACCTCTTGGGTTCCTCCCGTGCCTTCCTTGACCACACCTAGCTGCTGCAGTTCCTGAATCAGGTCCAAAACCAGTTCTAATCTTGTTCTTTATTTTGTTGCCCTTCAAGGAAATAGCTATGGGTTTAGCCTGCACATGTCTTGCACATGACATCCCCCTCTGCTAAACTTGATGATGGGATTCCAAACTCTATTCTTGGATGACAATCATCATCCCATTGTCTATTCACGGAGTCCCAAACCTGTCATCCTTCCCTTCCTGGCAACCTTTTCATTGAAAACCTTGCCTGGTCTCTAAATCCACTCTAACTTTGATGAAGATATGTGCATCTGTTCCATCCTTGTCCCCTTTCCCTTCAAACCCTATCCCTGAACACTTTAAATCCACTCTAACTTTGATGAAGATATGTGCATCTGTTCCATCCTTGTCCCCTTTCCCTTCAAACCCTATCCCTGAACACTTTCTCTGGTCTTCTTTTCCTGAGTATTGTGGCAGCGAGAAGAATGGAGAAATGGATAGAGTCTGTGCCCATCTCATTGGAGAGAAAGGCCACGACATCAACTCTTGCCCTATCATTCCAAATGCAAAGAAGGCTGTTCTTACCGCATTTGCAGCTTCATTGGATGCACCCAAACCGGCGAGGCAAGTAGCACCTGTGGCACGAGTTGTTTCTTCTCTATTGGGCTCAGAAGGAGGTGGAGCCCCCTCTTCCACTCCTTCCAGGGCTTCTCATGTAGGGCCCTCTGCGGTTCCTTCTCGTGCTCCCGTTCCATTAGGTAGGTAGGCGAGCCTTGCAACGAGCTAGCATTGGAGACTATTCGAGAGGGGTGGCAGAAGCGGTCATTCTCATTGGAGATGGTTGGAGCGACACAAGGTCTCGTTCCATTCAAGGCATTGTTACATACTCACGGGGTAAGTCATACTTTGTGAGTTCCATTGATAACTCCGAGGGAGGGAAGACAGCAGAGAGACTTGTTGATATTTGGAGTGAGGCCATTGAGTATGTTGGGGCCTCAAATGTCTTGCAGTTTATTGGAGATGGAGAAAATGCCAACAGGGTAGGAGGAGCAATCATTGAGGCACGCTATCTCCGCATATGTTTTAGTCCATGTATTGCCCATTGTCTTAACAATCTCTTGAAGGACATTGGGAAATTGCCTTACTACTTGCTTGTCTTTGAGATGGGGAGAGAGGTGGTGACCTTCATCACACGCCATCATTATATTCTTGCAGTCTAATGCAAAAGTGACTCCAAGGATCTATTGAAGTACTCCAACACACGCTTTGCCTATAACTTCTTGATGTTGGAGCGGTTGGATGAGTGCAAGAATGCATTGAGGCAGCTTGTGGTGAGTGATGAGTGGGTGCATTGGCCACAGTCCCACTCTAGTGCAGGTATAGATTGCTCTCAGACTTTACTGGATGACAGCTTTTGGGAACAGGTTCATCATGTGCTTGCTAATGTCTCACCTATCATTCGCATGATGAAACTTGTGGATGGTGATGACCTTTGCATTAGCCAAGTATATGAGGGATTGGATAAGATGGTGGAGCACATTAGGGGAGATTGAGCCAGATGCTGACAGGTTTGAGGACTTGAGGGAGCTATGCTAGTAACGGTGGGATAGTTACCACTCACATTTGTAGGCAGCAACATTTGTATTGAATCCATAGTTTCAAGGGAAGGGGCAGGAGACTGATGGAGAGGTGGCCATGGGGTGGGAGAAGACTCTCTAGAGATTGGTGCTAGATTAGACTCAGAGGAGAACCATCAAAACTCAGTTGGGCTTCTACTGGAACAAAATGGGCCTATTTTCATATGTAGATGCCTTGACAGTCAGGTTTGTAGTTGGATGAGCTTTATGGTGGGAGGATTATGAAGCTGACATCCCGGAGTTGTAGGGGTTGGCCATTCACATTCTTAGTCAGGGAGCTAGTTCCTCTCCTTGTGAGCGCTTGTGGAGCTCATTTGGTCACATAGCGTCAAAGAAGAGGAATCGCCTTGGCATAGCAAAGGCGAATGATCTAGTCTTTGTTAATGCAAATTTGCGTTTGCTTAACAAGGTTTTCGGGGAGTTCATGGAGGAGCGCTTCATTGGCTTCGGGTCTCATAGCGATGATGACTTAGTTGGTTGTCCCAGAGCAAAGAGATGCAATTGATGCGGATTCTACCGATGCCACATATGCAGACCTGTCATTCCCATGATTGATGATTGATCATTGTACTATTTAGTTTTGATTTGTCATGTATTATTGATTCACCTGTCCATTTTGGAGTTCTCTCAATATATTATGTTTTGTACATGTATAATTTCAATGTAATTTGTGTTTTTTTTTAATAATCAAAAGTGAATATATGAAGTGGCGTTCCCCCAATCCCTCGATACGTTCCCGTTTCTAGGGTCGAAACGTCCCCCGTCCCCATTCCTTGGTAACTCTATCGTGAGGGGCAACAGATAAAAGACATGTTAAGGACCAGACTTGGAGCTTATACCGCTAGTGTGGGCAAGGAAGCCTAGTGGAGGAATTATGAGGCTGTGGCCAGTGCATGAAGTGATTAATGACCTGTCTTCTGCAGCCAAAATAGAAAGACTTGTCTAGGACCTCTGGCCGACAAGAGCGGGTTGGCTAGTCCACTGAAGCTCTAGAGATTCACCGAGGTGATTAAGATTTTTTATCGTACATACGGAGCACAAATCAATTGGCACAAGTCATGTGGATTTTGGGTTGGCTCATCGCCTGCCCTGACTTGGCGTCCAGTTGAGGCTTTTCAGTGGGTCTTGAGGGGCACTTTAGTGCATTATCTTGGATGCCATGTTGGCATTAACATCTCCTCAAAGTAGCACCTAGCCTCTCTTCTTCTGAGCATTTATAAGAAACTGATATATTGGAGTTCTGCCAGGTTTTCCTTAGCTGGCCAAGTTCAATCCTTATACATGAAAAGTAGGATTTCCAAGGGCCTATATAAGGCATTGTTTGCTCATTGCATAGATCATTCAGTTCTTTATGAGTTGAGTCATAGACTTGGGGATAGTTAGGTGACTTTCCACCTTTTCCAAGGCAGCCTATAGTTGCAAGATTTGTACATCCTTTTTGTACTATAGAATATACTGAATACTCAGATCTCTCTCTCTCTCTCTCTCTCTCTCTCTCTCTCTTTCTTCTATATGTGTTTTTGCATCAAGCATGTTCCAGGATGGTGTTTAGGGCTAAAAGAAGACTCCTAGAGCTTCCGCATGTGACATAGAGGGTGCTCTCTGTTGGACTATTGCGAAAGCCTTGGCAGGACATGAAGCAATCGGCCAGTTTCAGCCAGCCGACTTGCTCATGTTGTGCATATAAATAGTTCTAGCCATTCCATCATTCAGATATATCTCATAATTCAGCCATCAAGTAGTCAAGCGTTTGAGCCTTCAGCACAAGGAGCATAAAACGATTGACCACTCAGCCCATAGATCCGAATAGCATCAGCGTTTTGGAGCAGCATTTTCATCCTTCAGCTATTGAAGCATAAACACTTAAGCTTTCAGCACTCCAACAGTAAAACGCAGCAGCAAAAAGAATTCAGCCTTCAGGAGACCTTGCGTTTTTTGCATAGAACCAGTTTTCAACATTCGTATCATCATCGTTTTGCTACAGCACTTTGGTGAAGGTAACCCGCATGCATTCATTCATTTTCAGCATTCATACATAGCCTAGAACAGTCCCAAACAGTCCATATCTCAACCTCAGATTTGCAGCCTTCCTACATTCCATTGGGAAGAGTGCATAGGCTCGAGATCGGTCATTATTGGTGCTTCTACAGTCGTGTACAGCTCAGCCCGACTCTTGGTCCTCTGATGGCTTATTTTTAGTCCAAAGTCATTCTCTTCAAAGTAATAAAAGAAAATACTATTCCGGTAACGGGATAGGGGGCCCTTCAGTGGGTAATTTGGGACCCAATCTGGTGTGCAATTTCTATTTCTCTCTCTAAATCTCTTAAAGTTTGAAGTCATAAAAGTGGATTGCTAAACTTTCGAAACTCAGGATACAGAAGGCGGTGTGAGACTTGAGTGACAGGATCCTTAATTACGAATACTTCCGCTGCATGTTATAGGAGAAGCCAATGAGGCATAACTCTAGCCTCTTCCGTTGCTGTCCGCTCTTCCTCCACTTCTTCCTCTACATTTTGAGGTGTAATGAGCTCATTTATGGGCTGATTAGGCAAAGTTGATGGTTGATCTGTTGTGCCATCAATTCCCAATGGGAGAAGTCCATGAAATATGTTATGTGGGCCTGAAGGTAGGTGTCCAAAAAAATCAACCAATGGCTAGTCTCAACAAACACGTCTCTGCTGTCCAAAATCCTTTGTGTGGAAGGATTAAAGAGGCGGTAAGGTAGCCTTTACTGCCACTACACACAAGAGGCCGCAAGGTTGGAAGCATTGCCACTGAACAGCTTCAAAGAGTTAGGCCGAATATCATGCATAATGGACTTGTTGTGAGTCATGTGAGTAGTGCATCCATTGTTAACCATCCAATCCGTAAGACATGAGGTGAGAGGAAGAGGTGAGTCCGGGGGAAGCTTCTCAATGTTGATGAAGATAGTCTCCTTGGTGGAAGAGGATCTCTGGGACTAGCTGGTAGACGGAGAGGTTTGATTGGTGGGCTTCTTTGTAGAACCATCTTCTCTCTTCTTCTTACCACAATCAAGCTGAATGTGGCCTTCATGACCTCAATAATGGCAATAATGAGCAGGATTGTCAGTAGGTTTAGAGTCAACTTTGTTGCTGGGGGTACCCTTAGATTGCCATTTGCCTTTGCCCTTAACCTGAAGAAGGGTCTCGAAAGCACTCTGGCATGTTTTCTTCCTTGTAGCTCTAACTTGAAGCATGCCAACAACAGTATGTAGATCGGGAGGAGAGGGAAGAAGTGAAATAATATCACCGAAAGATGAGAAAGTTTCGGGCAATTTGGCGAGGAGCTGATGAACAAAGTCTTCATCAGTAGCCTTGCTTCCCAAAGAGACCAATTGCTTCTGGATGGTAACAAACTTTGTGATGGAATCCACGATGTTGGGAGTATCAAAGATCTTCAGGTTGGCAAGCTGATTCTCCAAGGCAATCTTGTAAGTAGAGTTCTCTCTTTGATACCTCCTTTGAATGGCATCCTACAATTCTTATGCAGTCTCATCATCATTGTCATCAAATTGAGGAGCAACAGATGGTTTAATGTTGAAGATGATGAATGCATGTGCCCAAGCATCGTTATCAGCAAATGGTTTAATTTAATGTTGGTCCCATCTAGGATGGAATCCTTGGGAAGTTGGGGAAGAGATGAAGAGATGACAGTTAGTGTATAACCCATGGAATCCTCCTATTGAATCTACACTAGAAAAGCTGCAAGTAGGTACCCAGGGGCTGGCCACTCCTCCCTAGGGCCTAGACGCTAGGTGAGCTGAAAGAACGATGTAGAAATGTACTCCTTCCGGAGATCAATGCACATGGGTGAAGACGGGAGCTGGCCCGATGCGCGATGAAGCAAGGGAGGGAGAGGCTAATGAATCAAGTGCACGGTGCTACCACTAGTCCGTGGTAGAGACAAACTACAAAAAATTAAAAATTAGGGAAGCAATTTTTTTTAAAAAACCTCCTTTGTAGGAAGGGCAGGCTGGAAAAAAAAGAAAACGCTAGCTGATAGTCTTCCTATAGAGTGTAGAAGCAAGGGCGTGAGAACCTCAGCGCTTTGATACCATGAGAGAATGGTTGAATGCAACAAAGAGAAGTAGGGGAGAGACTTGGAGCAGCCAACAATGAGCCAATACTTGAGCAAAATGATGAATGAATTAAATAAGCAAAAGCCTGTTCTTATATACAACACATGTCACAAATAGCCAAGTCAACCAATAGAAGAAACCCACGATTGGTGAAAAAATACCCAGAACTGAGTAAAATACATCAGATAAATATGTTGCATAAAAGGTGCAATGAATGGGATAAGTGCTGGAGATGAACACTGTCCAACAACTTGAATGTCAAGAGTCAGGTATACAGGCTGCAGATTTACAGCCAACGTTACCTAGTCTTTTTCTCATCATTCAATAAAGCAAATATCCAATCCTTGGTGGGGGCCTCGTAGGGTATTTGGGACCCAATCGGGTGTACCTTGTCTTTATTGTTCTTCCCTCCTCTCTCTCTCTCTCTCTCTCACACACACACACACTCTTATCTCCGCTACATGTGCAATCGTTAGGAACCAAGGTGTTGAATATCCATTATCAGAGTATAATCTTGTCTGTAGTAAGCTTCCGCATGTTACATGACCTCTCTTGTCCTCGTTTGGTTTTTGCAACTATAAATGAATTTATTGGCAAACTTGGCGTAATCCCCGATACTCATCCTCGAGCCGCTAAAGATCGTGAGGTGGTAGAAACAGCTTCTCGAAGTCCACAACAAACTCGTCCCATTTGTAGGCAGCTGCCCCAAAGTTGGAATTTACTTGGGCCAATGTGTCCACCACGAGATAGCTTCCCCTTCTGTGTAGCAACTAGCAAACACCACATTTTCTATATCTGACTTCCTACCAGCAGCAAAGTATGCCTCAAACTGATGAATCCACGAGTACAAAGTTGTGAGGTTGAGTTTACCATTATACTTACTAAAATTCAGCCTTTTCCTGAAGGTGAGTCCAAGAAGTGGTTGGTATCGCCATTGTGTTGAGAGCTACAAGGAACCGCTCGTGCTTTGTTGTTCCACCTGTGCGGTAGCACGAGCTGCCACTTGTGTTTGAAGCTCTAACTCCCGTACTTGTAAATCATGTAAAGCACGGGATTGTTGTGTTAACTCCCGCAATGGAGATAGCCGAAGCAGATTTCTAGGAAGGGATCTCGGTAATGATTGGCGAGAGGGGGGTGGGTGGGTGTCGAGCCGTGTGGCTTGTCAAGATTTTTTTCGCAGAAGGGGATGTCACGTGCAACTTGCACGTGGACATATTTGTACAACAAGTGCAGAACTTGGAGTGGTAACTGGCCCCTTGTGAGCCCTAGTTCAAGACAAGTCAACCAGGTTTCCACTCTAAACGTCCAGGGTCAGGTGTACAAGTCCCGTACATGGTCTTGGTTAAGTGTGCATGTCCTACACATGGAGTAGTGCTAGTCTGTATTGTGAGTCACCCTTCGGAATGATGACATGGTGTTTTGGGCATTGATAGGCTTGCAGCCAGATGCAAGGGCACCTACGGAGCATATAGTTGCATGTAGACAAGAAGTGCAGGGCATGGGTTTACCCATGCTGCCCTATGCTTGGGCCACTTTGGGGCAGCCCATGGGCTATGGCTTTGGCACACACAAGCCCCACAGCATAGTCGCCCAGCCCATGGGCCATGGCTTTGGCACACACAAGGCCCACAACATAGTTGGCCATCCTCTAGGAGTACATCAGCTTGCGCAAGGTTAGAAACAAACTTGATGCATTACGTCTAACTCGAGAATATACCTCACTCAATCCTTGTGCAGCTCCAGATCACTCTACTCGACATGTTTCTGACTTTAGAGTTTCAAGCAACCATGGCAGGGACACATTTGGGGGAGGATGAGGAGCACAGGTGCACAGAAAGGTATGAGGGATAGGGGGCTTCTCGGTAGCTTACTGGCTCTCCAGCTCCAGCTCCTACACTTATTAAATTGTTTGGACATGGTGATGCTTATGAAGATGCCAATGGTTCTATCCTCGTGCAAAAGCTCTGCATAGAAGTTTAGAACCTTGGAATTCTTTGCTGGTTGGCCTTGCATTAGTGGGCCACTATTCTGGTTGCTTCCCAGCTGTTCTGACTATAGGTGGGCTTTGTTTGCCATGCCTGTGGTGCACTACTTCTTCCCTAGGTACTGTAGCCCAGGACTGCTGCCTCTGCCTGTCCACACTGTTGCAGATCTGTGTTCCATTTGGTAAAGTGTGAACATGCCTAGCCACAACTGGTTGGCTGATGTTAGTGCAGCCACTCATGGTGGAGGCTGCCCACCTTTGTGTGTCTCTATGCAGATGGAAGATGTACACGGTTTTGATCATGACAAATTTGGGGCTTAGTAGGTGCCATGTTGTTATGGATTTTACGGTATATGTCAATGATCCCTTCTCCATAGTAGGTGCTACTCTGATGCGTGCCAGGGATTACTACGATTCTGCAGAGGCCTCAATCTGGTAGGTAGTTTGTTGGCCTGGACCCTGTCGGCTTGGCACAGCTGAAAAGGGTGGATTATAGTCATTGATGTGAACAACACATTTTACACAAGCCAACTCTCTGTGTGGATTTGAAAGTCTTAGAGGATTAGAGAAACTCTGAACATACGTGGTTCAAGGGAGTTTTATTCTTGGTGGCCGTTGGTGGCATATATTGGCATTACTGCTTTGGAGTCTAGGGCCAGGTGATATAGTAGTGCCGAGTCATGGCTTCTTTATAGATAGTTATATGTGTCGATGCCTTATTAAGGCCATGTTGGTAACTGGAGATGCTCAATGCATTGGTTTGATTTATCCAGGTTTTGTCCCCCCCACCATTGATCTCCTCTAGGTCATGCATTCACCCTTAAAGTCTTAGTTATCTAGTGCTTGCAGAAATTTCTGCATGTTCTGTTTTCTGACTTGCTTTACATTAACTGCCGTACAGGTGAATTCAACGACATTCTAGACAAGAAAAATAATACAAGTGAAGATGAAAGCGCAGGCCAGGATGCGTCACTCATCAGCATTGTTGACATCCAGGTTCCCATTTCTTCATCGGGCGGCATCTCTTCCTCTGATGCAGTGTTGCTTGAGATAGAGAACCTTACTTTGCAAACCCCTCAGTACTCCATGACTTTGATAGAAGAGCTAACATTGGCAGTTTGTGGAGGACAGAACCTACTGGTGAGCGAGTGCATTGCAAGTAAATCTTTTGTCTAGATTACTCATGGAAGTTGCTAGTTGTTAATACCCCTCCTTGGTATCAGGTCATGGGTGCAAGTGGAAGCGGAAAAACCTCCTTTCTTCGGGCCATTGCTGGACTTTGGAAGTCAGGCAGGGGCACGATAAGACGCTACATCCTCGCTGCAAGTGTGGAGGATAACGGAGCTATTTCTAAAGCTGACAAGCATGTTGTTGACAAAACTCAAGGACCTATTTCTATGATTGAGGCTGAAGATGAGCAGATGGTGGTTGCATCCAACACAAGTTCAAATGGGAGAGGGAGCATTTTTTTCCTTCCTCAGCGACCATACATGGTCCTTGGTACTTTACGCCAGCAGCTTCTGTATCCCACATGGGGTGATGCCAGTATAATAGCTGAGGCGTCTAATGAAAAGGGTATGATTTTCTTGGTTTTTTATCTCAATGATATGATTAGATTGATAAAAGTTCTAGAACGCTTGTGGAGGGGGGGACAGACTAATAACTTATGTGGGCATTCAATTTCCATCATAGAGGATTGGTTTGGAAAAATGGACGACTTAAGCTTTTTGACTTTTCTAGTTTCACTTTTCAACTTGAGCTACAAAACTCATGCTCAATCAATTGCCCATGGCAGGGTAAGCTAGACAAAAAGATTGGCCTAGACAAAAATGAAATTGTTTCACCATGGATAAATAAGTTGAGCATGGGAACATAGGCCGAAAAAGATTGACGAAAAACTTTCACAATGTCTACCTTTGCAACACGGCAGACTAAAAATAGAGTAGCTATGCCAATGGAGACTAATGCTTCAGTTTACTGTATACTTATAAAATATAGATACTGAACAACCATGTTGTTGCTATTGGTCAATTTCTTGTGGCTTATGCATGTCATTGTATGCATGGCATGTTCTCAACAGTGGGATTTTACCTTGCTCGCAGGCCTTTGGTCTTTACCTGAAAGACTGGGTCAGGACGACTCTGTTGTCCGGGAAACACCCTCAGATGAGCAGCTTATGCAAGCCTTACAAAAAGTAAATTTGGGAAATTTGTTGGATCGCTGTGAAGGTCTCAATTCCCAAGTTGAATGGGCCAGCGTCCTGTCCCTTGGTGAACAGCAGCGGCTTGCATTTGCTCGGCTGTTGCTAGCTCGCCCAATTTTAGCACTCTTGGATGAATCCACAAGTGCATTGGATGAAGAGAATGAGGTACGTTGTGATGAAGTATTCAGTTTTGTTTTCATTATCTCATAAATATAAACATGTTTTTCTCTTAGAAAGGTGGCGAGGTGTTTCAACCTGGAGTAACCAAATTGAGAGCTCTAACCACTAGGTTAACACTTTCAGGGGGTTTTCACATTAGTGTATGCTTTGTCCTTTTTCTAAGGTCACCTTGAAAGAGTCCTTATGTTTTTTGCTTCAACAGACAGCTATGTACCAGCTGGTCTATGCGGCTGGGATAACTTACATCAGTGTTGGACACAGAAGCAGTCTGCGTAAATTTCACTCACTGAAGTTGTCCCTCCAGGACTGTAAGCAAGATGGCCTGGGTAAGAGCTGGACTCTAGAACACCTTAGTCAATAGTGGTGGTGCACCCTTTTTCATTGTATCAAGAATTCAAATATACAAAAATACAAAATTGCTGTTGTAGTCCGGTGCATCTGTTCAAAAATTACAGCACCACAATATCAAAGTGCCCTCGCTCATGTATCTATATTTTGTTTAAATGTACAATAAGCTGGAGCATAAGTCTCCAGTGGCATATCTATTCTATTTTTTTTGCTATAGGAAGAGCTTTCAATTTGAATAGATCTGTCGGCAGCAAAAGAACTATTACTACGTGAGAAAATATGTGATTTTTGGTATCCATTCATGAATGCGGTGTTATGCTCCTCAATTTCAAAACAGTTTTGTCAATCTTAGACAACACAGAAGCAGAATATATGCTCTTATGTGTGTATGTGTGTGTGGAGTGCATGTATGAGAGCATATCTTGATACAGAGTTATACACCCACTTTTGGGCACTGATGACGTTAGTGGGGATGTCGTAGTATCTAGTCCATACTATAGATAATGGAGTCGATAGTTATTTGTCTTGTGGGTTGACTACCATGAGTATATAACATGCACGTTCCTAAAAGGTGAATTTGGGCATGTTCCTGGATTCATCTAGGTATATATAACACAGAAGCAGAATGTTTGTGTTTGTGAGATGGAATTATTCACTTTGTGCAGCAACATCTTGTCCTCAAATGTGTTGCATGCATGCATTACAGGTTCAGAACAAAATGAAATGTTATATGAGCATTGTGTTAGCACAGCAGGATGCTCACATACCATGCAAAATTGTAAGCATGTAAGTGCTTTTGCATGCCCTTGGAAACAACTCTGTCTTAGACTTTAAGGATTACACCAAGCATGTGTGGGCAGATGATACTCTTGAAGAGGTCTTTATAGCATGGGCATTCAATACAGGCCGGGTGGTTATCTAGGATTTAAAAACCTGTACAAACATGTACACACAGACACAAGTACTGAGCGCCTATCTACAATCACTTCTCTTCATTCACCATTAATAATAGTGGTGAGTGAAACAGTTTTGGCCACAAATATGTGAGGGCTCACATTAGACGATCTTACAATAGTCCTGGCCACAAATGTGTGTGAGGGCTCACATTAAAAGGATACAGTAAAGCTTGTACCTGATTTGCAGTAGTAGCACACATTTGTTTCTGGTACTTGTTTTTTTGTTGTTGAATGAAATGGAGGATACAATGTACACAAGGTTACACCTAGGTGTATGTTTTCTTTTGATGTCCTAGTATATGTTTTGCAAATTATTTTCTACTGTTTTTCTTTATTGTGTGTGTGTGTGTGTGTTTTTAAAAAAGCACAATTATTTTCTTAGTTTCTAAGTTTGAATATATTCTAATCTTATGAAGGTCTGTAACATGATTTATGAATAATGTGCATATTGATTAACATTGAAAATCCATTCACGCAAATTTGAAGCTCCTCAAGAAGAAAGTGAGGTGAAGGCAACGCCCACCAATGAGCATGCCTCATAGTCCCTAGAAATGTTCACATTGGAGATTATATCTGCAAATATATACAAGTGAGTGGTTTTTAGTTAAATGTCTTGGTAATATAACCTTTGAATGTTTTACATTGCTATGGTTAAGTGTTAATAGTCGTATTAGTTTACTTTTGAATATTTAAGTATTGTTTATGTTCGTTGATTCAACAATGCTATTCAAAAGCAAATTCTTGTAAAGGGGGTTTTTCTTGTTTTTGTTCTCACAGCATAGCTCTTGATAAGATAATTGCAAATAAGCACAGTTAATGTAACCAAGCTCTTGATAAGATAGCTGCAAATAAGCTCTCAATGATCTTTATACATGGAGATTTTGCAATTTCCACTCTCTCCTCCAACTTGCAAGTTAAGGATCGAATCAATAAACTATTAGCAAAATAATCAAATTACTCAACATAAGCATAGACACAAACGTAACAAAAGTAAAATAGATGACGCAGAAGCACATAAGCATTGGGTTTAATCTCCCTCCCTCCAACATGAGTGGCTCTGCTTTCATATGTGGGTATTTAAAGTTGTATACATCAAAATTAGTCCTTGGAGCTATATATAGTTTTTACTTTTAAAGATTGGGCTTGTACCAAAATTAATTGTAGTTCAATTTTTAAAAGTGTAAATAAGTGTTTTGTCTAAACATATGTACAAATGAGTCTAGCCATATAAAACCAAAATGTAGCTCGCATGCATGCAGCCAGAAATAATAATATGGTAAAACATCTAAGTTGGTAACAATTGGGCTCACTCACAATTGTATTTGTCACAGAATTAATTGGACTAACTCAACAATCAATTGTAGAACCAATTGGACTCACTCACAATTGTATTTGTCACAGAATTAATTGGACTAACTCAACAATCAATTGTAGAACCAATTGGACCGACTCAACAATCTATTCTCACATATAGCATGGTGTAAGCATAAACACATGAACACTAGGTCACCCATGACGGAAAGTATTGAAATGGATTCACCCATGATACTTTGTCAGGAGGTGTCCAAGTATATACTCAACAATAAGTATTGAATTGGTATCACCCAAGATACCCTTGCTAAATATAATAAATGTCCCCGATGAATCATAGACGGACTACATGTAAAATTTATCTTGCTTGAATTGCAATTGATCTCAGTTGCATATTGCTTTTTGTGAACGAAGGTCAAGACATTGGTGGAAAATTTGTTTAGGCATCCACTGGGCATCTTCAATAGGATTATTCTTGAAAGTCATTAGATACTGAGTGTAAATATTTCTTGTTCTTATATGGGTGTGCTAATGTGATCAATAATAGAATCTGCTAAAAGAATTTCTTCTTCATCAACAAGTAGAGGCGGTTCTTCATAAACCAGATGTGGGAAGATAAAGGTCCTTTAAATGGTCTTAGAAGACTAATATAAAAAGAGTTGTGAATTTTTCAATGTGATGGCAGATTTAATCTATAAGTGAGGAGTTGTGAATTTTTTAGTGTGATGGCACATCTAATCTATAGACGAGGAGGTTATTTTTTTGAATTATCTTCAATGGTTCTTAAAACCTCGGTGCAAGTTTCACCACTAGATCTTTTTCTAGACTTTTTAAGTCTCTTTTCAATTTGCAAAAGTACAAAATCCTTTTCTTTGAAGGATATGTTCTTGAGTTTCTTGTTTGTTTGAGTCGCATATCACTCTTGTGCAGAATGTATGGCTACACACATCTTGGGAAGTATGCTGTCAAAGTCAATCATGAACTCATTAGTAGCCTGGACCATATGTGAAAGCCTAGTAGTTGGAATGGGGAAGGCTTTTCCATATATGATCTCAAATGGAGCATGGCCAATTGCTGAATGAGGTGTATTATCGTAAGCAAACTGTAGAAGATGAATATATTGATCCTAAAGATTTGGTTGAGAAGATGTATAGGCTGTAAGTCAGTCAAAAATTGTACTATTTGTGACTTCGATTTGACCATTAGCATGGAAAGCTGTTGTGAAATCTAACTTAGTGTCCTAATTCTCAAATAATGTGGTCCAAAAGTGATTGCAAAATTTGGAGTCTTGATTAGAAATTATCATTGAGGACAAGCTGTGATGTATGCTTATATATATATATATATATATATATATATATATAGTTTCGTGGCTTTTTGAGATGTTAGAGTCTTATGGTACATACTTGGTCTCCTGCTGCTAAGAGCATCAACTATAACATTT
This sequence comes from Cibotium barometz, assembly GCF_041138505.1. Lineage (NCBI taxonomy): Eukaryota > Viridiplantae > Streptophyta > Polypodiopsida > Cyatheales > Cibotiaceae > Cibotium > Cibotium barometz. The sequence continues at coordinate 24,763,040 of NC_141054.1, forward strand.
TATTTACCTGGTTGGTATTGGATCATAGGCTAAGAGCTTTGGATGAATGGCGCCCATTTGATATATCTGTTAGAAATTAGGGGTTGTGAGTAAATGTTTGATGCTTTGTTGATTTGTTTTTATAAGGCATTCGAAACCCATTGGATAATGTTTCCAAATCCTAAGAGCATGTACTACAATAATCAACTCTTTGTCATAAGTACTATAGTTGCTTTCTATTGGTTCTAGTTTTCAACTCTTACATGCAATAGGGTGTCCGTCTTACATGAGCATTGTGCCAATTCTATAACCACTAGCATCAGTCACAACTACAAAGAATGTCTTGTGAAATCTGGTATATGTAACACTGGTGAGTGGGTAAGGGCTTCTTTTAAAGCTTAAAAAGATTTATCATGTTGACTAGTCCAATGGATTTGTTTAGTCTTCTTAAGGAGTTCAGTCAAGGGATGTGCAATATATGCAGTGTTCTTAACAAACTTCCTATAATAACTACGTAGTCCCAAAAATGATCGTGTGTCATGTATGTAATGAGGTATGGGCCAAGTAACAATACTCTCGATCTTTTTTGGATCTACCTGAGATATTCGATCTTTTTTGGATCTACCTGAATACCATTGATGGAAACAATGTGACTGAGATATTCGATCTTACCCTGAAAGAAACTACTCTTCTTTTAAGATTGAGGTAGATTTGGTTCTCCTTCAATAGTGTGAGTACTAGCTCAAAATGTTTTTCATAGTCTTTAATGCTTGCACTGAAAACTAGTATATATCATCAAAAAATACACCAGAAAGTTTTAATGTTTGAGGAAAATCTGATTCATTATACGACTAAAAGTCGTCGGAGCATCGGTTAGTTCAAAGGGCATAACCAAGAACTCATAATGACCGATTTGTGTTCAGAATGCTATTTTGTACACTTTTCCTCAGCCATTCTTACTCTGTAGGGATAGGGTATCTATTCTTTACTGTAAATTTTTTTAGAGCTCTATAGTCAATGCACATATGGTAAGTGCCATTCTTCTTTTTGACCTAAAGTACTGGCGTACCAACTAGGTCTCTAATCAACACTCTTGTCAAAATTTCCTCAATTTGTTGTTGAATTTATTTTTGTTCAATGATATTGACTCTATAAGGTGCCTTGCAAGGTGGTCAATTTCAAAAGAAAGTTTCTATCTTGTGACCTTCTAGTCTATCTTGTGACCTTCTAGTCTAAGAATAGGTAGACCAGGGGTAATTCTTCAAGAAAACAATCCGCAAATGTGGAAATGAATTTTTTATGCGATGGACTCGTTTGCTGAGGCAGTGACAATAGTTACAAACACCAAGAAAGTCTTTTGTCTTTTCCTTAGAGATCTCTTTGCTTGAGGATGGTTCAGCAAAGGTTCAAGTTTGGTTTCCATTTGATTTTTGAGACATAGGGATTTGCCATCCTTTAGGTACTACATCTCATAATCAATCTGTGGATTGTATTGGCGTCTCCAAGGCATATTCAAAATGATATCGACTCCTTGCAAAGGAGCAACTAAAGAGACTCTTTCTTCTGCATAAGGTTTGATCATAAGGCCCAAGTTATTCATTAGTCTTGAACAATTATATCTTGTGCTTGTGAATACCGTTTTGACTTTGAATTGTGATAATGTGGTCTCTAAGCCTAAAGCTCTCACTAGTTTCTGATAAATGAAGTCATGGGTGCTCCCATCATCATGTAAAACAATGACTTCTTTTCGTTTAATAGTTCTTTTCATGTTTAAAAGAGCATGAACAAAGGTTTTAGGCTTACCTCCATAATTGTAGGACTCACAGTCCCAGTTACCCTCTTGCTTGACTTGTCCATTGTCGTCTTCATCATCAATCATGCTCATAGCCCACCACTTAAGTCTTTGACTTCTTTGGATAATCAAACATGTAATGGCCTTCCTTTTTGCACTTATAACATTTGATCACACGAGGCTTGCACATTGTGTTGTTAAGACTTCATGGTACCATTTGTCCTCTTTGCTTTCATTTGTGATTATTTTTGGTTTTTGTTGTGCCCACTACCATTCTTGGGTCCCTTGCAGGGTTTAGTGTATGGTTTCAATCTAGGATCCTTTGAAATATGAGACTCATGTTGTTTAGATTCCTTCGGAATCTCATTGTCTTGACTTTCTACGGTTAACAACCTAGGCTATGGTTGGTTGAAAGGATCCATGGTGTGTGTGCACAAAGAAAGTTAGTTATATTAAACATGTTCAAAAGACCCCTCCAGTGGGTCTATGAGACCCAAAGTGATACAATAGTGTCCATGTAATCTCATCACGGTACAAAAGAAAACAAGGACTAGAGCTATGAGCTAGGAATGTCAAATTGCCAATAAGAATATTGAGCATGGGGTTAGCCTATAGAAGGCTTTGTAGATCTGCTGGGCGTGGGAAGGTGGCTCTGTGCCTCTCAAAGATCTCCTCAAGGTAGGGCTGATGTCAACGTTTTTGGCGAGGTCTAGGGAGACTAGGGCGTCGAGCTCATTGTAGTGTTGTGGCGCAGTCTAGAGTCACACCAGAGTGGGGTCTGGCGGGATTGAGCACACTGAGTGGTTGTTGTTGCCAATAGTGACTAGTTTCCAAAAGAGAATGGAAAGCTAAGAGCGTGTGTTAACCTAAAAAAGATCAATGCCACCACAATTTATGATCTTTATCCCCTTCCATAGAGTTGCTAGAGTACAAGCCTCTTTCATAGCTTCCTAGGCTATAGCAAGGTGACGATGATCAATCTAGCTGATCAATATAAGATAACATGGAGTGGGGACCTACGCTGATGCCCCCATCACCTTCCAACACTTAATGGATCGTCTTTGAAAGATCTTCAAGGTATTCATTAATGACCTATGCATTCAACGAAAGTGGAAGGAGCATCTCACCCATCCTTAGGCTTGTTTTTGAGAGACGTGAAATATATCCCATCTCATTGAACCCAATCAAATAACAACATAGTGTCATGGTTGGGACACATTGTCTCTCCAAAAATGATATCTCGCATATGAGAATAAGATTTACATGATCTTGAAATCGCCACCACCCATCAACTACAAGGGGGTGTAAAGATTCATGGGGCACATACAAGGGGGTGCAGAGTCACGTAGGGTATTACATAAGATTCATCTTATTATATGCCATATAAGATTTATGTGGCACGTAAGGTATTACATAAGACTCATCTTCTTATATGCCATATATACATAAGCTGCTAAGTGCCTTCAAATGGACATATGAAAATCAAAAGAAGGCATTAAAACAAGCACACCCCCCAATCGGGATCTAATTTTCCATGTGCATATATTGACGCATCAACACACATTTGCTATTAGATGCATGCTAGCACATTGGGAGGTGCATAACATGAGTTCTATGTGACCTTTGCTAGCTGTCAATTGAATGCAATTACACAACCATTGAAAGAGATTTTGGCCATGGTGTACATCATAAAGAAGTATAAACACTATATAATGGCTATTAAATTTATTTTCTTTATTAAGCAATACTTTATTTGTGAATAAGCCTTGCACCATAGGGCACATCATCAGATGCCAATTCAATGAGAATAGCTAGCTTATAGGTGAGTTGATAATCTCTAGCTTGTATGGCTTATTGTACTCGACAATTTATATTTTTGTATCTTTATGGTTGGTTGTTATGGACTATGAGTGGATGGGAAAAACTTCAAATTCAGTCTGCATGTCCAATAATATTGGCTTTGGAAAGTGATAAGAATTGATGTTGTTTTGCATGTTATGCTAGCAATTCTTAATGTTTTCACTACTGTGGAATATTTTCAAGCCCTTACTTTTTAGATTTTAACATGAGGAGAGTTAGAGAAAAGGAAGATTTATCATGCCATGTGTAACTTGATCACATCTTGATCATCCTTGCACTCCAAGCAAGATGGGAAAAGATGACAATGAAGATGGTAATGATGTGATAGCCTAGAGAAGAACCCCTCTCACGTATTTATGTTTATGATTTTGTTTTTTTCCAAGTGGGCCGTATGTTCTTGAGTTGGGTAATGGCGTAGGTCCCAATCTAAAAGTAGCAATGAAGATGGTAATGATGTGATAGCCTAGAGAAGAACCCCTCTCACGTGTTTATGTTTATGATTTTGTTTTTTTCCAAGTGGGCCGTATGTTCTTGAGTTGGGTAATGGCGTAGGTCCCAATCTAAAAGTAGCAATACACTTTAGCCACTTTTGCCTTGCATTGACAAGGGTATATGTGATGCTCACTTAAAGGGAGTCTTTCTCTGTTCCTATCTTGATGTGAAATCATCCATGGTATTGTTTGTGGATGTAAATAAGGAACATTATGAGTTCAACACCGATATGCCTATTAGTGGATCATATGCATGTAGATTTCTCCCCATTAGATGGAGGCTATCTTGTCCAAGGGCAAGGATTTGCAAGAAATGGTTAGGAACCTCAAGAAGAACCACAATCACATTCAAATTTATGGAGCACAAACATCACAAATTTGCATCTTTTTAGCTCCAAGTGGAAGAACTACTCGAAGAGTGATACAAAGAGGAGGAAATCTACTGCCGAAGGTGGTACAACATCCTTGTGGCAACACCATCCATCACGTGGAATATCGACACACAAAAATAAAAGTAATAACCACACAATCATCATGTACAAAACCAAGGAAGACTAGCTTAATATTCTTAAGTAGTTAAAAAAGACAAAGGGGACAAAGATATGGATAGTAGAGGAGCTTACTCCAACCCAAAAACGAGTGGAATTGGCTGGGTATTTTTTTTTGGCGAGCATTTTTGAGCGAGCACTTTTTGGTGTTTAAGCGAGCAGTTTCTCTCTCTACACTTCTAAGTGTTTATCAGCTCTCTATGGTCTCAAACATTATGACTCATGGGTGACAATAGAGGAGAGAAGTGGATGGATACAAGAGCACTATACACATTGCAACTCATTTACCAAGTATCAATGCATATCAAGTTATAACTACCATTGCAACTCGTTTACAAAGTCATCATATTATGATCTTAAACTTCCATTTTATATTCCCTAGCAAACTTACAAGGCCACAACATTACATGGCAAACACCTATGACATGACACGATCATTTGTATTTCTTTACAAAGATACCATATGAAAGCATTTTGGGCCTCAACTATTATCTTCACCTTTTCCATCTACCCTAGCTTGCGAATGAAGATGGAAACTTCAGCTCTTAGAGGATCCTTCTGTGGCTCTTCAATGATACCGAAAGCTCTCCACATCCCAATGGCTAAAGCTGCTTTCACCTCTAGCATGTTCTTGTCTACAAGGTCTACCATTTGGCATGTTTTTAGCTTCTTATAGAGCTCATTTACTTCAGTCATTGTTGTCCATGCCTCAAAAATGGCATCCGATCTGGGTTCCTTTTCTTTGAGTTGCATGAAAGATTAAAGAGCTTTACTTAAGATGGTTGCAAATGTTGTAGTATTAGAGGGATTACTAGATGAATCCATAACTTCACAAGGACTTTGTTGCAATATGAAGATATAAGGGGAGAGTGGTATGGGATGTGTCTAGAAGAAGAGTGTCTAGAAGAACATGGCAATCTCTACTGTTTTTATAACTTCAAAAGGAATAAAAATTTACTTTTTCGAGCACTAGAATTCTTATTTTAAGCATAACAAAAAATACTTTAATCACAATTGTTATTGTTTTAATGTCTCCATCATACTCTCTCTCTCTCTCTCTCTCTCTCTCTCTCGTGTTGTTAAGATCTCACTCCAATAGCATCATCTCTCTCAAAAATCTAAGCCATGAAAGAAGCAAAAAACATGGCCATTGTCATAATATGAGTGAACAACAATAATGTCTAAAATTAATATATTTCAAACATTACTAGCTCCAAGTGAGTGAAGTTCCAAGTTCTTGCCTCCCGCACAGCAATCCCCAAGTGCTCCACCCGTAGAGTGCACACCATAGTGCCATTGGCATGTAGGAACTGTGCAACAAGCACAAAAGTCGACTCCACAAGTATCTCCCAAAAAACATTCCACTGAGGAACCCCTTGTGGAGACACGTATTTATAGGAAAATAAGCCCACACCAAGCGCACACCTCCAAGGCTATCGAAGGTGTTCATGCTTCCCCACCTCGTTAGAGATCCCATGAATCGTTGCAATACTACAGGATTCCTGGAACAACAAAGCATGTAAGGGGAGTGCAAACACTATAATGACGATGAACAGAGAGAGTCACTCACACTTCTGAGAGATCAGACTTGTGTTTTTGCTTTCCCATAAGCGCGAGACGAAGGTGATCAATGTTCGAGCTCAAAACTAAGTGCAGGGGGCTCACCCCACGATGGGACGATAGTCTACATTTACACAACACCAAATACATGTTATGAGTGTTGATGAATAAATGATCTAATGAATGCTTTAACACGTTAAGTTTACTTACTAAATCCCAAGAGGTCCACCTTGTCATCTTTTGAACTCTCTGACCACTGCTCTTGGGTCTCTCCATGCGAAGGGGTCACCTACTCTTTTTCGTGTGCATGGGACTGCTTCATGCTTGTCATCCTTGGAATGGCAGTCCTCAGATTCCTCATCTGAGTCATCCCCTTCCCAGTCTGGCTGTGACCTTTTTTGGGACGATGGAGGTGTGGATTTCTTACCCTTTTTCTTCACGAGGGTCAATTCTTGCTTGGTGGCAGGCTTTTTGCCCTTTCTGGCCACCACTGCATTCAACCAACATTAGAACTATAAACTCCCAAAAATTAGGCTTCATACCTTGTACAAATTAAATACTGTGCACAAGGAAACGTACTCTAAAACTGCTATGCCTCCTCTGGAGGAAACTCCCCCTCTGAGTAGTCTAACCACCATGGACAAAGTATTCATGTGTCCTTGCCCCGAAGCTCATCGATCCACTCTTTGGGGTACAATCCTATCTCCTCCACCATAGACATCACCCATGGGTCTGAAGGGTGCTCTCATGAATGTAGACTCGATCACATATATTACTTCTCCATCACCTAATACACAACCATTAGAAAGGTCTAAGAAACCAATACAAGAAGCAGGAGAGCTGCTCCACCAAGCAAGGCAAAAAAAAAAATTTTGAGGTACTTTATACCTATACAAGAGGCATCATGATGTGCATGGTGTGTATGTCATCTTTTGCCTTGTTTATAATGTATGCCAAAATTTTCAGGGTCACCACCACCATTCATGTGCCGAACATAATGGCACATGATATATTTATGATGCAGTGTGTGGGTCTTGCCGATCCACAATCGTTGTTGTTAAAGTTTAGTGATGCTAATCATGCATGGGCCTAGAAAGCGCTTACTCATTGGGGACCCAACAGATCCAAGTGGTTGAAGCTTCCTATGGCAATCTTGTCACAATTAGTTTTCAAGGTGTGTGCATGTTGTAGTATGTTTTGATTTCGAAATACATTTCTGAATGTTTTCAATTGAAAGTATGTTTCTTAAATAAATATAAATGCATTGCAGTCAAAATTCGATGCCACATTCCAGGCCAAGATCAGTGGCTTGCCTGAGCGAGGGAGTAGAGAATACATGATGGATGTAGAATTGTTCGATAAAAACTATAGGGATGCCCTAAAGGAGACGGAGGCACTCTTCACTAAAAGGGGACATGAGCTGGTACAAATTGCCAACCCTGAGACTGTGGTGGGAAAGAGTTCTTTAAAAAAGTGATCTCATAACAAGGGTGGGGTGAAAAGGCTAGCAATTTCACTACACCGAAGCTAGCCGAGATTGCTTGAGCACATGTTTCAAATGAAGAGTAAGATCTTTAGCTCTCTTGATGCATTACATTTTTTAAAGTTATTAGAAACCTAATGCTTGTTTACAATGTAGGAAATGTAGGCTTCTTGACATATTGGCTGGTGGTGGCAAGTTTGCTATGAGGGATGCGCAGATTCCACCATCCGACAGAGCCTTCTTCATATGGATCCATTGTCATGTGTACTGGTTCCAATTGACCGAGTACACGATCAAATTGTACGTGAAACTGGAGGTTGGCTCACTTGCAAGTAGCTCGTGCATGAAAGAGTCATAGAAGACTCTAGAGTAGGTATCACGGATGCCCTTAAATCTTGCAGCAGGAAGTCTCATTTTGAGAAGGCATTTGTTAGGTGGAAAGGACAAATGCGTGCTACCTTGGATCCTGGCCAGTTTTTCTTCATTTCATATACACATTGTACAATGCACTTACTTGTTGATCATGCATAGCACCAACACAAACTCTACTCCTCTTCCTCAAGGAACCGGACCACTCTCTAATTCACCTTGGGAATCTTCTCTTTTTTGACTCGATTGGTATTCACCCATTCTTGCCAAGCTTTGAGTCGATGGTTGCTATTCTAAACAACTAACATCTTGCCAACCATGTGTTTCCATCCTTCGGTCTCCTCCAATATCGTGTCAAATTCACTTGACAATGATAGATCATGGTCGGTTGCACTTCGACGGTCAATTGGAATGGGGGTTCTACATGGGAATCCCTATGAGACAATGAATGCCATCATTGCCGATTGGTACTTACTCTCCTCAATGCTTCTGATCAGCCCCTGACAGAATCCTCGTTCATGCGGATTGCTGGGTTTGCCAAGGAGGCAAACAAAGCGGTACTCTAGGAAGGCGGTTTTGGTTGTCGACCAAGTGGTCCTCCGCCCAATTTATTGAGATGTGTCAATCAACCACCTGGCCGAAAATCTCTTTCACACACTCCTATTCGTCTACAATTATGGCACTACTGGTGGCTACACAATTATCGGCGGCCATTGAAGAACCAACTTCCATAGTCAGCTAGAATTGTGAGATGTTTGTCGCCTCGCTTGATGTGGCCACTTGTGATATGCCCACATCTTACGAGAGGATGATCTCATCTTGCGATGCGATGAACCCTTTCGATTGCAGATGAGTCTGTGGAGGCATTTCGTCTTGAATACGCATCAATATTACCATCAATACTTCTTAAAATTATTCTTTTGTCATTCAACAAGTGATGCAATTATCTTAAATTAGTATTTAAACTACATTAATTTTTTATTCCAATTACATGTGATGCTATTGGAATTGTTATGCTATCCATATGAAGTCTACTTGGAGAACTTTGATGATTGAGAACTCTTCCTTCGACACGTTGAGGACAAGTGAGGACCGTTATTGCTTGAGGGCATTCCAATTGTTGAGACCGTTTCCAACCGTTGAGATCTCGACTCTGTGGGAGGAGTTGAGAGAGAGAGAGAGATGGTGGCTATTGAGGGGTTAAGAGAGAGAGGGGAGAGAGGGAAAGAGGAGGGTGAACAAGAGAGAGGGACAAGGGGGGGAGCAAGGGGGAGAGAGAGAGATGGTGAGTGAGGGGGAGCGAGGAGGGGGACAAGAGAGGGAGCCAGGGAGAGAGAGAGAGAGAGAGAGAGAGAGGCCGAGTGAGGGGGACAAGAAGGGGAGAGAGAGGTTGAGTGAGGGGGACAAGAAGGGGAAAGAGAGGCCGAGTGAGGGGGACAAGAAGGGGAGAGAGAGGGTGAGTTGGGGGGACAAGAGGGAGAGAGGCCGAGTGAGGCGGACACAAGAGGGAGAGAGAGAGGGTGAGTGAGAGGGAGCGAGAGAGAGAGAAGCGAGAGGGGGGGAGGAAGAGGCTGTTGAGGGCTCTTTTGTGAGCCTTCAACAGCCGCTGTGCAACGACTTAATAGCCTTGCACAGTCGCCCACGTGACTATCCGTGTGGCCTGTGTGGCCTTTGTTGCATGCCAGCCACACGCCCCATGGCCTTTTCCACATGGGTGGCAAAGGCCACAATGCCTCCGCGTGTAATGTCCACATGCGAGGATTACACGACACGGGATCGCCACGTGGACTGGCCAAGTGTAATGTCCCGGCACGAGCATTACACTTGGCCACGCCACGTGGGCTATTTTGTCCACCTGGCATTGCCATGTGTAATGTCTGCACTCGGGCATTACACATGGCTACACCACGCGTACTAAACAGTCTACGTGGCACTGACGTGTAATGCTGGAGTGCGGGCATTGCACGTGGACTCTACAGACCACGTGGCACACTACGGTGTGCCACGTAGCCAACAAGGCACACATAGCACCATCTAATTGGTGCCATGTGTACCTAGCATGGTGCCCACGTGGACTGGGCCACCACGCAATCCATGTGGACGCCACATGTAGTGGGACGTGCACGTGGCACCACGTGCACGGCCCACTACATGTGGTGTCCACGTGGACTGCGTGTGGTGCACGTGCACGGCACACTACCAACCAAGTGTGGTGCACGTGCACGGCACACTACCAACCAAGTGTTAGACCCACGATCGTGGGCCCAACACGTGGGCATGTGCGTGCCACATGCACGGCCCACTACATGTGGTGTCCACGTGGACTCCGTGTGGTGCACATGCACGGCACACTACCAACCAAGTGTTAGACCCACGATCGTGGGCCCAACACGTGGGCATGTGCGTGGCCACGCATGGCTATTTTAACACTCTTGAGCCCTCTTGGCCCTCTCGAGACCTCTCAGCCCTCCTCTCGTGCCCTCTCGGCCCTCCTCTCACATCCTCCTCTCGGCCTTCCTGCTCGTGCCCTCCACTCCACCTCCTTCACGCCCTCCTTAAGCATCTCCTCCACCCTGAACCTCTATCAAGCGCTCCCTCTTCGAGCACCCCTTTCTCAAGCGCCTCTTCAGCTCCTCCCAAGTGCCCACTGCTATGTTTATTTACATGTCATAATAACCATGCCATCATTAGAGGAGCTTACCATGGAGTGTATCATCTTGCACAAGGATACATGGTGCTTGATGAGATGTACAAGAACGACTCAATCAATCCTGACTTGTACCAAGCTAGAGAGATTTCGAGGAGTTTATTATTGGAATTGAAGCAACTAATCCAAGGAAAGGAGAACGACTTGGCAACAATAGATATGTTTAAGCTCAAAATATCAAGTGTAGTTGCTTATTGTTGGAGGACATACAGAGTCATTAAAGATGAGAACGAGCAATTAATTAGGAATACGGCCCAATCAATGGTTGCCTGTCGTAGAAACTTATGAGTGTCTTTCCTATTAAGTTTTGAGGTTTGTGATAATGTTGGCATTACTTCATAATGCAACTTTGATGTAGAAACTTCATAATGCAACTTTGATGTAGTTGCTTATTGGAGGACATACAGAGTCATTAAAGATGAGAACGAGCAATTAATTAGGAATACGGCCCAATCAATGGTTGCTTGTCGTAGAAACTTATGAGTGTCTTTCCTATTAAGTTTTGTTTGTGATAATGTTGGCATTACTTCATAATGCAACTTTGATGTAGAAACTTCATAATGCAACTTCATAGTGCTAGCTTCTTTGATGTATTTGTCGAGTTTTTTAGATGGTTATGTTTTTTGATGTTCATCTTGTAAACCATGATGAAGGAGAGCATGGAGAGAAATAGAAAAAAGATTAGGGAGAGAGATGACTAGATGCTAATTTCGAATATATATATATATATATTAAAATAATAAAAAATATAATTAAATTATAACAGTCTGATTAAAAAGGGTCAACTTGCTTAAGGGTCTTAATCACCATTTAGCACTTGTGTACTCCATACCTATTGTACCATTCTTTCTTGTTCTTGTGTACTTCATTTTTGCTCCTCTATGAGTTGCACAATCACATTCCCATCTTCTAAGAAAGAACTGAGTTTCATCAATGGACGGGTTGTGGTGAGTGCAAAGTTTTTACATGAGCAAGTAGCTCCTCGCTCATTTTGTGGATTGCAAGCCTCAGTAAATATTGGGACCCAAGAGTTGCACATCCCTCTCGAGGCAACCTTTAATCATGAGGGAGAGGAGTTCTACATACTCGAGGACTCTGTATCAGCCAACTACTCGGCAATAGTTAATTCTTCGTTGAAGTCAAACCCAGCACCAATAGCTATCTTAGACAACCCGCCCATAGGTTTTTCAACTCTAAAGAATATGATAGATTTATACAGTCCCTTTCAAGATAACAAGTATATCGATGCATCAGGCTCATCCAGTGGTGCAAGAGGACAAGGTAAGAGCATTTTAGAATACCTTTTCAGCATGAAGAAGGGAAACACATTAACAAAGATTTTGCTAAATGTCAAAGACGTTATCAAGGCCATGGAGATTCATAGATAATACAATGGTGATATTGCATTTGAGTTCCCACCGATCATGGGAACATGCCCAGGAATGGACTCCATGGAGCATAAGTATGATTTCCACTGGTGGTCAAAGCTGCAAACCTCTAACATTGCCTTCCGTGGAGTATGTCGGGGCGAAGCCATTGTCTAGGTAGTTTGAAGTGTGTTAATGAACTTTCATGCATTTAAAGAACCACATGGTGTCAAATACATCACATTTTACTGGAAGCATGCTAAAGGCACCACAATTGGAGAGGAGTGTAGCAATGTGTCTGGGAAGCTCCTTTGCCATTAGTGCTTAGTTCTAATGATGTGCATTGCTACATGCAATTGCTACATCTATTATGTGATGTCCTCTGACGAGACAATGAAGAGATTAATGATACACACGGCACCCATCAACATAATGTACATGTAGGCACATCAAAGGCACTAATTGATAGAACCAAGCAAATGGTGTCCAGGGTGCTAGGGGTGGATCGCAATGTTGGAGCAAGGAAGGCTCAAATGTGTGTGGCAAAAGAAATTATCATGGCAACACTAGTGCAAGAAGGTGGTTCCTCTCATTTCATTGGGAAATAAGAGTTCATCAACATTGCAGAGGAGATGGGGCCACTAGTGGAAGACAACTGGTAAGCTAATTTGGTTGGTAAATTTGGTAGGTGTTAAATAGTTTTTAAATTCTTGATAAGATGCATTGTAATATTTGAACAATTTATTTTTTAAGTTTCGGAGGTCAGTCTTGCTGCAGCCCAGCAAGGCCCTTCAAAGGAGAGTTTTGGCTTGGATGCACTTCTGAAGCTGAAGTGAGAGTGCACTTACAACTTCTTCCATGGAAGCAGGTCCCAGGTCAAGGGTCCTCAGGTGAGAAGTGCTATGTTTTCAAGATGTCCACCATTGGACCCACTTCAGGGTTGGATTTGGTGAATAGAATGCGATGGACCGGCCAGCTCTGGCGACCTGCGACATGCGTGGATACAGTTTGACAACAACATCAGATTGGGTGACCATGGCTTGTCATGTATATGATCCAAGGTAGAAAATTACCAATGTAGAGTATTTAGGTGGTTAGAGGAGCAGGCTAATTGTACAACCTCTTAAATAACTTGTTTTCACTCGCATGCAAGATCTTCTCACCATTGCAACATGTGAAATGAAAGAGGAAGATATGGATGCCCAATGTTTGTTCTGGGAATGCATTAATGAAGTGATGGACAACCATGGTTGTGAGAGGGTAGATTTCTATGGTTTCATGGCAGACGAGGCTCAAGCAAACTGGAATGTAGTTCTTTGTGCTCAATGGTGGAAAAAACAACATCTTGACAGATAGGGAGAGGTCTTGCCTATTTCATTGGGAGCAAAGCATGGTTGCCCACACAACAAAGTATGTGTGTATTACATCTCAAGGAGAGCACAAAGCAATGTGTGAGAAGTGGCGCATGGCTCCTACACCAGTGAAGCTGCATCAGTGGAGGCTCGGTTGATATGTCAATGGTGGCACAGTGGTCATGTTATGGACATGAATTTGTCAGACTTTTGGTTGAGCTGGTGGAAAGTGCGCATAGCACATTGGGGTTCAGTCATACAATGATAGACAGAAGTAATGTTGGTCCAAATACCCTGAGAATAAACCTAGCAGAAAGCAAGCATGAAAGTCGCCTGGTCGGGGAAGGATATAGATGTAAGATTTCTCTTTACGATGCATGTACTACCGATATGGCGAATGCAATTTCGCAAAGCACAAAGGCAGTCTCTTACACTCAAGGCAAAAAGCACATAGGGAGAGGCCCAAGCTTGGAGAAACTAAAAGAACGGTGCTCTACAAGCCCTGCCCAAGTGGTCCAAACAGTTAATCAGGCAACTGAAGGAACACCCATGTATAGGGCACCTACCCCACTGGTGACAAAGAGAGTGCACGTCACAAGAGACCGTCAAGGGTGGTAATTGATATTGATGTGATGAGGCCACGCATCGACCAGAGTACAACACACATGTAAGAGATCGCAAGTATTTTGGGAGGCCAACCACGGAAGATCAATTTCAAAGAACATGATACAAGTAAAACTCCATAAACAACTACAGAAGTCACAGAGGGCAATGTCATTGAGCACAAGGTGAATGAAGCAATGTGGGCAATCTGAAGGACATGCATTGGCAGCAATGTGGGCAATCTGAAGGACATGCATTGGCAGCAAGGTCACATGCAGCGGAACGCCTCGTGGGCGTAAGAGGTGTGGGCAACACATAGTTAAATATGCTAAGGGTGTGCCTACACCTTCCTTTGAAGGCTATAGCAAGCACCCTAATGGTCTCATTAGACAATGGAACTACATAAGTCACAGAGGGCAATGTCATTGAGCGCAAGGTGAATGAAGCAATGTGGGCAATCTTAAGGACATGCATTGGCAGCAAGGTCACATGCAGCGGAATGCCTCGTGGGCGTAAGAGGTGTGGGCAACACATAGTTAAATATGCTAAGGGTGTGCCTACACCTTCCTTTGAAGGCTATAGCAAGCACCCTAATGGTCTCATTAGACAATGGATGTGGTTCTGCCCTGACCATGTGCTTCATTGCTATATAGTGGACAACAACATAGACCCAAAACCCAATCCACCACCCAAGATATGGCCAGTTGCTATAGGAACGAACCTCACAAATGAGGAGGTATATTCATTGTGGGAAGGTGGATACTAGGTGGAGTGCAAGAATGCAGAATGTGTTGTGCCCACCCCATCACATAGCAGTGGGGCTTCAAGGTTCTATACAACTACAACTTTAAAAGATCCGCCATATGGGTCCACTACTAACATAGAGGCTGGTGGATCAAGCATGCGAAATGGCATAAGAGTCAAGTACCGCATGTCAATATCAGAGGAAGCAGCTAAGAAAATAAAGGCTGCTTTGAAAATGAAAGCTATGGTGGTAGAAAAAGTGCAGAGAGTGGCGCACAAGTATGAAGTTTTCAAGATTGAATTGCACGGGGATGATGCACACGTGGGAAAATATGATGTGCATGTGAAAGATGAACCGTCTTATACATGTCCAAATTTTGCAGATAGAGACGCCAAGAAGAAGCCATACCTTGCATGCAAACACTTGTACTTCATTTAATTACGTGTGCTAGGCTTAAGCCAGAGCGAGAATATGTTCATCCACCAACCTATTCTATCTGACCTTGAGCTTTACAATGCCTTATCTTGTAGGAGAACATACCCTAATTTAGAAATTTGAATGCAAGGATAATCAGTTGAGGTTAACCTTTGTGGATGTTACCTCATTGTAGAGGGTTCTATTATGCAATGTCTATCTCCTTCAAATACATGCTTGCTCTTTCCTAAACAAGTTCAAAATATGCATTTTTTATTGTGGAGCCAAAATGCGAGGAAAGAAACCTTTATAAATAACATTAAAAAAATAAATATAGTTTTTTATTTTGAGTGTTGAACCTCTCCCACTACTATGAATACAGAGGCAAGCTCCAAAGCAGTTTGTTATATAGCATTGCCACCAAGCTTTGTTAGACGAGTAAAATAACCTAAACCCTCCTTCTTTTTTTTGTGATGGCCTCATCAAATGTTAACATTGAACTTGTTGCTACGCGTATCGAGAGGGAGGCCACCGATGTGGAGATCAAGCAGAAGACCATAGATGGTGCACAAGCATGGAAAGGTCTCACATCCAGCAATTTGTTATACAACATTGCCACCAAGCCTTGTTATAAGAGTAAAATAGCCTAAACCCTCATTCTTTTTGTTTGTAATGGCCTCATCAAATGTTAGCATTGAAGTTGTTGCTGCGCGTATCGAGAGGGAGGGCACCGATGTGGAGATCAAGCAAAAGACCATAGATGGTTCACAAGCATGGAAAGGTCTCACATCCTTTCCACTTCCTAAAAATGTTGAAAAAATTTATCAAGTTAAGGATAAAGTGGTGGTCTTAATTGCAATTTGGCGAGTCCATGGTTTTATTGATGAATCGTCTGAGCGTGTCTTGCTAGAGGAGGTATGGAAGGGTATGAACACCAATCGCTTACTTTGTGCCGATACCCCGGAGAACAAGTGAGGCCCATAGTAGTAAAGATGTTGGTTTTTGCATTTCTATATTTGGAAGGTGTACATGAATGAACTTGGTTTTATTTTTAGTTTGAACCAATAACCCCAATGTAGAGAATGTGATGTTGGTTTTCGCATTTCTGTATTTTGAAGGTGTACGTGAATGAACTTGGTTTTATTTTCAGTTTGAACCAATAACCCCAATGTAGAGGATGTGATGTTGACATGTGTTTATGTGTTCACTCCTGCCGAAGTAATTGTGACATGTTGCTCTCTCTAATTTGCTTCACCCCTCTCTCTTCATGGAGGGGGGCTTGGAATTTCTGTAATTGGAAGATGTACATTAAAAAACTAGGTTTTATTCTTAGTTCAAACCAACAACCTCAATTGTACGCCCTCTTTGTCTTGGGGGAGGGGGAAATCTTTTTGGAATCTGCTCGCCCGATTCTCAAAAAGTGCCCGCTCGAAAATGCTCGCCAAAAATGTCTTGAATTGGCTAGGTAAGATACAAGCCGCACAGTAAAGAGGGTAAGTGGATAGTATTTGCTATGGCAAGCCCTAATAAGTAAAGAGGGTAAGTGGAGAGTATTTGCTATGGCAAGCCCTAATAAGTAAAGAGGGTAAGTGGAGAGTATTTGGTATTGCATACCTTTAAGTATCTCCAAATCACAAAGCTTCAAAAGCTCAGTAGTAGTGTTTTCCCTTTTTGTATGACATTACTTAAAGCCACTATATTTTAAGATGTACTTAGACCATATATCATATCTAGCCACTATATTTTAAGATGTACTTAGACCATATATCATATCTAGCCTTCTTGGACGTCATTAATATGAATATATATGTTTGTACATATGTATCTTTCTCTCTATTGCTCCTTCTCTCATTAATATTAGTATATACATTATAAATTTTTATAATTATGTATGTGTGAATTAAATTATATATGTATATAATTATACTAGATTATACCTATACATATAATTATACTAGATTATACCTATAATTATACTAAATCATGCCTATACATAGGTAATTATTATGTATTGTAAATATTATATTCAAAAATATTCTAAAATGAAGTACTTATAGTGATATTATTGATGATAATTATTATTACTTGTTTTTGTCAATGGGCTTAAGTTCTTTTATCATGTTGCACTCAGCTATAACAAGCACAGGTTAAGCCCATGACCTCAGTATTAGCACTTCAACCTTTAACCACTCAACCACATGACCTCGATATCAGCACTTCAATCCTTTAACCAGTCAACTACATGGTGGGAGATTATATTTCATCAATAGCACTAATATAATACTTTAATACCTTAATTATAATGATATACTACAATACTCTTATACTTTATCTATAATTATTAATTGAAGTACTAGAATAGTATTTCTTTAATTATAATTATTAATTATAATAAAATAAGGTATGTATGGGAATAATTGTGCTTCTAGTTGGATAATCTCTTATTTTTCTTAAACAATGTCTTATTACCTATGTTGCATATCATACGTATTTGGAGCTCTGACTATCACTTGTGAGATTAACCTCTTGTATTGTAACCATAAGAAACCTAAGTGATGAAACTTTAGAAACCCTCAATGCATCTGATAAGTAAACCCCTGTAACTTACATTGGTAAATCCATCTTCTATTAGCATGAGATGGGAGTGTGTTACATTGAACCCATGTCTTGGGGATGTAGAGATACCAAAGGTAATCTCTAATAACTTTATTTTCTCTTGTTTAGTTACCTATGGGAATGTGAACACAAGACGTACATGTACACACAAGCAGTACCGGCCACATGCCACATCTTCAACTCCGCATAATTGGTCCTTTAATAGTAGTGATTTACATAGAAATGGACGTGTTTACAAATGAGTGCAAACAATGTGTTTGTTTTTCTTGTTGCCAATAGAAATGCCTTAAATCTAACAACTCTCTCTATTTTTCTCTCTCTCTCTCAATCATTTTGGGGGCAAGAGAGAGGGTACTGAAATTACAATGTCTAGGAGATTCGAACCCAGTACCTCCACATTTGGGTCCTCTTGCGCGACGGCCTTGCTTGCACTAAGCAGCAGTAGCGGACTCGTGTGAACGCCATGGTTGAGCTTCCCTCGCAAGTAATTCTTGTGTCGGATCACCTCCTCCCATTCAGCATTTCAGGCGCAGAAGCCACTCTCCGCAGAGAAGGAAGACCTTTTTGTTTGAAGAGCTTCAAGAAGATCGATCCTCGTATTCCCTGCGTTTCTGCAGCACACTTTGGCACAGAAAAGGGTCTCATCAGAGGTTAGTGGTCCTTTCACCCTTATTTTTCGGTGCTTGTCTCAATAATCCAGATTATGTGGAGTGATTGAGGAATGTATTGCAGTTAATGCATTAGATAAACTGTGATTAGCTGGCCATCTCAGGTCAAAGAACCTTTCATCGTGATTCTGTATTATTTAGCATGCGCAGCTTGAGGCCATGGATCACATAAAATTATCTCAAATGATAAGCTAAATTGAACATGCAAGCTTAGGTCGTGGATCATGTTATCTGCTCAGGTCAATTGATCCTTTAATATTCTATTTGTAAACTTTAACATTTAAGATCAAGTTAATTTATTTCTTAATCTGAATCACATAGAGATGTGGTGAATTATCTGGTAACTTAGGTCAGATCGCTTGATTATGCAAATTGGTTAGTTAAGCTTGTGTTCAATACTCATCAGGAAATCTATTATTCACTCTTAACTTAGCATTCAAGATAAAGTTCATTGATCCATAAATTGCATAAAGATTATGGTAAATGATCTGGTAACTTAGGTTAAATACCTGTAGAAAGGTCATAATCCATTTGATCAAGCAAATTGATTAGTGAAGCTAGGGTTAATTCGTCGTCGTCCAATTTCAATCCGCATGGCATGAGACATGTGTCTGTGTAGGTATCCCGGCCTCTATGAATCCATCTACTTTTAGCCTCAGTAAGCGATCTCTGTAGAATTGCATCTTCATAACCATGTGGTGTGGGTCTGTAGGTTGATGAGATTAGATCGAATGATCTGGTTGGTAGATGGAGGGAGGGGGCATATAGGCTGTATTGGAAAGGTGGTAAGGCATCCATCAGGTGAGAGAGAGAGAGAGAGAGAGAGTAATACTAATGTCTACAAAAGACCTCAAGGGTCTATGAGACCAAAAGTGATACACTGGTACCGAGCCATGGAAAACTGAAAGAAAAAGTAAAAAGAAAACATGTGACACTAGTGTATGTACATGTAATCAGCAGATGATCTTGTGTAGAGTGAGACATGCCTTGATCAGCTAATGACGATACCTACTGATCTGATGGCTAGAGAGAGAGAGAGAGAGAGAGAGAGAGAAATGAAATGAAATGTTATATTAACGTCTTCAAAAGGCCATAATGACCTATGAGACCAAAAGTTACATCATGGTGGATCTGATACAATGTCTGGATAAAAAAACCCAGAAAATGAAAAAATAAAGATGATACTACTGGCACCTAAAAAATGAAACTGGAACTGGAAGGTACACTATAGAGGTACCTCCATCTCATAATATGTGCCGCATCGGACACTGGCGGATCTCCTCAATATCCTGTGTGGTCAGCACCCTGACTGGGTGTCTCGCATGCCTCGCAAGAATAATCCGAATTTGCCGCTGCAACATCCGTCTATGCTGGGATGCCCTCCTCCGTGGTCGTGGGCGTCTGGACCACCCAAGCTCAATCGCACGATCAATCAGTGTACCTCTGGTGTGGGCGGTATCCATGTCCTGCTGCTGCTGTGGTCCATCTGGCGCAGTGATGGCCGGACTAAAGAAGTCTGTAATGTGCCTCTGAGTCTGGCTCTCTGTGCGCCTAAGCAGGCTATCTCTATGTCTCCGCAGCTCAAGCAAGAACAATCCCAAACACCTCTGGTCCTGGTACCCCATGACTCTGGAAAGTGGTCCAAAACCCTCTCTGAATAAACAGTGGAAACGACCACGTACACATCATTTTGGTCTCAGAGAGAGAGAGAGAGAGAGAGAGAGAGAGAGAAGGTTATATTAACGTCTTCAAAAGACCCAAAGGGCCTATGAGACCAAAATGATGTGTACATAGTGTCCATGAAATCTTGTCATCATGGATGAAATAAGAAAAAGCAACAGTAAACTAAAACTGAAAACTGAAAGTTAAGATCTCAGACTATACAAGATGAAAAATCTAGATCCTACTATGCTAGGTATAGGGTACAATAACTGATGGGACATGGGAGAGCTGAATAAAAACAGTCAATCAACCCTGTATTTAGGCAAGGGCCCATCCAGGATGTCCATCATGGGTGATACAAGAAGGCTAGAGATGTCGATAGTCTGCTGTGAGGATGATGCTGCTCGATGTCGGGCTAGGATCTCCTGAAACCGGGGCGCTGATGAGCTGGGGGTGGTTGGGGTCCGATGGGACGAGGGTGTCTAGCTCTCTAGAGTGTGTGTGCTCGATCTGATGTGACTCCCATGGGCCTGCTGCTGTGAGGGGGTACTGTGACATAGGCTCCTGTATCCACTATGGTGGGCTCTGGTGCCTCCCTATCCACCCCTCTAGGTTGGAAAAAACGGTGATGGTAAGCTGAGAGGAGGGCTGTTGGGGGCGAGGATTTTTGAGTAGTGACTCTTTGTGTTGGGTGAGCTCCTGGAGGAAGAGTCCAAGGCACCTTTGATCTGGGTACTCCATGATCCGAGATAAGGGTCCAAAGACCTCTCTAAATAGACAGTGAAATCTCCCTCTGATCTCGTAGTAGACTGGGCACTAGCAAACATAGTGCTTCTCCGACTCAACCCCCATCTAATAGAGTCTACATGTCCTGTCCTCTCTGGGTATCCGCTCATAAATGCCAATCTCTATCCTCAGTCTATGGCATGATAACCTAAGTTGGCCAATGGCTATCCTAATCATGGGACACGAAGGCGTCAAGATAACTTGGTCTCTGTATGAAACCATCTGCTGTGAATCTCAGGAAATGATCTCTATAGTAGTGCATCTTGGTAGGCAATGGGCCTACCGGTGCGATCCATTTGTTACGTGTGTATAGCCAATAGATCGTATCGGATCACTCGGTTCCTGTCCTCATGTGTAAGCCT
Organism: Cibotium barometz; assembly: GCF_041138505.1. NCBI lineage: Eukaryota > Viridiplantae > Streptophyta > Polypodiopsida > Cyatheales > Cibotiaceae > Cibotium > Cibotium barometz. The sequence goes on from NC_141054.1 coordinate 24,784,404, forward strand.
AATGTATGGGGAATCTGGATCATACTGAAATGGAGGGAGCTTGTTCATGTGTAATCCATGTGTTTGAAACCAAGTGTGTAGCATACGCCAAGGTAGGACCGTGTGAAACAACGAGGCCTTCTTTAAACCCGAGTTTATTGAGTCTTTCTCAATATACGGTGGAGCATGACTTTCAATCATAACCTTGAGTCGCAATGGCCTGGTAACACACAGTCTGCCATGCATCAATAAAAACCCATCTCTGAGAGTATAGTGCTCATGCCGCTGACCCTCAGACATCTGATCATACAACCTTTCAAAGTCCTCATCATGGGCATACTGCTCTTTCATTTTATCAAGCTCATGATGATAAGCAAGTGAAACTGCAGAGACCTGTGGCTTGCGTGACAAAGCATCTGCCACTACATTCTTTTTGCCTTCCACATGCACAATCTGGAAGTGAAACATTGACAAAAAGTTTGCCCAACGCATTGCTTCTCTGAAAGCTTAGTCTGCGTGAGGAAATATCGCAAGGTCTGATGATCTGTCTGCACAGTGAAATCAGCCCCAAGCAAGTAGTGTTTCCATGTAGAAAGAGCGTGAATTACAGCCAACATCTCTTTCTCATACACCTGTAAATGCTTCTCAGCATCTTGCAAAACTCTACTCTCATAGGCTATAACATGTCCCTCTTGCATGAGAACTGCACCAATGCTACTTCCACATGCATCACACTGGACAACAAAAGCCTTTCGGAGGTCCGGTAACACCAATACTGGGTCCGAAGTAAGCTTTTCTTCGAGCTTTCTGAATGCTGTAATTTCCCGATCAGCCCATCTAAACGGAGTTGCTTTCTTCGTCAAAGCATGAAGAGGCGAAGCAATTTCAGCAAAGTGCCGTATGTAACGCCTGTAATAGGAACACAATCCTAGAAAGCTGCGTACATCATGCACGGTCCTCAAAGCTGGCCAATTAAGTATTGCTTCCACCTTTGCTGGATCCATACGGACTCCATGACCAGACACAATATGCCCCAAGAAATGTATCTCCTGCAAAAAGAACTCACTCTTCTTGCCATTAACAACCAACCTATGGTTTCTGAGTTCTGCAAACACAGTGGCCAAATGCCTTCTATGCTCTTCCTCAGTTTGTGAATGCACAATCATATCATCAAAGAATGTGCCCACAAACTCTCTATGAGGCCTGAAAATCCTGTCCATCATTCTGTTAAATGTGACAGGCGCATTCGTTAAACCAAAGGGCATAACCAAGAACTCATACAATCCAAACGTGGTTCGGAATGCTGTCTTATGCACATCCTCGGGTCTAATGCGTATCTGATGATACCCGCTTTTCAAGTCAATACGACTAAAAACTGTGGAGCCCTGTAAGCGGTCCAAGATGTCATCGATCCTCGGTATGGGGAATCGATTCTTGATGGTATTCTTATTCAGCGCCCTGTAATCAATACACATGCGCCAAGAACCATCCTTCTTCTGCACTAAGAGCACAGGTGAGCAAAAGGGTGATGAGCTAGACTGAATCAACCCTTTATTCAAAAGCTCCTGCACCTGACTCATAATCTCTTCCTATTGGGCTGCACTAACACGGTACGGCGGTCTATTCGGTGGAGTACTACCAGGAATCAGATCTATGGCATGATCTTCTGGCCTCTCAGGAGGTAGTTCTCCTGGCAATGACTCGGAAAAACAGTCTTGAAACCCACTTAAAAAATCAGTCCTGTCCTTATCTAACATTGGCAAATTAGACTTAGACTCATCATCCTGTGCATCCTTTACATAAATCAAGTACGCGGAAAGATGCTTTTTCATTACTGATGAAATCGCCGAAGCGGATACAATAGGAACAGATTCCCCTTTGAGTTTTACATCCAATACATGCTCTTTCCCTCTATGAGTCAGAGTAATTTTCCTATTGTAAGTATCCACCACCGCATGTACCCTGTGGCACCATGGCATCCCCAACAAAACATCACAGCCATCCAAAGGCATGATGAAGAACTCTTCCCTGTCCACATAACCCTGCAAATGAAGCCGAAGCTTCCCAATGATAGGAGTAACGGGTTCTGCATACCCTGGACAAGCCATATTTGCCTCATGTAACGGCCCCATCTCCTCTGCGCGAATCCCCAATCAGCCAGCCAAATCTGGTGAAATGAAGTTGGCTCTAGCACCTGTGTCAAAGAAGATCAAAGCATTCTGATCTCTCACTTTGCCCCATGCCCTGCACAACTCTGTAGCGTCACCACTTAGCTGTTCTCCCACAAGATCAGGAACTAAGCCTGCAGAAGGCTTTGGTTTCTTTGGCTTGGGCTCTCCTTTATTGTCAGAGTCCTTTTTGGACGTTCTTTTGGGACAATTGAATGACATATGCCCCTCTTCAGTACAGTAGAAACACTTTTGAGCATCTCTCAAAGCCTGTCTTTCCTCAGAAGTCCTCTTGGGCATTGGCAACTTCTTATACTTTGTCTCTGAAGACCCTTTAGCATCACGAGAAGCATGCCCAAATTTTTCAGCTTTCTTGCTCAATTTCTTACTGCCTTTAAATCCAGATGAACCACCTGTGAGTAACGCATTAGCTGTCATAGCATTCTCAATCATCTGTGACATGTTCGTTACTCTTGTCTTTATACAATAATCTCGTACCTCCTTGGGCAGCCCACAACAATACTTCTCTACCTGCTCAGATAATGGCACGGCACGATAAGAAGTCACTGGGAGAAGAGCTTCCCAAAACTTCTTGTTATAATCCTCCAAACTATCACACTTTGAAGCATCCAGCTTGTCCATGCGGTCATAACATCCACCTCAAATGTAGATGTGAGCCATACGGAAGAGAAAACCTGTTTGAATTGGACCCATGTGGTGGGTGCTATGCCCTGCAAAAGAAGAGTAGACCACCACTGCAAAGCATTGCCCTTAAGAAAAGTGGCAGCTTTCCTCACCTTAGAAGACTCTGTGTAATTTCCATCAGAAAAAGCAGCATCAAACTGCTGTAAAAAGGTAAGTGCCTTCAATTTATCCTTGGCCCCACTGAAAGTGTCAAACTTCACTGCAGCTCCCCCTTCCTTGTAATCCTTCGCCTTTCCCATAGGCGTTAGATTATCATATGGAAGTGGTTTCGCAAGATTGCTGCTCCCAACATTCATACCCATCATTGGGTCAACATTTCCCATTCCCATGCCAGGCATACCATACATTCCAGCCATGTTTCCATACATTCCATTATGCATACCTGGCTGCATACCACCAAACATATGGCCTTGCATCCCAGGTTGCATGCCTGCAAACATATTTCCAGCCATACCGGATTGCATACCACCATACATATTCCCTTGCATGCCAGGCTGAAAATTGGCTCCAAAAGGCCCATACATACCCATGCCTCCCTGAGGATAACCCCCAGTCATGGATTGGAACACCGAGCCACCACCAAAATAACCTGGATGCATATTCTGCTGAGGAATAGGTGGCTGTCCATAGAAGGAACTCTGAGAGTTTGCTCCATAAGCATGCTGCATATTCGGAAACTGGCCAAAAGATGGTTCCTGTGGGATGGCACCACTATGACCCTGTGGAAGATTCTTCGAACGAACCTTCTTCTTCTTTTTCTGGGGCTCTGTGCGGGGCTCTGTGCGAGATCTCAAAAATTCAGCAAATCTCTCTCTCTCTGTGTGAGTTGCATAAAAGTATCCATAACACTAGCCAAGCGATCTTTGAACCGAGCATCATCATCCTCTTTACCATGCACATCTTCTGGCTGTGTTACATCCTCATAAGGCTCAACATCAGCAGCCTGTTCTCCTGCAAAAATATCCTCAGATACATCTCTTTCAGGAGAAGTCTCTTGCTCTTCTTCTTCATGATAGAAGTACTCATCCTCTGTATCAGACATGTTTGCTGAATTTTCAGCGATGGCTTTCTTCAAAGCAACCACGAGCTCACCCCCTTCAGAAAGTTGATGATTATCCCGGCAACGGAACCTTGAAACCGGCCTCTGATAGAAACCAGAGTGCAGTAGATTAGCAATCACCCGTCCACTTGTAGTCTAGATGAGAAAACAAAGCAGATTGGAGCTAGAGTGCCCAAATCTGAAAACACAGCGACACCTGTTGGCCCCACAGCTTGGCGCCCCTTGCGGTATTTCTTTATTCAATTAAAATAATATGAATGGCTGAGTACAACACAAAGATCAGCCAAGAGTTTACACCTGTAAGTCCAATCTGACGGCCCACAAATCCTTCTCAGCACAGAGGATCTATGCACACAGATCTGTGTTCCACAATAACACACTGTGCCTCCCTTTGATCAGCCAAGATCACTAAGCAGGCCAGCCATGGGCATACATCTGGCATAACTCAAGTGCATGATACATCATCTCAGCTCAAACATACATGTGCTGTCCAAACACTGTCTCAACCCTTGTCAATCTGCCATACCCCTCCTCTCACAAGGGGCCAGATAACTCATATCTGTAAACAGACATCAAGCAATAGAAAGAGAGATAGATGAACAGAAACAAGGTTTACCAAGTTCAGCTCGTGAAACAGCACTGGAGGAAGCAACAGCACCAATTTGTACTTGCAGGCACTTGTATCCACAACCCTGCTTCACACATGTGCTTGCACTTGCGTGTATCCTCCTCCTGACGTTCACTCTTATGCTGTCCTTGAAAATACAGATCTGAAAATCAGCACTGTACTTGATTGTACTTGACTGTACTTGCCCGTACTTGACGGTACGGTCTTTCTGCAGAGAATCAGAGGTAGCCGCCTGCTGGATTTTGCTACTGGTTACCTGCGCCGTCCTGCTACAGTACTGTCCAGCACCTGTACTTGCCCTAGAACTGGCCGTACAGTGTACCTGCAGAAAGTACAGGGCTGTACTTGCAGTCGTACAGCACTGTATAGCCTGTATTCTGCAGTTGCAGGCGCCTGTACCAGTCCCACAGACCTGCGCTTCTCTGTCCACAGCAATCCCTGCAGTCGTACAGTACTGTACGGCTGTTGTGCAGCCTTCTTCAACACACAGTTCACAGAAAAACAGCAGCTAGACCAGTCTTCAGCAGCCGCCTAGAGCTTCCTCAGCTTTTTCCACGCTTGTGAATCATGCGCATGAAGGCTCCTCCACTTTTGCTCCACGACTCCCAAAAAGGGAAGAGAGAGAGAGAGGAGAGAGAAACACTCCTACCCAAAATAATCCCTAGGGCCCCCAAACTTTAATAAGTTCCCTAGGGCCACTAAGGCCTAGGGGCAAACTTTAATAAACATTAAAGTTTAATGTTTCTAGTTCTCCCCTTCACACCTAGGGATGTCCACACATCTTAAACTCTGTCCGGGCACCCCCCCATGTGAATCATAAAATATTCTGACTCTGCAACCACCATGCCCACACTTGTACTGTTCCATTTTCACAGGGCCATGACATGATCACATTTCTTCCAAGGTATCTCATTGTGGTCCAACATATGTTCCACTCGTGACTAATACATAGCCAGCCACTCAATCATCGCTTACACCAAAATAATATTAGTTAGCACACACAGCTAATTAAACACATTAATCTTGACTATATCATACCAGCGCACATAGCTGATTAAATATATTAATCCTGAAAAATGATATAAATAAAAGGTGCATCCCATACACAAATACTGACCCGATCTACATACTTCACATATGGAATTAAAATAATGGCATGCCACATCACCCACATTTCTATGTGAAAGCAATAATCGCATGGACGTCTCCACTTGACCATAGAGTTTATGACTAACATTCCCTCTTGGAGGGGTTGCAATCGACCTCAATTGCATGTATGGTATTAGTGGATGAGATTCTGGATATTTGCTTTCACAATCTTTGATTTCGGATAGGCAGATTAAGTGGGCATCTTTTATTCAAAGTTGTCAGCCAGCTATTCAATACACTCCTGGACGTGAGAATGTTGTAGTTGATGCTTTGAGTAGAAGACTTAGTATTAATAATATATCTGTTATTGAGGGTATTTTATTTGGCAACATGAATTAACCTATGAAAATGATCGTGACTTTTTTGATACATATAACAAAATGAAGGATAATGATTGATTGCCACATTTAGGTTGCTTATATGATGATGGATTTCTGTCCTTCCAAAAGAAATTGTGCATCACTAGACCATTTAGGTAAGTCATCATTGAATAATCTCATCAACTCTTTATGTTGGACATAGAGGTGTCTCATCTACTTTTAAAATTGTTGCTAGAGATTTCTTTTGGTCTAACATGCGTCATGACATTGCAAAGTTTGTTTCTGAATATGTTACATGTCAAAAGAGATAGTCATAAAGGAAATAAATTTGGATTACTTACGCATGGATTTCATTTCCGGTTTTCCTTTGACTGCTAGCAAGAATGATATGATTTGGACTATTGTTGCTAGATTTAGGAAATAGACTTATTTCATTACTTGCAAAAAGACATTGATTGCTTATCAAGTTGCACATATGTTCATTAAACAAGCTTACCAAAGATCATTCTTTATGATAGAGATAGAAAGTTTTGTAGAGTGATTTTTGGACTACATTGTCTAACAATCTTAGTACAAAACTTGAATTTTCTATTCCTTTTTATCCAGAGTCAAATGGTCAAACTGAAGTTCCAAATAGTACCATTCTTGATTTGCTTAGATCCTATGTTTCATCTCAGCATATGCAGTGGGACAAGTGTTTACATATTATTCAATTTGTATATAACAACTGGCCATACACTGCTATCAAGAGAGCATCTATTGAGATAGTTTATGGAGACTTTGCCAACTCCTACGACTCGTTTTTCATATTCTATAGAGGTTGCAGACTCATTTGTTAGAGACTTTGACCAAATCCATAGTTTAGTGAAAGAGAACATTCAAAAAGCACAAGAAAAGTACATGAAATATGCGAACCATAAACGCAAACATGTCATCTTGAATGAAAGTGACTATGTACTTCTTCGCATTGAGAAAATGAGACTCAAGTACACTGCTATCAAGAGAGCACCTGTTGAGATAGTCTATGGAAAGGCTTTGCCAACTCCTACGACTCGTTTTGAATATTCTATAGAGGCTATAGACTCATTTGTTAGAGACTTTGACCAAATCCATAGTTTAGTGAAAGAGAACATTTAAAAAGCACAAGAAAAGTACATGAAATATGCGAATCATAAACACAAACATGTCATCTTCAATGAAAGCGACTATGTACTTCTTCGCATTGAGAAAATGAGACTCAAGTACCAATACACGCATTGGCAACACTTATATCAAGTATCTTGTGACCTTCAAGAACCATTCTATATTGAAGATGCTAATTGGATGTCAGCAAGGTTTTTCTGTTCTTACCAGAATCTCATCCAGTGATACCATACATGCAATTGAGATCAATTGTAACCCGAGGAAGAGGGAATGTTAGTGATGAACTCTATGGTCAAGTGGGAACGTCCATGTGATCATTGCTTTCACATAGGAATGTGGGTGATGTGGCATGCCATTATTTTAATTCCATATGTGAAGTATGTAGATCGGGTCAGTATTTGTGTATGGGATGCGTCTTTTATTTATGTCATTTTCTAGGATTAATGTGTTTAATCAGCTGTTTGCACTGGTATGATAAAGTCAGGATTAATGTGTTTAATTGGCTGCGTGTGTGCTGACTAATATTATTTTGGTGTAGGCGATGATTGAGTGGTGGACTATGTGTTAGTCGTGGGTGGAACATGTGTTGGACCACAATGAGATGTCTTGGAAGACATGTGATCACCTTTTAGGTTTTCATATTTGGCATTTATATTTTTGGAAGACCTTAGTCTCAAACCTTTGTATATACCAATTAGTATTTTATGCTTTTGGTAGGCCCAAGACTCTATAATTAGGCTTCCATATTTTGGAAGGAGCTTGTACGCTCAAAGACTCAAAAAGCTATTAGGCTTCATTTTTGGAGAATCTTTTTGTAAAAAGCAAGCATTAATATATTTAAATATGGGTGGGCGGTACGATGAACCACACTCACCCAGGGGAGATTGAACCCAACCTTGTGTTAACAGTGACCTCTTCTCTATTTGTTTACGTAAGGTTTTGATATTCAATTTGTGCAAAGTCTATGTTTTATTAATTTTTGTGTTTGAGTTTGAGTAATTTTTCTCCAAGTGTCATAAAGATCGTGACACGGGTGGTGTGCAGGTAAGAGTGAAAGAGAGGTAGGGATGGTCAGCTTCAAAGGGGGGTGGCAGGATGGAGAAGTTGGGGAGGAGGTGTGCCAAAGCCCGAGAGAGAGAGAGAGAGAGAGAGAGAGAGAGAGAGAGAGAGAGAGAAAGATATATTAAGCATCTACTAAAGACCCAATGGGCCCATGAGACCAAAGTGATACAATAATGTCCATGGCATATCTCATCATGGAATGGAAAATAAAACAGAAAGAAAACATAAACATAGCTATCTCACTGGGGTGATACAAAACTATCCATGGAAACTCATCATGGAATACTAAGAACATAGAAACGTGAGAGCAACATCAGCTCCGAGTAGATGGTATACCACTCTCCAAAATATCAAGCATGGGGCTAATGAGTATGGCCGAGAGGTCTCCCTCAGCTATGTCACGTGGAAAGGTAGCTCGATGGCGGTGGAGCATGTCTTGGATCTGAGAGAGAGAGAAATGAAATGATATATTAACGTCTCTAAGAGGCCATAGTGGCCTATGAGACCAAAAATGAGAATACATCTGAAGTTGGTGTCTCATCAAAGAGAACAACTAAATGAGACTAAAAAGTACAATAAACTGATTGTCCTACAGTTATAAGAACAGAACTGTAAGACTCCGAGATGATATTGAGTAGAAAATACTGCAAAAGGTATATCAAGTAGATCCATGTATGCTGATCAGTTGAAGTGTTGCCCTCTCCTTAGATCAAGTATCTCCGCCATGGGGCTGTCTAGAATGGAGAGGTCATAGAAGCAAGGTAGGCGCCTCCGATGCCGAGCAATAATGGCTCTGATCTGGCGATGGAGAGAGAGAGAGAGAGAGAGAGAGAGAGAGAGAGAGACGTTTTCAAAAGTCACAATGGGTCTATGAGAACAAAAGTGGTACAAGAGGTCCATGTGGTATTGCGCGATGGAAAAGACTAATAAAACTGAAAAAAACTCATACAAAAAGATAGATGAGCTGTATGTCTATCTCATCATCAGCATGAGCATGAGCGTGGTGTGCACTATGGTGAGCATGTGAGTACATGTAAGAGATACATCTCCAAGTTGGTATCATCATCCTCATCCATCCATAATATCTAGCATAGATGAGTCTATGACTGCCGAGAGACTCACCGAGTCACCCTCTGGGGTAGATTCTCTATATTGCTGGAGAATCTCCCCGATCTGGAGCTGCCTTGTGCAGAGCTGTCGTGGACCTGGGGCCCATGGACATCGATAGCTGTCCACAGAGAGAGAGAGAGAGAGAGAGAGAGAGAGAGAGAGAGAGAGATTTTTAAGTCTAGATTTAAATCCAAAAAAATTTGATTCGGAGATGTGATGTGATGATGCAGTTTTGATAACCATCACACAACTTTGATCAGTTGAAGTTGAAGCATGAGTCATTCACGGATGCAGGAACTTGGGAATCTGAGTGATCACTTAATATGTGTAACAGCATGCTTAGTTGGCCTGCCAGTAGAAGTTCAGGTGAAAAATGGGTCCGTCTACTCAGGCATCTTTCACACAGCAAGTGCTGAAAAGGACTACGGTTGGTTCTTAATGCCATGCCTTCTTTGATGCAGGGAAGCATGTGTCACTCAGTGAAATATTGATTGCATGTCATAAAGTGTGCAAAGTCTAAGTTGTGAGCCTCATTAAGAGAACTGTTCTGTCTACACAAACTTTTGATGAGCGCTTAAGATTTTCCAGCCTTATTAGCACTTACATTCAGCTGCTAGTGCAGACATCTGCTATTACGTGTGATGCTTGCTTTGTCTGAACCTAATGGAGTGATTGTAGCGGTGGCTTTTGTAACAGGCATTGTACTAAAAATGGCCTGGGTTACTACTCATAAAAATTCACTGAATGGAGCAAGTAGTGAAGTAATCCAACATGTAAGACGACAACCTGTAAAAGCACTTATAATTCATGCCAAAGATCTTGTGCAGATTATAGCAAAGGTAGGTATACACTCCAGTGCCTGCAATCCAGGTTCTGCTAGTATTTGTACCATAAATGGGTATGTATCTTATATTGTATCTTATATCTTTTAAGGATAAATATCTATTTTGCCTCTGCAGGATGTTCCTCTGAACAGAGATGTCCTGAAAAAGGGTCGTGCTAGTAAAAACCGTACAGAGCTTGTTACAGACTCATACTTATCGCAGGGCTGGCATAGAAAGCCAGAACATGAACTCAAACCTTGGTCTTCAGACAAGGATAATCTAACAGCTATAGACTTGGAATCTGCCATCTCTAGCAGGCGAGTGCTTTTAAAATGGAGGGCAAGTGAAAAGATTGCATGATACTTGATTAAAAAACACAAGTTTGCTTGAGAAAGATTTGGTACTGGATTTTTAAATGGACAGCTTCGCAAGGTCTTAGTGAACCATATAAATGATGGAATTTCACGTGGACATTGTCTTTACTCTTTATTGTGTTGCAGAAGTTACTGTTTTTAAACAGTTTTATGATGTATTCTCAGAAAATGGGACCAATTTGAGACCAACGAAAGATTGTTTCATGTAACTTCCACGTATGACGAGAATTTATATACCACAAGATTGGAAACGGGCCCTGAAATGAGAGAACGGGAGAAGGAAGCTTCGAGGATTGCTCGTGAAATCGAACAGCAGAAAGTAAAGCATCTCCATCTGGCTGAGAGTTCAAATCTTTGTCAAACTCATGAAAGAAATCTTTGTTAAACTCATGAAAGACACACAGTTACCTTTCATCTTAAGGAAATTTAAGACTTGGATAATCTAGAGTTATTATGAATTAGGGAGACACAAGAAAGGAGCGCAGTGTGCTGTTTTGCACAAAAATCTTTAAAGGGCAGGCATTTTTTTCAAATTTCCAGGAAAGAAGTGATGGCTTGCACAAAACTTTGGAATCAATGGATGAAAAGAGTAGATTCTCACTTAAACTACTACAGAGAGTAGATATTGACAAACACAGTGATGAAAGTTCTTTAGACATGTATTATGGGTTTGAATATGCAACTGAGGGTACAAATACTGACAAACACAGCGGAGCGAATTCTGAAGAATCTTTGAATGATGTTGATGCCAATCTGGTGGATGGATCAGAGAGTGAACCGATCAGGCCTTCTCATACTGATCTGAATAAGGTAGTGTATCTTTGTTTGGCTTGTAAACATTATCTTCACTATGTCAGTATCAACTTTATGTCCATCTCTCAAATACTGTTTGGTGTTTCACTTTTTTTTTCTTCAGATTTTGGGCATGATTAGAATCTGAAGCAAAGAAACAACATGAGAGTGAGAAAAAAGAAAGAAAGAACGTAGGCCTGGAAAAATGTGTGTGTGAGAGAGAGAAAGAAAGAAAGAAAGAAAGCTGTATTAACCTCTACTAGAGGCCGAACTCGACCTATGAGACAAATCAATGTACAACTGTCAATGTCCTCTGGATGTCCAGGAAAAAAAAGGACAAAATAAACATGAAATAAACTATGAAAGTACTGAGCTAGTGGGGGGGGGGGGTGATGGATGGAGCACTACTGCTAAAGGCTCAGTATGCAACCTATATGCGTAGGGTATACAAGAATGCAATGCAGATCTGTCTAGCTCCAACCAATACCATAATGGGGGTGTAATATGTGATACATAGGCGATGGCGAGGCAAAAATCCCTCGGAGCATCATCTCCGGGTGTGAGTGTAAGTGAGCTATGTTAAAATATTGCATCTTCTTTTGTTGTCGTGGAGGTCCTGTCGGCCTGTTTTCTACAGCCAACTTGCTTCATGCACGAGTATATAAGAGTTGCTCTCTTTTATTCATTCAATCATCTTACATTGTCCTATTTGCTGGCTCTTGTACTCTGTAACCTCAAGCTAATAAAGCTCTTGTTCTTGCTTGCAATCTTTCTCTCTCTCATGTTTATTTGCTTCCGTTTGTGCACATTCTTTCATGGTATCATACGCTTAGGCTGCTCTATGTCTCTCTCCTTCTTCAACTATGCCTTGCGTTTTTTGCTTCCCTAGATTGTAGATACTTCAACAGTGGCTGCGTTTTCTTCATTAGCTGCGTTTTTTGATCTACAAGCCCTCCTACTGCTGTCGGCCAGCCCCCAGGCTGCGTTTTCTTCTACAGAGGCAAGTGGAGGAGTTCTCGCTGCAAATTCAGTAATGGCATCAATTTTGTGGCAGGTTATTGAAGGATATTTTTTGCCTGACAAGTGGCACATCAGCTCTTCTCCCTCCAAGATCCCCTCCCCCTTCCGGTAGGAGGTTCCTGGTGGTGTGTTTTGGGTTTCTTTTGCTGCTATCCAGCTTGCATCTTCAGAGGGGGCTACTAGTCCTAGTTGGATCCTGTGGAAAGGTGCTTGAGAGAGAACGTGGATTGCTTAGCTACAGAGGCTGTTTGAGACATAGCTTCTTTGAGGTAGACATGGGTCCCCCCTGCACGAACAAGGAGGACAAGCTCAGTGGTTCAAACTATGATCATTGGAAGCTACAGATGAAGGTCTGGTTCACACACAAGGGACTCTGGGAGATTGTTCAGGGCCACGAACGAAAGCCCGAACGCCCTACCAGCTCTAGGAAGTGGACTCAGGACCAGGAGAATGCCTTTCTCATAGAACTTTCAGCTTGGGAGAATCAAGACTCAAAAGCTCACTCTGCACTTGTACGAGCCATCTCACCCGAGGTCTCCCCCGCCGTGCAAACATTGGATTGTGCTGCTTGTGTTTGGAGAAAGCTGACAGATCTATATGCACGGGACTCTACAATGCGGTCTATTGGGTCAGCTCTTCCATGCAGTCGTTTGTGATGAAGGTTAAGGTAATCCATGACCTATTAGTGGCAATGGGTACTACCCTGACCTCTTCTCAGTCTCCTCCTCATCAGGCTTCCTACAGATTATGACATGGTTTCCCGAGCTTTGTGGGTTCAGATCACAACACGTTCCCTCGAGTTTGATGATTTGTGTACTCTCCTCTTGGAAGAGGAATCCATCCTAGTTTCGCAGGGGAAATTGAAAGTTTCATCGTCTATTGGACCTGATCAGGCACTCGCGAGGACGGTGCAGAAGAAAGTTCAGAGTCGGTGTTACAAGTGTGGGAAGAAAGGGCACCTGTCAAAGGACAAAGGCAAAGCCAAGGACAAGGGCAAGTCTTCAAAGAAGGGCAAAGACAAGTCACATGACACTGACACAGACTCGTCTAGTGATAACCCCAGCTCTCCCAAGGCCTTACAGACTGGAGAGAACATGACTGGTGTCCTGCTTTGATCCTAAGGGCATCCCCCCGCGTGCTGTCTTCCAGAAACGGCTTGTGGGTGGGAGAGGGGGCTTTCAAAAGCTCTCTTATATTAAATCTGGAGCATGGGACCCGTATGTCGGAGTTCCAAGTATAAAGACAAGCAAGTTCACTTGATGGTACGGATGAGTTCCAGGATCAACCAAGTTTCCTTCATGGTTCGGATGAGTTCTAGGATCAACCAAGTTTCCTTCATGGTTCGGATGAGTTCCAGAACTATTGGTCAGCAGAGACTATGGACAGGATGTGTTCCATGTTCATTTATTTGAGGTTCTTAGATGTGATGTGTTCACAGTTCTACTTTGAGTTTGGAGCCAAGCAGATTTTCTTTTGCTCATCCTGCTTCTTTCCTTTTCTCTGTTGCAATCCGCTTCCTACATTCACTGATGTAGTATCCAGGCTTATTGCAGTAGTGACATTTGCCCTTCTTTTTGGGCTTGTTTGCATCCCCTTTGTCAGACTTTTCACCACTAGAAGAGGGCTGTCCATGACCAGCCTTGCTAGACTGTTGTCCCCCATGCCTAAAGCTCTTTGCTTTACCCTTATCCTTGGCTGTAAATGCCTTGTCTCCACCACGGATGCTCGATAAGTTTGCTCTTGTTTGCTCTTCCTGCAAGAGTAAACCCACGAGCTCTTCAAAAGTGACGGGATCAGCACCTCCTCTCATTGAGAGGTTGAGAGAGGTGTGAAAGCCCAAGTAGGAAGGCGGTAAAGAATGAAGAGTGTTGGTGACCATCTGTTTGTCTGGGATAACCTCATCAATGTTGAGCAATTGTTCCTGCAAATCTTTCTTGTTGGTGAGATGATCTGCCATGGAGTCACCCTCATCCATAGAAAGAAGATCCAATTGCCTCTTCGAGTAGGCAACTCTTGCCTCGTTGCGTACCTGATACATTGCTTCCAATGTGTCCCATGCAAGCTTCGATGTCTTGCAAGAACGAATGTGCAGAATAATAGTCCTTTTCACTGAAAGGGCTATCAATGACATGGCCTGTGCATCTCTAGAGTCCCATCTCTTCTGCTCTTGTGTAGGAGCAGGTTCTACATCAGGAGCTCTTTGAGCACCTCCCCTTTGAGGCGTGGCTGGCTGTATGGTAAGTGGGCGTGTGTCATCACCACACACGATGCCCCAAAGCCCTTTGGCTACCAGCAAATTACGGATCATGAAACTCCAGAGGGAGTAGTTAGATCCATCCAGCTTATCCTCCTGGTCAGCACACCAAATACATGTAGCATTCTGTGCCATGTCAACAAAATATACTTGCAAGCAAACCAAGCACCAATGTGCACTGCCAGGCAACCAAATGTCCTGTGCAAATGTATGCCTGCAAATCAAAGCAAGTGTAAACCTGCACCAAATTGTCCAATTAAACACAATGTGTATACCTACGCGACAAATTGTAGCTGTAATGCCCAATTACATGCTCCAATCAGAAAATCCCCAATTTTTATGCACTCCAATCGCTTCAATGTGCATCTAATTGGCCAATTTTCACAAAAGCCCCAAATTTCTGCAGCTGAAAGAGGTTCAATTTGCTGATTTTGATCTCAATTTTGAAAACCCTCAAATTGCAATTTTTCAATTTTGCCTCAAATTGAGAAATCCCCCAAATTGCACGAATCTTGTGCCACCTGCAAGCTTTCAAATCTTCCTGGCAAACCCCCAAAATTTGTCGAATCTGGAGCGGAGTGCCTGCAAAGCTTATTTTGTTTACTTTGTTTAATTTTTTTGTTTGCTGAAACAAAGGTACCTGCATGTGTGGGCAGTACTGATGCACAGCCGGGAAGATGCAGTACGGAAGCACAGTCGGGAAGAGGCCTGGGCATTGAGCTTCGGCGGACGGAGGCGGTGGCCTCTGGGCGGCGGACCAGCGACGGATGCGGGCTTTGGGCGGTGGCGGACCAGCAGAGGCGTCGGCTGGGAGGGAGTCGTAGCTGGGCAGGTGTCGATGAGGGCGCACAGAGTGGACAGTTGTAGGCGTCGCGCAGAGAGCGGTCAGGCTAGGAGGCACGCGTTGGGCGCTGGTGTCGGGCAGGACCCGCCGGCGGCCTTGGGCTAAGGGGGGCTAGGAACGGGTTGGCCGCGTGCGGAGGTCGGAGCAGGACGTGCCGGCCAGAATGGAGCAGGACGGGGCGGGTACTGTGTGCGGAGGTCAGAGCAGGACGGGCGGACGCCGCGGGAACGGAACAGCAACGGGCGACGGCGGCCGGGACGGAGTTGCTGTCGGATGAACAGAGTAGCAGCCGGCACGGAGTGGGTGCGGTGCGGTGCGGTGCTGTGCTGGGCGGCGGCGGGGCTGTGGGCACTAACGTCGCCGGTTGGACAAGGCGGTGTGGTGGTGGGCTCCCCACTAGTGCCGTGTGTTTGCGGTGGCCGGACGGTGGAGCAACGACGGAACCGACGGACGGAAACAGGCAGTCCGGCGCGACAGAAATCCACAGTCTGTCGATGGAAATTCGCAGGCTTTCTTCCAGCAGCAGAATTTCAAGGCCAGCTCCTAGCTCCCAGCTCTGATACCAATTGTTGGGTGTTGGACTCACACACTCACACACACAAACCTGCACATTAGGGTTAGGTGCAGGGTAGAGAAGCTCACACACAGAAAATGAGAGAGAGAGAGAAAGAAAGAAAGAAAGAAAGATTTTATTAACGTCTTCCAAAAGACCGAACTCGGCCTATGAGACAAATCGGAGTACCTGTATGGGGTATCCTCTGTCATCCCAACAAAATGAAAAAGTACTGAACAAAAAAAAACTGAATCTGGGTGTGCAGGGGATGGAGCTCTACTACTAGGAGAAATGCAAAGCTATATGCATGGAGTATACAATCATGATATGCAACCTAGCTAGCTCCATCCTGTACCATACTGGGGGTATAAAATGGTATACATCAGTGAAGGGGGTGTCCACAGCTCCCTGAAGAACATGCCTGGGTGTGCTCTAAAGCGAGCCAGTCGCTCCGCACCCTCTCTGTGAAACTGAGCTCTGATCTCTGTCATCTCTCTCTGGTATAGTCGTGGTGTCCGAAAGCCAGGTGTCCTCTGTCTCCTGCGGGCTCTAAGTGTCTCTGCTCTCTGGAGAGTAATTCCCTGCCGTGTAGGGGCTGGGAGGGGGATGGATCTCTGAAAAAATGCAGTAATCTGTGTCTGTCGCCCCCCCTCTGGAGCTGTATGAGCCTGTAATAATGTCTCTCTGTGTCGCTGTATGTCTAGAATGTATCTCCCCAGTATGCGCTGGTCTGCTACCTCAAAGATTTGGCGTAGGGAACGTGGCTCTCTGAATAGAATGGGATATCTCTCTCTGATGGCTGTATATGCTCTGCATCTGCATACATAATGCTCCTCACTCTCCACCTCCTCTCTGCACAATCTGCATACCCTCTCCTCTCGGGGGATCCGTGCTGCTCTGCCAGTCTCAATCTCCAATCGGTGTGATGAAACTCTGAGTTGACCAATAGCTACTCGAGAGAAAGAAAGAAGAAAAGAAAGATATATTAACGTCTACGAGAGGCCAAAGTCGGCCTATGAGACAAAAAATAATACAACTGTGTTCTTCCAGTCATCGGAAGAAAAGAAACAAAAGAAAAAGTGTGCATGTGTCTGGATACAACTGTGAATCATCATGGATCAGTGGAGCCCATATACAAACAATATAAGGGGGGTGGGGATGTGGATGGAGTGCTAAGGCAAGATGCATCTCTATATGCTGAAGGGGTAGTACAAGCATGCTATGCAGATCTATGTCTAACTCCATCCAGTGCCATAAGAGGGATAAGATATCATACATCGCCGATGCTGAGGCTGTGAATGGCATGAACATGTACCCTGAGTCTGAATGAAAGCGAGCTAGCCTCTCCTGTATCTCCATCTGGTGTCTCATTCGGATAGCTGCTATCTCTCGGTGACGGAGTCGAGGTGCTCTATGTCCAGTCTGTTTAGGTCTCCTCCTGGCTCTCAATTCCTCTGCTCTCTGTGCGGTCACCCCACGTGGTACATCAGCTGGCACTGGCATAGCTCTCTGGAAGAAATCTGTGAGCTGGGACTGTCTCCCACCCCTAGTGGGAGCGGGTGTCTGGAGGAGTCTCTCTCGAGAACTATGAAGCTCTAGTAGTAGTCTGCCAAGCTGTCGCTGGTCCGAGGCCTCCATCAACTGATGTAGTGAAGAGTCAAAAGTGTGGTATCCACAAAATGCAAGTCAACCATTGCATGTGTGCCACATCCATATAATATAGAAGTACAAAATATTATATGTTAGAGTGTCCTTTCACACTTGATGTCCAAGGGGAAAAACCACATGGGAAAAAGTGCCCTTGGTTAAGCCCTGTTCACACATAGCACTACCATAAGTGAGCATGTGCCTACACACGTGCCACATGGCAGCAGTGCAGTACCAAGAGGGCAATGCATACACACACATGCACGTATACACGTATGCATACGTGCATACACATAAGCGCGCACACACACAAGCACACACGTAGTGTTGCACAAACACATGCGATTTTTGTTGACACACATAGTCGACACGCAGTCTTAGTGTAAGGGTAACGTGAGAGCCACCTTCATTAAGGCTTTAATATATAAAGGTGCACTCACATAGACATGTCTGTGCACACACTATTGACACATAAAGGCACACACACTTGTACACGCACGTGCGATACAGAATCGACACATGCACAATCTCACACACTTGCATGTGCACATAGAATCGACACATACATGCATATGCGTGCACACACACCCACACACATGCATTTATGTGCATGTGTATGCACACACACACTTGCATGCTTGCACGTACACACTTGCATGCACACACACGCACACATACGCACATACCCATGCACATGCACACACTCGAGCGTGCAAACACACACATGTGCACATATGCATGCACACACAAGTTTTCATGCATGCGCACACACTTACATATGTACACACACATGCATCCACACACACAAGCACATAGATGGACACCCATGCTCTTGTGCATGTGCGCGCACACAGACACGCACACGCACACTTTTTTTTATAGAGAAACCACTATCTCATTAAGAAAAACGAAATATGCATTCATAGTTGTCCAGATCGGGGTAGTTACTACTCAGTTCATAAACAGTGGGAGAACACTTCTAATTGCTGGAAGAAACGGCCTTGGATCACACGCATAGATATACACGTGCATACATTGGCGCGTGCGCGCACGCACATGACGACACACACAATCACACGTTTGTGTACATAGAGTTGACACACATGGTCACACACACACAGTCGACACACACAGTCTGAGCATGAGGGTAGCATGAGCCGCCTTCATTAAGACTTTACTACTTGATGGTGAACTCACATAGACACGTGCGCACACACTATCGACACATAAAGGCACACACTCTCGCATACACACAAAGTTGACGTGCATACACACAAAGTTGACGTGCACACAATTGACACACATGCACATGCATACACACAAAGTTGACGTGCACACAATTGACACACATGCACATGTATAAACGTCAAAGGCTTGATGTTGATGCAAGCTACACTCCGGTGAATGTTGGAGAGAAGGCAGAGGAAATTTCTCAGGTACCTTCCCCGGAGTTTGCACGTTTGCTGCATATCACTGGTGAGCTTCTGCAAGAATATGTGAAGGCAAATAGCGTGCAAATGGCTGCAGTAGATAATGGTGGTGTGGCTGATGTATGCATGGAGACTCCTTTGTTGCTACAACTTCTAACAGATTTTCATGATCGTGCTGCTATCTTCTTCTTTACTGGGCGTATTCCGTTGTTGCCTCGTCTTAGAGCATGGTTGGGCCGCTTGGTGTCGCCTGAGGCACTTGAGGAGATTTATGATGGTCCGAGAGGCTTTTATGAAATACTTTTTCGCACTTCGGAAGGCCGTAGGGCAGTCTTGGAGCAGGTGCCACTCTTTTTGGATGGGCAGTTGGTTCATGTGGTTCCGTGGAAGCCTATGGCAGAGTACCAAGATATGTTGCGCCAGGCTTGCCCAGTTTGGGTTGAAGTGAAACAATTCCCACCAATGTTTTGGCGTGTTTTACCAGGTCTCATGCGAGGTATCGGTGATGTCTTGGTGGTGCCTCGAATGACATCTAGAAACCAAAATCGTCTATGCATGTTGTGGGATACTGGGAGACCTAGGCCGACACATTTGCGTGTCAATATGGCTGGGCTGCAACCTTTAATGTATGAATTGAGGTGGGATACATTTGCTGGCCACTGTTTTAAATGTGGTGAGATGGGCCACTTTGTCTCCGAATGTCCCAAGAAAGAACAAGTTGTTGCTACCAAGGATATCGTTGATGGGCAGTTGCCCGTGGAAGATGAGCATGATGCTCCTTTACATGATGCCCAGCACATGGATGTACATGTGGATGTTCAGAATGAGGTTGAGCAGCCATGGGTGGAAGTACGTGGTAAAAAGACACGATTTGTTGCCCCGCGGGGGGATTTCTCAGATGCTGTTTGGCGGGGGCCTTTGCGTACTCATCAGGGGCCCTTACATACATATGCTCGTCGCCCTTTGGGTTCAGGTGCCCAGCAACAGACCAGGATTGAGACTTTCTCAGGGTACAGGGGCTCTTGGGGTGGATAGAGTAGAACGCTATCCTATTAGAAGTCGCCTAACAAAAGAAGCACAACAACAATTGCCTCTTGTGTTTGGTTCGAAGGGTGAGGTCATCTCGCCATGGGATGGTCATTACCCTTCGGCACGTGCTCGGGAACTCCAAGGGCAGTCTAAGATCACAAATACCATGTCTAAAAATGCAATGCTTCAAAAGGTTCGTGATTTGGCAGATTGTCCTGGGCCTAGTACACGGCCTTGTTGATTCCAAGGCTTATGAAAATTGTACAATGGAATGTAAAGGGTATTTCTTCGCGCCAAAAGCAGTTTAGGCTTTGGCGTACAACTTTTTGTCATGGTTGGGATGTTTTGTGTGCAGTTGAACATAAGCAGCATAAGTTGGCTGGCAAAGCCTATGTATAGAAGGGGTTTCATGTTCTCTACAGCGGACATCCTGCTTCGCAGTCAGGTGTTATGTTTGCTGTTCGTTCGCAGTTTCAACCTTCTCTTGTGATTCAAGATGTTCATGGAAGATTTCTAGTGATACAGATTGTTTGGGATGATACGCCTTTATGGTTGTTAGGGGTGTATGCTCCAAATAATGCTCGTGCACGCCGTTTGCTGTGGAATGACTTGTGTGCTCTTTCAATCTCTCATCTTGGCTTTGTGATGGGAGACTTTAATATGTGTGTCTCCAGGGAGCAAGCCACGTCGCCTCATTCTGTAATGGATGGCCCGGAGAGAATGGCGTGGGAAGCTTTTGCAGCAAGGTCGCTAAAACAAGACATGTGGTCTTGGTTGCCTCCAGATGAAAGGGGTTACACTTTTGCCTCACAACAGTTTCGGGGCACTTATGCTAGATTGGATAGGATGTATATTTTACATCAAGATCTCTTTTTGCCAGAGATTCTTACTATGATGGTTGATCAGCAACAGGTTTTCTCGGATCATTGGCCGCTTGTGTTTGAAATGGTCTATCATCCTGTGGATGCATATAAAGGCTTGTTGGGACGCTTGCCTTTGCGCTTAAATCACACTTTTTTGGAGCATGAAGTTTTTGATGTTTATATGCGTCAGTTGATACGACATTTCTCCACAAGAGTGTCCATGGCTGATTATCATGCTTGGTCAGTGTTCCTTACCAACACTCGGAAATTAGCGCGGCATTATGGTCTTGCTAATGCCTCTATACAAAAACAGCATGTGGCTCTTCTTGAGTCGCTTTTAAAGGGTTTGCAGGCGTTCATGTTTACTGACTCTATGGATGCTGAAGTTGTGGATGCCATAGAATGGTTGAAAAAGGAGCTATCTAGGGTGCAGGAAGCACAATATGTTTGCTTTAAACTACTTGCACGTCTTGATGCTTTGCGGGATGCTAACTGTCAATCTCATCGCTTCTATGATAAGTTGCATCAAAAACATATGCGTGAGAATATTGTTAGGCTGATGGGGATGCCCAAGGCAACCTTGTTACTCAACCTTCTGAGGTTATTCAGCATTGCATCAGGTTTTATGAAGATTTTCTTGTCCCTCAAGAGGATGTCTCGCCGGCTGTCCTGGCTGCAAGGGAGTCATTGTTTGCTGAAGTACGATATCAAGTTGACCCTGATGTGGCGGTTCAGCTTGATGCTCCTGTTACTCAAGGGGAAGTGGAAGCTGTTGTCTCCAAAGTTCCCATGGGAAAGAGCCCTGGTTGGGGATGGTTTGACAAATGAGTTTTTCCAAAAATATGCTGATCAGCTTGCAGAGCCTTTGACGCTTATTTGTTAAAGGGTTTGGGATGAGGGATATATGCCTGTCGATTGGAAGTTGGGCATACTTCGTTTGTTGCCCAAAGTCCCTTTGCCTACTTCTTTGGCTCAATGGCGCCCGATCTCACTTATGGGTATTATGTATAAAATCTTTACAAAGATTTTTGCCAATCGCTTGCAGAAGGTGCTTCCTACTCTTATTCATCCATATCAATATGGATTCGTGCATGGCAAGAATATTTTGCATAATATTCTTAATGTTCAAATTGGAGTGGATTATGCCAAGGCAAAGAAGCAAGAGATTGTGATGGTGCAGTTGGATCTTGAAAAAGCTTTTGATAATGTCAGCTGGTCTTTCCTTTCTCAGTTAATGACAGCCATGGGCTTTGGTCCCAAAATGGCTAATTTGGTGCATTTACTTGGCTCTGGCTCTATCACGCGGATTATGCTCAATGGAGGACTTTCGGATGGTATTTCTCTCACCCGTTCTCTCCGGCAGGGCTGTCCTCTTAGCCCTCTTTTCTTTGCCATTGCCACTCATCCTATGTTATCTCGCCTAGATGCTATGGCATCGCATGGTGAAGTGGTTGGTTTGCATCTCCCTCATGGCAAGCAATTGATTGCTCAAGCCCTTGCGGATGACACTTTTATGTTTCTCAGGGCCGAAAAAGCCAATATAGATCGAGCAATGGAAGCTTGGAATAATTTTGCATTGGCTTTTGGGCTGAAAATAAATTCAACAAAATCAGCCCTCATTGTATGCACGGAATTTGATCTTGAGCATTAGGGTGGCAAGGCCGTGTGGTGCATACAAGAGACATTGTTCGTCATCTTGGGTATCCGGTGGGTGTGGATGTGGACCCCCAAGCGCTTCTTGCTTGGATTTCTGCTCGGATCTCGGATAAATTTGTGTATTGGAAAGCTCAAGGGTAGCCTATGCCTGTGAGGGTTAAGGTAGCTCAGGTTATTATGCTTAGAATGATTTCCTATTTTTTGCCTTTGCTACCTTGGACGCACAAATCTCTTCTCCGTTTGGTTGCTCCCATTCGGTTTATGGTGTGGAAGAGGCAAGGAAATATTATGGGTCAAACATGGATAGCTTGGAATCACATTACGACGCCCAAAAGAATGGGTGGGGTTGCTTTACCGGATGTCCGCTTGCATATGGTGGCGCGTAGGTGGGTGCTTTTTCAAGATATGTGTTTGCAGTGGCAGCCTTGGGTATTCATGGCTCGTGACTTGATTGAGTTGGAGGGATTGTCACATGGACGGACACATGCGCAGGCTTCATGGTGGGACATTGTGAATGCGGCTCATCCTGTCCGTATTCGCTCATCTCACATTTTATCGCATATTCTCCTTTCTTGGCATGAAGTTCTACTATTGGCTCAGTGGGATCCTGGTCATGAAAGACTACTTTTGAACTCTTTGCAGTTCGAAACATTTGTGGAGTCGCGTGTCATTGTTTGGTCAGACAGAGATGCTTCACGTATACAACTCAACCGCACGGTCAGGTTAGGCTTGGTTAGAATCCGAGATGCTGTGATACCTGGTTGTGACAGGCTATATTCGTTTCGTCGTATTCGGCAGCACTTTAGGGTTCCTCGGACATTTTAGCCACTATGGGTTGACATCATGCATGCAGTTGAGCCTTTTACTCCATTGCCTCGGCCATCTGCAGATCAGCCTTGGCTTGATTGGGCACTATGTAAATCTGGTGACTTGATATCACTTTCAGCTAACCAGGTCTATCATAAGCTCGTATCAGAGAAAGATTGGGTTTCAACCAAGGCCAATAAGGTGTGGGGATTGCACAAGTCTAAATCATGGTGGCAGAAAACTCTTATGCGTGGTTGGCCGTCTAAACTCCCTTACCAAGGTAAGGTTTTCATTTGGAGGATGTTGGTGGGAGGGTTACCTACACGGGATCAGGTCAGCCGTCGTAAAATTACATTGGCCTCTTGCTTCTTCTGCACGACATGCACTGAAACAGTTATGCATCTGTTCATGAGTTTTTTTTTTCCCCGAGAAAAGATCCTTTCATTAGTTATATAAAAACGCCTGTAGGGCTACAAAAGATCCTCTCCTGCTCATAAGAAAACAGAGCAGAGAACAAAACAAGGCAACCAGGGAGACTCTCCCTAGGTGCTGAAAAGTACAAGTATTAGTACAAAGAAGCCGAGGGGCTATATCATACAATAGGAGGGGGGAAAAGCCAAACAGGTGGCCTGTAGTGCTAACAGGGGGACCCCGCGTGTAGGGTATAGAAGGGGCCGCTGCACCAAGTGGTGTGAAAAGCCTGGCGCCGCAAGATCGCCTCATCCGAGTTGCCCCGGATGCGGTCATACTGTCCTCGCAGGGTGTGGATCAACTCCTGCCAGATCCCCCGTACAGTCTCTGCTGGTGGCTCCAGTCTCCCCTCAAAGGCCCTGAAACACCGGGCCCTCCAGGTGAACCAGATGGTGAGGTTGCTGAGGAGCTCCCATCGTAGATCCCTCTCCTGTGTCGAGCTGGCGGACGAGAAATCCGGTGAAGGAACAAGGTGAGGCTGGCCCCTAATGAATCTGATGGCCTGGCTGTCCTGCTCCGTCTCATAGCCCATAGCAGGCCCTGACGAAGTCGACCAAGCAGTGGCACCCCACGTATACATACCCTCTGGAGAGAGGGGGGCCAGAATACGCAGCATTCGCAGCCAAATCTGGTGTGCCTGAGGGTAGTCCCATAGGCAATGTCTCTGTGTCTCCATAGGGTGGCCGCATCGGACGCAGGCCGCCGGAAGACCGCTGTAGACAAGCCAGGTGCGAACCGCTGAGCCCCTGTGACCAGCCACTGGAAAGTCGAGATCCTGCGGGCCTGTCGACTAGCCCAGAGCCGAGTCCAAAAATCCTCCAGGAACTCCTGTGAGAGTCCCTGTAGCCACCAGTGCCCCGATGCAGCTGGAGAGACCATCCTCCTCGCCGTCAAAATATGTCGCCCCAACCGAACAGTATACTGGAAAAAGGTGATCTCTGTGGCCTTAAGGGATGCATAAGGATCATGCCACTCGTACTCACCAGGGTCCCGCTGGAGCCAGGCCAAGGGGCGCGCTGCATATGCCCATATGCGCCAATCAGGGAGCACATCTGTAGGGTCTGGGTCAATATGCCACTTCCGAGAAGCGGCTGCCACTCCCCGTATCCTCTGAAAGATGCACTCTGCAACCAAAGGCGACTCCACCTCCACTCTCTGAAGTCTGCCCTCATCCTGAATCTCATAGTAGAGGCATCTGTCATCCTCAGTGCAAGCTCTGACAGCAATCAGGATCTCCAACTGTGTAAAGGCTCCCATCCACCGTGGGGCCACTAGCTCGAGAGGCGTGAACCACTGGTGAGTGCCTCCTGAATGTCATCCCTCATAATCAACCCCCCTCTGAAGTGACTCAGCCTCTCCACCTGGATCTCTTCTGGGAGACTGCAGAAGGCCTGCCAGTCTCCAAAACTACGTGCTGGGCCTGCCGCCAATGGTCCCCAGGCTAGACGAGGCCGAGAACCCAGCATATGACCCTGCTCTGTGCGAACCGCTGGGCTCCAGATGAGCGGCTGTCTGGCCCGCTCCTCAACACAAGAAGGAGGTCTCTGAGAGAGCCCCAGTCTCAG
Organism: Cibotium barometz; assembly: GCF_041138505.1. Classification (NCBI taxonomy): domain Eukaryota; kingdom Viridiplantae; phylum Streptophyta; class Polypodiopsida; order Cyatheales; family Cibotiaceae; genus Cibotium; species Cibotium barometz. The sequence continues at coordinate 24,809,857 of NC_141054.1, forward strand.
CAGCTCCCAAGCTCTCAGGATGCTCAAGGCAAATCTGTCCTCCCATCCTATACTGAGGCTTGTCCTCCTCATCTCTATGAAGATCCATCGTATCTCTGGTGCCCAAGTGCCCCCTGCTGGGGGAGCCCGAGCCTGCAGCCGCTGTAAAAGAAGCTCTTTCCAAGGCTCAACGCCTGGAAGCAGCCCCCGAACAATAAGCTTCCCCAATAAGGCTCTACTCTGATCGACTGGATCTATAATGCCCAAGCCTCCCTGGGCCAGCGGAAGTGTAATAACTGGCCAAGCAACCTTTGCCTGGGCTGGCTGACCATCCCGCCCAGACCAAAGAAAGTTCCTGATCAGCCTCTGTACCTGGCTGATGCAAAAGCTCGAGAAGATCCAGCAAGACGTAATGTACCACATGGTCGCTAAAAGCACCTGATTTGCCACCACCACCCTCCCAGCCAAGGATAGCCGAGCTGTACTCCAATACAAAAGCTTCTTCCGAATGCTCAGAAGAAGCGGGCAATCTGCTGCTCAGGTGACAAATCTAGTCCAATCTGGCATCCCAAATATCGCACTACTGTGCCAGGAGTGGGAGCGCTACTGATCCAAAAGGCCACTGTCTTGCGCCAATTGATCAATGCTCCCGAAGCTGCACTAAAAACCTGGAGCGACTGCTCTGCCCGATGAAGATTGGCTCCTGGCCAAGCAAAAATAAGCCCGTGTCATCAGCAAACTCAGCATCGAGCAGGTCCTCCCCCCGGACTGGGAGCTGGAGTCCTCTCAAACCAACCTCCTCTGCCGTCAAATACATGCTCATAGCCTCAGCAAAGAAGAGAAAAAGAAACGGGGCGAGAGGACACCCCTGACGGACTGATCTGGTCAGCTCAAAACTCGGCCCCCGTCCTCCTGCAATCAACACCTGGCTACGAGCTGTGGAATACAGAGCCGCCACCCCTCTAATCCAACCTGGCTCAAAGCCCAGGCGAAGCATAGTGCCCTGTAAGAAACCCCAATCGACTCTATCGTATGCCTTCTCAAAATCGAGAAGCATCACGACCAAGTCCTCACCAAGAAATCTAGCTCGGGCCGTCGCCTCCTAGAAGGTGAAAATGTTGTCAAGGATACTACGCTCCTTGACGAATCCTGTCTGGGTAGCATGAATCAACTCCCCCAGGAAGGGCTGGATCCTCAAACTCAAGGCCTTTGCTAAGACCTTGTAGACAGTATTGAGGATCGTAATAGGTCTCCAATGCCAAATATCATCTGATACTCCCTCCCCCTTGGGGATAAGAAAGATCAAGCCCTCTGAAAAGCTCTGTGGCATCACCCCAGTGTCCAAAACATACTGAAAGCCCCTGTGGAGGCCTGGCCCCAAAAGGTCCCAATAGCGCATAAAAAAGGCAGGCATCAATCCGTCCTCCCCTGGGCAACTATGGTGCGGAAGGACCCTCAAGGCCTCAGCAAGCTCAACCTTTGAAAGAGGCTCACCCAGAACTGTACGCATACGATCTGTGACCCTCCTTTGCACATGGGCCCCCACAGTTTGTCTGCAAGCATCCCGAGCCTCAGTGGCTGGCTCCGCTGAAAGCAGGTCTCTATAGAACCCAGTGGCAATGGCTTTGATCTCCTCGGGCTCAATAGCTACCGATCCGTCCGGCCTCCCAAGCTGACGGACTCCTGCTCGAGCATGGCGGGGTCCAGTAATCTCAAAAAACTCCCCAGTCACTCTATCACCAAGCTGCGTCCACTGAGAGGCCTGGCGACGATAGTAAAACTCATGTCTCTGCTCCTCTGTCTCTCTAACCTCCTGGCGTGCCTGGCTCAGCTGGGACGCCACCCACTCAAATGCAGGCTGCTGCTCCTGAAGGCGCTGAAGCGAAGCAAGGCTGCGTCTCAGCCGATGCTCCCGCTCGCGAGTCTCTCCCAGCCGTGTCAAGGCTGCAGCGTGCAGAAAAGAGCTAAGCTCGATGAATCCCTGGGCACACTGGCCTGCTGCATCCTGGTCAGAGCTCTGACTATCATGCCAGATCCTCTCAATGTCCTCAGTGAGACTAGGATCTGTAAGTACCCTCTCTGGGATCCTCAACTGCAAGCTGGTCTCCCGTGTCCTCTCCTCAAGTGTCAAAATAACTGGCGCATGGTCTGAAAAAGAGGTGCCAGCGAGAATGCCAACGGAGCCCCCTCGCTCCCCTAACCCGTAGCCCACATAGAAGCGATCAATCCGTGATAGATTAGTCCCTCCCTGCCGGTGATCCAACCGAGAGAAACTAAGACTGTCCTGAGAGCGGGAGAAGGCCCCATGCTGCCATGCATCAGTGATCCTCAGTGACATGCAAAATCGCTCCCAAGCTGCAAGCTCCGTGCCGTGCACTGTAACATGGCTGCCTCCCACCCTATCGGCCGGGTCCTCAAGCATGTTGAAGTCTCCCCCGACACACCAATGTGCGGCCTCTGGCAATGCATCCGTAACCTGGGTCCAGAACTCTGCTCTGGCACTAGCATGGTTGGGCGCATAGACGTTGAGCACGCCCAAGAGCGCATCATGCGTCCTCAGAATGACATACTGTGCTCTACCAGGCACAATGATCCCGCGATCCACAATGGCCTGCCGCCATACATCTGCAATGACCATGCATACTCCTCCCTGCCCACCCAAAGGGCCAAACCCTACAGACCAAAAGGTGTCCCATCTACCAGGCATCACCGAACCATATCTCCGGATCCTGCTCTCACCCGAGTGGTGCTCTTGCATCATCAAAATATCAATACTGCCCCCAACCAGGCATCTTTGAAGCTCCTGCCTCAAGCAACCACGATAACGTATATGATGTGCTCCGCCAAGGCCCTGTACATTCCATGAGATGATCCTCATGGATGACCTGCTGAGGTGGATGCTGTCTCAGCCGTACGGCGGGCCTTCGCAAGCGGCTTGGATGGAGAATAGTCCCCATCCGAGCGGCTACGAATCTGCCCACCCGGTGTGCTGCAAGAATCAGGGATCAGGCGCCAGTGGTGGCTGTGTCCCATGGCGACTGCCTTCCGCTTAGACAAAGCAACCTCGTGTATGCATACATATCCAGGGTCGCGTGCTAAGTCTGCCACTATGCGAACGACCAAATGACGAATCCCTGAGGCATCCACACTCCCGGGATCCAAGAAAAAATGAACCAACTCCCATAGTCGGCCTATCACATCTGTCACCTCTAGATCGCTCACATGGTGAGAAAACTCAACTGCTCGAGTCTTCAAAGTGCTAAGAGCGAGCTCCAGAGTCCACTCCGGGTCGCATGGGCCACAGAGAGGGAACGAGAAGGCCACCGCTGAATCAAGTGCCTCCTCCCCGCGGGTCGGAGGTATCACTACATGAACTCTGATGGGTGCTGGCTCATGGGGGCCCTCTGCTCCAAAAAGCTGTGTGAAGGAGTAATCAAAAGCCTCCGAGCGCTGTCTAGTGCCGAGACGACTCAGCCGACTGCGGATAGATGATATCCGTGAAGCCCGAATCGGCATGGTAAGTCTCCTCTGCGGTGCTCGCTCGAGCAAGGTCGGTGCTCAGAGCCCTTCGGACTGCAAGTGAACTCCAGGGCCTCCCGGGGAGTTGAGGCGGGCGGGGGGGGAGAAGGGGGTGGAGAAGGAGCCACTGCCGAGACCGGAGCGGGGACGGGAGGAGGCGAAGGTGGAAGCGAGGCGAGAGGGGGGAACAGGGGAGGGGGGGGTGGGGGCGAAGGAGGGGGTGCTGGCATCTCCTGGTCCTCAGTCGGCGCAGGGGTCTCCTCTTGGAGGGGAGCAAAGCTGTTCCTCACGGGAACCCAGTGATGCTGAGACTGTGGCTGCTGCTGCATCAGTCTCTGGGCGTGCTGCTGTGGCTATCTCCCTCGACGGCGCCCCTGTTCAGGCTGCCACTCCGAGGTCTCTGTGGGCTGAGCAGGTGTCCCGGAGGCTGCCTGCCGAGCCGCATCTGTGGGCGGGCCATCAGGGGCCTGCTGCTGCGGTGAAGGTCGGGGTCTCCTGCGAGGGTAGGCCTTGGCCAGATGGCCGACCTGCTTGCAAATAAAGCACTGGTTCGGGAGCCCCGTAGTGTCCATGGCCCAGTAGCTGAACGTCAAGGATCTTGCCCACATCTGCAAGAAGGCGGGCCTGGAGAAGATCCCGGATCTCCCCTCTGCTGGGGCGAGTGCCGACTATACGGCAGACGGTGGAATGTGCCTGGAGGCGTTCCACCTCTGCGGCGAGACTCGCTTCCTCTTTTGGTGAAAGAGAAAGCCTGATGGGGGTATCCTCAGGGGCGGGCGAGGGGGCTGCGGGAGAGTCCCTCTGAGGTGGGGCGGGAGGAGCATCCATCAGAGTCTGAAGCTATGTCGAAGGCGGAGCGAATGCAGAGAGTCCTGCAAGAACCGAGCTGCACACAAAGGACGGAGAGGGAAGGCGGAAGGCAAAAAGAAAAAAGAAAACCCCAAGGGACGGAAAAAACAGAAAGAATGGGAGGGGGGGGGGGGGGGTAAGGCGGCGAAGACAAAAAACCGCCGGGGGGGGGGGGGGGGGGGGGGGGGGAGGCGGAAGCAGCGTGAAAAAGGGGGGGGGGGGGGGGGGGGGCGGGGCGTTGAAGAAGGGAGGGAGGGCGCGAAGGAGAGGAGCAGGGGTAGGGGACAGTGGGCGCTACAGCGCTGGGGCGCGCAGGACAGCCAGGCGGGGGGGGGGGGGGGGAGCAGACGTGAGGGCGGGAATGGGGGGAGGGCGTGCAGGCAGCGCGAGCAGGGGGGGGAGAGCGTGAGCTTCAGCGAGCTTCTGTCCTATCCAATCCCTTCGTTCTCCTAGAAAATGAATTTGACGTTACAAAAGCTTCCGTCTGTTCATGAGTTGTCCAGTGGCCCGTCAGATTTGGTCTTTTGTCTCTCGCGTTTGGGAGGCAATAGAGAGGTCTACTGTTTTGGCTCATCAGTGGATATTTGAGATTTGTCCTCAAGTCATTACTTCGGACAGTCACCTTGTGATATTCCATTTCCTTAGATGGACAGGACTTTGGCATATTTGGACAACACGGAATGGGTTCATCTTTGATTCCTTGTCTAGAATACATGGACACATTCTACGTATCCGCGGTTTGCTGCTTTGGCAGTTTTCTTCTCTTCTCTCAGCTCAGCTACTGGATGCAGATGTTATTTCGTTATGGTCTACGGCGGCTCGGCTGGCTCATCTTTGATGCTTTATCTGGGATGCTTATTTGGCTAGGAGGCTTTCTTATTAGTGTACAGGTTTGCATGGTCATGATCCTTTAGAGGATCTTTTGTGGGGGTTTTTTTGGGGCCATAGGTTCTGTGTGAGCCATGTGGCTGATGTACATTTTTACATATAATATAAAACACCATTTCACGAAAAAAGAAAAAAAAAGAAAAAAAAAAGAGAAATGAAATGAAATGATATATTAACGTATCTAAGAGGCCATAATGGCCTATGAGACCAAAACTGAGAGTACATCTGAAGTTGATGTCTCATCAAAGAGAACAACTAAATGAAACTAAAAAGTACAATAAATTGATCGTCTCACAGTTATAAGAACTGTAAGTAAGACTCCTAGATGATACTAAGTAGAAAATATTGGAAAATGTATATCAAGTAGATCCATGTATGCATGATGTGTGAACTATGTGCATGAGATGTGTTTTTCCAAGAGGTGCCATGCGCATGAGATGTCTATACTTAGAAAGAATTGGTACGATTCCGATTCACGCTTTGCCAGAATGCACGTTTCCTCCATCGAGTGAGGCAACGGAAGGCTTTGCATTTCATGTGCAGAGATCTGTGCCATCCCCTTTTCCCGAAGGAGGTGAAGCCGCATACTCATCATCATACCACCCACTACTACAAGGCTTTGAACCCACGAAGCATTTGGTAGCAGAGCAAAGAGCGTGTGGGAAGATGGCTTGGGCTGATTTGTGCATAATTTTTGTGAGGCACGTTGTGATGGCTGGGATTGGTGATGAGAGGTCAAGGTTTGCTGTAGGGAGGTATAAGCGATCAATGTAGACTAAGTCTATGATGGAAAGTGGATGTAGGTAAAGGTGGATGTGGATATAGCTGAGTGGGAGGGAGGGGCAAGATATGGTGAAGGTGAAGCATGTGTGGTCGACCTCAATGGGTGGTGATGGGATGATGAATTCTCGGATATGTCACATAAGAGTAGGAGACCCCATCAAGTAATCCATGATGCTAGATCAAGTAATCTACGGTGCTAGAGCAGGAAGCAAGTCGAGGTGTTGAGATCATAGTGACATGGAACGGGGGGGACGGACCCTAGGGACGAGGAGCGCGTGGGACGAGGGCGGGACATCCGCGGGACGGCAAAACGGGGATGGAAATCTGATGGTGAAGTGGGGACGCGGAGAACGCGTTCCGGGAACGTCCCGGGAATGCCGTTCCCTGTCCGTACGAGGACGGTCAAACAGACCGTTGGCGGTATTTTTGACCGTTTTGGGGCGCAAACGGCTGTCCCACTCCTCCAAAGCTGATAAGTTGATAACCCTCCCCTCTTCTTCTATATAAGAGACCTCTACCTCCATGCTCTCCTCAAGCCCTCTCCTCTCCAAGCTCTCCCTCTCCAAGACCCAAGGCTCAAGCTCTCCCTCTCCAAGCTCTCCTTCTCCAACATCCAAGCTCTCCCTCTCCAAGCACACCCTCTTCAAGCTCTCCTTCTCCAACATCCAAGCTCGACCTCTCCAAGCTCACCCTCTCCAAGCTCTCCTTCTCCAACATCTCCATCCCGATTCTCCGTCTTGACTCTTTCTCAAGCTCTACCATCCATCTCAAGCTCTACTCTATCACTGTGGCATCCTCTTCTCAAACCCCTTCCTCTACTCAACCCGGGTCCGCCGCCGCCTCCACCACTTCAACACCCGCTCCATCACGAAGAAGGAGGCCCGCCGTCCATCGATGGAGTTGGTGGGATGAGGTAGAGTGCTCGCAATACGGTCAAGGGGGTGGTTCAAGACCATGGGTAGATAAGCTTTGCGGCTATAAGCGAACCGGCGGCGCCCACAAAGTGCGTGCTCACTTCTTGCATGAGCCCGGCAACGAAGTGCAATTTGGCAAGGAGGTTTCGGCCGAGAAGAAGAAGGAGCTCCTTGAAAAGCTTGTGGTTTATGAGGCGGCCGAGTTGGCAAAACGCAATCCTCAAGTGGCCGTCGACCGCACATCCTTTGTGAGGACATCAACGCCGCATGTACCTCGTTCATCAAGAGAGGCATCCGCTTCCCGGGGACGCCAAAGTACTCTTGATGACAATTGGAACCCTCAATTGAAAGAGGAGGTGGACATGGCGGTGGCACGATTCTTCTTTCATGACCACATAGCATTTCGGGCGGCACGGTAAGTCCTTGGCACTATGCATATGTATTATTATTTAATATTTATACTATTATGTATTATGCGTTTATACTTTAGGCCGTAGGGTTGCTCATGTACTATTCAAATATCATGCTCTAAAGACTAAAAGACTAAATGATGGTAAAAATCTGAATTTTGTTTGTGTTTTGCATATGGTGTTTTGGATAGATCTCCATACTTTCGGGCCATGTGCAAATTGATAGCGGAGTATGGACCCTCTTATGTTCCCCCCTCTTCGGAGACCATCCGCACCTCTCTCCTTGAGAAGGAGAAGGCAAGCGTGGAGGTGGCGGCCAACCACATGAAAGAACAATGGGCTGAAAATGGTGTTACCCTCGTCGTTGATGGGTGGAGTGACACTAGAAAGCGCTCCATCCATGGAGTTGTTGCCTACTCACGAGGGGAGATATACTTTGTCGACTCCCATGATGCTTCCGGGACGGGGAAGAGTGCCGAGATACTTGTGCGGAGTGGGCAACAACACTAGAGACAGTGGGGGCGGAGAATGTCATTGCCATATGTGCGGATGGAGAACCGGCAAATAGGGCGGCGGGGACAATTCTCCAAGCAACTTATCCTTGCATCACCGTGTGCTTTTGCATGGCCCATTGCCTCAACAACCTTATCAAAGACATAGGGGCCTTGGATTGGGTTGCACCTCTCATTGAGGGTGCCAACAAAATAGTGACCTTTGTCCTTAACCATCAAATGGTGCAGCACAAGTTTTCCAAGAAGTCAAGCCTCTCTCTTCTCAAGTATTCCGAGACGAGGTTTGCATTCAACTTTCTCATGCTAGGCCGCTTGTGTACATGTAGCGGGGCATTGAGGGGACTCTTCCTCAGTGATGAGTTTGCACGCACTTCAGAGGCTTCCACGACAGTCGGCAAATTTTGCAGGGAAAGGGCGGACGATGCGGCATGGTGGGAGGAGGCCAAGGCGCTTGTGGAGATGGTGCAACCGATTATTGATCTCCTTAGGGTAGTGGATTCCACTCAACCATGCATTGGCAAAGTGTACGAGGCAATGGATCGCATGATAGAGAAGCTAAAAGCAATGTTCAAAGTCAAGCCTCACTATAAACAAGTCAAATCCCTATGTTTGAAAAGGTGGCAAGCCTACCACTCTCCCCTCCATGCTGCTGCCTACATTGTTGATCCTAAGTTTCAAGGCAAAGGGCAACACAAGGACAAAGAGGTGACCAAAGGCCTTCGACAAACCTTGGATCGCCTTTACAATAGTGAGGAGGATCGCTGCACAATCAAGGACCAATTGCAGATTTATAGAGAGAAGCGGGGGGCTTTTGGTTTGGCAGATGCACAGGCGGACCGCTTCAAGATAGGGTCTGCACTTTGGTGGGAGGATTATGGTGCGGAAACTCAAAAGTTGCAGGAATTTGCTGTGCGCGTACTCTCGCAGGCTTGCAGTAGCAGTTGCCTAGAGCAACTCTGGTCAGTTTATAGCCACATTGCCTCTAAGAAGAGGAACCGCCTTGGTGTACAGCGTGCAAATGATTTGGTATTTGTCAGTGCCAACTTGCGAATGCTTTGCAAGGGCTTGACAAGGAAGGCAGATCCTTTCACCGAATGGGAGCAGGCACAGCAGGACCCACATCTCTCTGATCAGCAGAGGGCCGAGATTTTAGAGGAGCTTGAGGTTGTGCCCGAGGCATTGTCCCCCCCACCTCCCCCTCCCCCTCCACTTGAGGACCAGCCTATGGAGGACTTCACTGAGGAGGTCACGATTGATCTTCACCCTTTTCAGCCTCTTGCCTAGTCCCTTGAGTCTAGAGTCTCGAGTCTCGACTCTTGCTCCACTTTTTTGCTAGCAATCTTGTATCTTGGCACTTAGTCATTTTGCCTTGAGTGTACACCCTCCTTGGGCCTTTCATTATGCCATTTGGCATTTTTGTTTAGATTGTACATTCACTTTTGTTTATCATGCCATTGGCGTCCCATTATAGTTTTTTGCTAATACGACTATGCATTTCTCCTCTTTTTGGTGCAATTTTGTGCTTAATGTCTTGGTTTCTAAGTGTAAATCAAGTGTGTTAAAAAAAATTGCAAAAAAACAATCGTTTTCAGATTGCCGTTTTTTTCACCGTCCCCGGGACGGCCTTTTGCCCCGTCCCCGTCCCGTTCCCCATCCCCGTCCCCGTTCCCGTTTCCCGTCCCATGTTTCTATGGTTGAGATGGCCCAGCGGGACATCCCGTAATAGAGCTGGCCCCGTGGGGGAAGGAGAACAGACTATTTGAGGTGGGCAAATGGGACATCTTGTGGTAGGTGGCCCCCATGTTCTAGAGGCTCCTGCCATAGGTGATGATGTGCCTAGTGTCTTGTGATGACCATTTTAGCCCCAACTCCATAGGTCTATCTCTACAAGCATAACTGGGTCCGCATCAAAGCCACACATATGCACCTGCATCCCAGTTGTCCCTACATTGAAGTTGCCCAACAGGAGGATATCTCCCTGTTGGTCAAACTCTACGATACCTGCAAAAAAAGGCATATGTGTGTTAAGGCCCCATGGGTAAACAACTAGCATGTGTATTTGAGGCTAGGTTTATGCCTAGGGCACCCCTAGTGTGGGGACACATAGGTTATAAGTGACTTATTGTTAGACATCATTCCCTTCTTGTTGGCTTCCTGTTTGGTGTCCTATTTTAGCCTCTAGGGCTGACCATGTTAGCTAGAGGGGCTGGTCACCCCTCACATATGTTTTCCCATATTATTTCCCATTTTATGGAGTCTTGGGTATTTTTCCCAGTCGTGGACGATTTATTCCCTAGTCGGCCCTTTCTACTGCCCCGAATACCTCTGCGTTTTAAGATTTTTTTATTTTTTTTATTTTTCAGTTAGAGACTTCTATTAAGTATGAGAAAAACATACAACAATCACAGCTATAAGCCGGAAGAGAATAGAATCACCCCAATAGGTAAGGTGATTTCAACCATTGAGGAGCATCATGATGCCATGTAAGACCTGTGGTACTAGAGGAAAAGAAGATGCCATGGTCCCATTCCCGCATAAATATCACACGCTTCGCCTGCGCAGAACGAGAGGGCCCCTGAATGCGAGCCCAAGTAGCCATAAGAGTGTGGATGATATCACCCCATATAGTACTAATGCACTGAGACCCAAAAATCTGGACACCCTCAATAGCCTCTGTGCATCTAGCTCTCCAGATCTGCCATGCTGTAATACTGGCAATAATCTCCCAACTGGTGTCAATCCTCTATCTAGGGGGTGTATAATCAGAGTGAGGAACATCTTGCAATAAACCATGCTGGGCAATACCTCTACGAATGAAAAAACAGAATCTGTACTTCTGCCCTCATAAAAAAGTTGCGGACCGGACTGTGAGAGGCAAGCAACTGCCCCCCAAGTCACATGCATGGCTCGGCCACTCAATTTGCCCATAAGTTGGGCTACAGGACCCCAAATCTGCTATGCAATGCTGCACCCCCATAGACAATGTTGTACGGACTCAGAATCTGCCGCACATCTAGGATAGGAAGGTGCTACACCGAAAACTAATCTCCACTGATTGGTGGGGAGACCACCATGTAAGAATAACCAAAATAAATGAGAGATTTGGCTCCTTCTATATGAGTGCCAAAGTCTATGCCAATATCTGCGTTGTATCACTGGAGAAATATCATAGCTCTCCCAATGAGGCCTGAGAGTAGGGATCCTATGCATCTGTCGAGTGAGGAGAAGCCTGGCATTCCGAACAAACGTTTTCAGATTTGCAGCCATGGTTGCTGCGTTTTTCTGAATTGTTTCTGTTGGTAGCTCTACCTTCACCTGGGCTCCTCCCGTTGGACCCGAAGGTACCTTCTCTTCAGCGTTTTTCCTCATAGGAGGTGTGGACACTAGGTGGCTTGAATTTTTCAGGTTTGTAGCCCTTGTCTGGCTGCATTTTTTTCTCCAGTGGACACAGATCACTTGCAGAGGGGGCGTTTTGTTTGGATTGTGGCTTTGGAGGCAGTTTGGTACTTGAGGAGAACACTGAATTTCTGATTTCAGTCAGTGTTTTGCTGATTTTGGAGCATCTATACCTGTGTTTTTTTTTTCCCGAGAAAATCTATACCTGTGTTTTGTTCCTAGCCTACCCGGTTACCCGGTTTCTTCATGTTCCTTGCCTTTTGTTGGTGGTGGAGTGCTGTTTTTGTTGGACAGCAGTGTTTTGGCTGCGTTTTACTTCCCACAGGAGTTTTCTACACTCAGAGGGGGCCCTACTCCAGCTCTTCACTTGAGGATCAGTTTCGGGAGCTGTTTTGTTTCTGTGGAGACTTTCTTCTATGACAGGAGTTTACAAATTTTGGAGGAGAGCAGTGATCTTTTCAGAGATCCTGAGCAGAGTTTATTTTGTTCGAGTCTGTGTTCTTTGCAGTGCTTGAAGAACAAGGAGGGTGTTTTGCGTGTGAGGTGTGATCCTTTCACATGGATCACTTATTTGTTTTTGATTCTACTCATGGAACAGTCTTCTGCTCTCAGTGATGCTCTTGAGGACTTTGTTACCACTGCAGTTTATATTCCGGCTTCCCTTCCTCATTGTGTGAGGAGTCTACCTCTGCCTCTCTTTGTGATGCTTCTGAGGATGCCCCTCCCCTTGCCCATTCTACATTTGGTTTGTTGTGGTGTGCAAGTTTGTTGTTTTGGAGGATGGACTTTTGGACCTGGTGGGATGCTTTGGATCTGTGGTTGCTAATCGTGCCTAGGGCACAGTGGCTTGTACTAGTCCGACGACATCTTTTTTCAAAGGGGGATGTGAAGTCCTTTCATCTAGCGATGCCCACCTCAGTGGAGTGTGCTTATGTACAGCATTGGGCAACTCATGGTACGGAGTTGGCGTAGATGGACCCTATCTTTTCTATAGAGTCTTTACATCTTGCGATACCAACATTTTCAGAGGATGCTTCTTTTCAACATTTGCCTACTCTTGGTATAGAGTTGGAGTAGATTGACTCTATTTCTTCAGAGGGTTCCAGTGAGGAGCAACTTGCTTCTCCTAGGATTGATTATATACAGGATCTGATCTTGGTTGGTTTTGAGGTTTTACATACCTTCTCTAGGCTGAAAACACGACATTTGACTTCGGGGAGTGTTATTACACTTGGGTTTGGAACCATTATTTGGAGCAGCACGTCGCAACCTACATGGTTGTTTTCTTCCAGAGGAGCAGTGTACCTGGCAGCTTGTTCTGTTGCTTTTGTAGTTGAGTTGCTGAGGAGATTTCTTGTGGAGCTTTCTTGGTACATGTTTCTGTAGTCTTTCATCTTTGATCGAGGACGGCGTCTCTGGCTTCTTGGAGTTCACTCAGCATTCGGTGTTGAGAGGGGGTGTTAGACATCATCCCCTTCTTGCTGGCTTCTTGTTTGTTGTCCTATTTTAGCCTCTAGGACTGACCATGTTAGCTAGAGGGGCTGGTCACCACTCACATATGTTTTCCCATATTATTCCCCATGTTATGGAGTCTCGGGTATTTTTCTTAGTCGTGGAGGATTTATTCCCTAGTTGGCTGCCTATATATGGGCATATATATAGCTGGCTTGCCTCCCTCTTTCTTCATTGCTTGCTTAGCATTTTTTGCTGCAGTCCCTCACATACGAGGCTTTCTCCCCTCTTGCTCAGGACATGTATTCCTTTTGATGATGATATTGAGAGCAAGTTCTCACCTGTGTTTCCTCTCTCTCTCTCTCTCTCTCTCTCTCTCTCGTGTTTCCACTTTCCCTTCTTCCGCTGCACATTCTATCACTTATGGGCACTTATGGGCATGGGATGGTGTGAAAGAGCCTGTAGTTATTAATAAGTGTGCTTCTACTCTATTATTGGATTTTTGGGCCCATTCAAGTGAGATGAGGGTTCTCATGGTTTGAGGATGTTCCATGGGAGCTATGGTTGGAAGTCAAGTTTCCGGAAACCTTTCCATGTGTCTATTTTGTGTGTGTTTGTATTGTAGGAGACGTTCAGGAGATCAAGGCATTATCAACAAATCGTGTGCAAGGTAAATTTCTAGTGCTGCAAACACCTGGTTTATACATGCCTCCAAAGCATGTTGGCGATCCTCCTCGGCACAACTAGCAACCTTGGCCTCGGTTGATGGTCAGCTGGAAGATGAGCTCATAAATGCTCAAGTTCCATTGCTCTTCTATGTGCTGCCTTCTGGGATCATTGGAGCTGGTTGCAAGGTCAGCTTTGGCACAAATGCCTGCAAAATGGCCCATTTCTTGCTCAGTGGAGGATGGATGTGGCTAAGGATATTGGGGTGGTAACTTGGAGGTACTTGGGATTCCTCTTCCAAAATTTGGTTCTCTTCCATGTTGCTCATAGTCGGTAGCTTGACAAGTGGACCGAAGCATTTACAAACCATCGAGTTATGGATTTTGTGGGCAGGAATTCCCAAAGTTGAGTAAACCATCCATAGAAAAGATTTTTCAACATCGCCTTATAAAAGCCAAAACCTGTGTTACCAGTGCTACATGCACACTATCCAGAAACAGCGTTAATGATAATTACCATGTGTTTATTTTAGATTTGAAAGAGATGGAGAGAGTAGAATTGGTGAAGATGATAGAGTAGGGAGAGAGAGCAACATGGGATTGGGTCCCAAATACCCATTAAAGCGCCCCGACCACAAGCGGTGTATTTACTGATATTGCTGAATCATCCACAGTACAAAATAGGTGTCACCAATGGGCTCATTTGCTGAAGTGTGTCAAACTGTTGGAGGCTGCATCAATTGTTCCGGGTTGATTGTGGACATGAACTTGCATACTGGGCTGCTGTTATTTTAGATTTGAAAGAGATGGAGAAAGGAGAATTGGTCAAGATGATAGAGTAGGGAGAAGAGAGAGCAAAGCAACATCCGATTGGGTCCCAATTACCCACTAAAACGCCCCCACCACAAGCGATGTATTCACTGATATTGCTGATTTATGCACAGTACAAAATAGGTGTCACCAATGGGCTCATTTGCTGAAGTGCTGTCAATTGTTCTGGGGGCTGCTGGACTGTACAGGGTGGATCCTTATTACACATAGAAATTCTGGAGGGATCCTTCTCTATTATGTATCCTTCCACACTCCTCCACATGTTCTCTCCACATGCGCTTCAGCTTTGATGATCTTCTTGCTTGGCACTTTGCGTTTTCTTCAAGAACTGTGAGAGAAAACGCCCCTTATATAAAGCAGTGGAGGCCCCTAATGCCTGGTTGGCCAGCCCTACAGGCTCTCATGAATGGTGAAAAACATATGTTTATTGCCTTTTTTGATGCATTTTTCCAGCACGCGGCTTTTGGCCTAATAAACATCATGGACATTTAAACAACGAATAATTCAATTGGGTTGCATATGAGGGACAACACATGACACTGAAGTCTGACACCTCTGTGACTTAGATCTAGATGGCAACTAGCGACCTGTCCTGGAGAAGGGCTCACAACTTGCTGGTTGCTCATCGAAAATGTAATTGACAATGTACAGTTGTCCAGTTATGTCAACGTGGCACCCTAGTACAGCAGGTGCACATGGCCGATTCTTTGGAGAAATGACACAAGGGGGAATGGAGCGGAGGACCTGGTGGTGCTGGTGTGGGCTGGGGTTTGGGGTTTCAGCTCAGTCAAGATCAAAGAGTAGTGGCTGGACAGGAAGAAGAGGATGTGGTATTATCTCTCCTCAACCATATTAGCATGCATTAGAGTTTTTTTGAAATCTAACTTGAACCCAAATGCATCATTTTCCCTATGTGTAGTTGTTTATGCCTGCTGCAGCCCTCTTATGCCCACAGCACTCTCAGATGGCAGTTGATCTATGATCAGATTCTGGTAACCATGGCATTTGAGAGAATTTGAATGACAATGTTACCATTTGTGATGGGATTAGTCTCATGAATGCCAGGACACCGTTCCTTGTACTGTTGCACATGTTCTTGATTCCTCTCCTGCGTCAATCCCTGCCCCTCTGTTCTATTGGATTTCTTTTGCATTTTGGGTGATCGGCATTTAAGATGGGCTGCCATGGCAAATCTAAGATGTCTTGACCACCGCATGTAATGAGATGCACCAAGTGGCTGATTCTTGCTTGGAAGACCCTTAAGAGTCTTCCGGAGGATCGGAGAGCTGCATCCATTCAGCATCTTAGGGGCTCTCGCATACGTATTGATCAGATTGATGTAGCTATTCCGCATGAGTGGCTCTCTGAGACCTTTCATGGAGACTATCATCCGAGTTGGCTGGGAGTCTTTTCGAGGATAGCATACCTTTGTAGGTCATTGCTCTCCTAGGCCAGGAGACTATAGATTGCATCGTTTATTCTATCATTCCTGGAGGGAGATTGAGGAGATGTAGCATGGAGGAGATCATCCCAGATACTAGGCTTAGTCCAGTGAGGATTGTTGGTCATTCAGGGAAGCATTGGTTCATTGACCCTTCTCCTCAGATAGTGACTCATGGCTCTTGGTGTTTGTGGCGACATGGTGGCAGCCCTATCAGATATCTTCAGTGGGATCGAGGAGAGTTGGAGTGGATTGATGCCTTCGATCCATTGAAAAGCCTTCCCTTTTTCAGTTTCACGGTCCGGAATGCCAAGCTTCTCCTTACTCAATAGATGCATAGGATCCCTACTCTCAGGCCTCATTGGGAGAGTTATGATATCTCTCCCAGCGATACAGTGCAGATATTGGCATAGGCTTGGCATTCATACAGAAGGAGTTAGATCTCTCATTTCTTTTGGTTATTTTTACATGGTGGTCTTCCCACCAATCAGTGGAGATTGGTTTTCGGTGTAGCACCTACTTGCCCGAGATGTGCGGCAGATTTTGAGATTGTACAACATTGTTTATGGAGATTCAGCACTGCACAGCAGATTTGGGGCTCTATAGCCCAACTTATGGGCAAATTGAGTGGCCGCGCCATGCATGTGACTTGGGGGGCAGTTGCTTGGCTCCCCCAAGCCGGTCCGCAGCTTTTTTACGAGGACAGTGGTACAGACTTTGCTATTTTCATTCGTAGAGGTATTACCCAGCATGGTTTGTTGCAGGATGTCCCTTACTTTGATTATACACCCCCTAGACAGAGGATTGACACCAATTGGGAGATCATTGCCAATATTACAGCATGGCAGATATGGAGAGCTAGATGCACGGAGGCTATTGAGGGTGTCCAGATCTTTGGGTCTCAGTGCATTAGCACTATATGGGGTGATATCATCCATACTCTCATGACTACTTGGGCTCGTATTCAGGGGTCCTCTCATTCCACACAAGCAAAGCGTGTTATATTTATGCGGGAGTGGGACCATGGCATTTTCTTTTCCTCCAGTCCCACAGGTCTCTCATGGCATCATGATGCTCCTCAGTGGTTGAAATCACCTTACATATTGGGGTGATTCTATTCTATTCCAGCTTATAGCCGTATTGTTGTATGCCTTTTTCATACTTAATAGAAGTCTCTTTCTTGAAAAAAAAAAATCTAAGATGTCTTGCAAAGTGGCAGTTTGTGCCAACCAGGAGATCTCCCTCACATCAAATTTGTACACTGTCTCACAGAGTTTTGGTCTGAAAGAAAATAGTGATCTCTATTGGGCCACCTTTGTGTTCTTATGTAGAATCTATAAAACAGCCCGTGAGACCAAAGTAGTGTAAAGTGTGGAGGATACTATAGTATGCGATGCCTTACAGAGCAAGACAGGGAAATGAACATAACAAAGCAATTGCTAAATGCTACTAATAAGATCTAATACAATCGTAAAACCTTCAGGGTGGCGCCACCCTTTCGGTAGAAACTCTTCTTAGTTCCTCATTGTCCACAACCCAGGTCCTTCTCAGCATCTTTATCATACCGCTGATGGTTCAGAAGCTGTGATAGTTTCCGCCTCTTGCTCAGCACAGCATCTGCAGATAGGCTTGTAGTAGCAATTGGACATCCTGCAGGGGGAGAAGCCGAGGCTTGTTGTAGCTGGTGATCAAAGCATGCATGTTATAAAGGTAGGTAGGTAGCTAATCCTTATAGAACAGTTTCTGCCAAAGCACTTGCTTTTTCAGTGACCTTGTCATTGCCATTGACTAGTTCTTCCCTGTCCTGTTGTTAAAATTTCAGTACTTAGGGCTCAAAAGGCTGGTAGGCTACTATCAACTCCAGTCAGAGATCTGACATAAGAGCTTGTGTGTACCGTAAGTTTCTTGTTAAGCTTCAGAATGTACTTTGGGTAACGGATTTCTATTTGCAGGATGTGGGCTCATCAACTCAACACACCAAAACTCCCATCTCTCTCTCAAATTCTGCTGAACCAACGTCCCCATTATCTCATTCTGAGGTGTCTTTCAATTCAACTAGCTCAGTAGGAAATTGCTGCTTTTTCTAAAACTGTTTAGCAGGATCTTACCTTGAGTTATCTGATGCTAGGTGGCTATTTTCTATGACTCTGGTGTTGTACTGCCTCAGGAATCTGGATTAAACCCAAATGCAACACCTTATCTGCAGAGCTCCTTGGGGTCACCTTCCTGCGAACCTATATTCGGAATGCCACCTGCTGCACTGGGATACCCAGTATATAATTCCATGAACATGTCAGCTGCCCCAAGTGCACCTCTATTATTGCTATCACCAGGAGCATATGCACGGGGTGCTGTGATGCCACCTGCATGGGTGGGGCAGATACCACCTCAGATGCAACCGCAAGTAAGTTACATGGACTTAACCTAATTTCTCTTTACGTTGGGATGTATTTGAAGCAGCTTAGGACAGGTGATATGATATTTAATCAGATGTGCACTTCGCTTTGACAGGTGACAGGGTATCCCGTTGGTTCACAACAAGCAGTGTTTTCCCATGTGCAGCCAGCACCAGCTTACTATTATTCCAGTGGCCAGCGGGTAAGAGGGGTTATTTCTGTATACTTCCAGTTCAGCTTTGAAAAGGGTGCCCCTCCTTGATATGAGATTATTTGTCACCATGTGATGCTTTCAGTTGTGCTTGTACATCTAGATAGGCAGGTAGACACATATAAACATTGCACATGCACTAGGGCCTGGTAAGTGTACTGAGTGCAATGTACTTTTGTTGTACTGGCAGTACCCTGAGCAGATGATGTATGCTCAGCCCAGAACCTACATATATGGTGGCCGGCCTTATCAGCAGGTGAGTAATTTCTGTTAGTAGACCGGCACTGGATGCAAAATACCTTAGCCCATATGGAGGACATCAGTTTTTCTGGCAATGAGACACTTGTTAGTCTGTAATTTTTTGGTATTGCTAACTGTTCAGGTGCCTCTATTGCCACTAACACATCCTTCCCAGGCAGCTTATCAACAACTGCAGCCAGGACATCACGGTGCGCCTTATGTGAAATGTGTGCTTTTATTAAAATTATGGCCATAGAATATGCTTATGTTTAAGAATTCTCTTCCTTTTTTGGTCAATGTAGGCACAGTTTACATGCTCTGACCTGGTTGCAGTATAAAGCTTAGACAATTCAAGGCTAATGCTAATATTTGAAGAGATTTATCCCTGGTCTATGGTGTAGGTGTCGGCGTCCAGGGAGTTCAATATGGTGCAGCACCTCCTTTTATTGAAGGTCAGCTGGGATACTATCCACAAGAACAGCTGCCTTATGCTTTTCAGCCTACATGAAATGTGCATCCTCGTGCATGCACTCCCAGGCATCAGCCTCCTCGAGGAACCTCTCCAACAGCACAGAATGGTGGGACAGGGCTGGGAAGAAACACCACTCGGAGGAGCTGACAAGCAGTGAATGTGAGAAAATTCTGCTACTAGGATGTGCTGGGATGTAGTTTGTTATTGGAATAAAACTGTTGTATCTGTATATTTTTAAATTTTTGTCCAAGTATCTTTTTTCAAGGGAGTGTTTGTGAAATGTTGACTATGCTTACGCACTTTCAAACAGGCATTCACTAAAGTGATACTCTCAAGTCTTTTTTTGGTTGCAACCCTTTGATTACATTTTTGTTTCCCTGTGATTTCACAAAACACACACCGAGTCTAGTGAACCCCCTATCTGCCACCTGATTTTAATCCATGCACACTCTTATATTTGGAGAATAGCCTACATGCACAATCTTGCATTCTTAGATGCAGTCTTACAGTACTACATGCACACTACATTGATAGATGAGCTTACATGCACACTTACCTGTTTGTGACCAATCCTACATTCATGATTTCTATCTGCACATTCTTGCATTTGTAATTTCAATAAGCCATACACACCTCCACATTGATTGATTCTTACATGCACTCTTACAAGCGTGGAATGGCACTTCAATGCATCATCATACATGCACGATCGTACACGGTAAGGAAGGTGGAATGACTATGTAGCACGAAGTCTTCCTTGTACATGTTAGTGGCAAATGTAGTATCCATAGTTAGTATACTATTATGGCCATACTTATTTATCATCTCTTATTGCCTATATCTTGGTCATTGTATGGCCTATCACGATGGTCCTGCAGTTGATGGGATTGGTGGGGTCCCTACTCTATGGACGGGGACAATGGTGTTGGTGGTGCAGAAGGGAAGGAAGCCTTCACACAAGACCCTATGAATGGGGGCTAGGATGCTATGTGACATTGGTTGTGTTAAAGAGGATAGCCTAGGTAGGCTGTGACATGTGTGGTTACAATGTGGTTGGTTTGGCATGCGATAGAGATATCAGTCATAAATTTCCCATATAAGTGGGTCTATCACGGGCGTGGGTGGTTTCTTTTTTGCATCAAGAATGTGCCATAGCTTCAAGGTATATGTATTTTGAATCCCCAAGACGAATGATTGTTCCTTTGTACCTTCACGTGATAACAATAATTGTATAATATTTTTTTCATGACCCAATGGTGGGCACTATGGGCATCATTAGGGTTGGTCCACCTTTTCAAGGTTTCTAATTTAGGGTGTCATGTTGTCTAAGCAAGTGATCTCTTTCTATGGGAATGAACCTTGTTGTGCACTTTGTTTAACAAAATCAATGTGCCTTTAAAGAACTTATGAAGAATTGAAGACCTTGTGTAGTACGTCACTAAACCAAGTCTTCAATTTAGAGAACCAAGGTGCAAAAGAGATAGCACTTGAGGAAATGCCTTCATAGAAGCACTATGATAAACATCACCATGATACCAAAGATAAAGCTCAAATGCAACAAAGTAGCATTGGCAACCAACATGCTAGTTTTTTCTATCTTTCCATCACTTGCGACTTGTTGCACATATTTTGGTAGCATATTGCTATTATGAGGCCCAAATGCCCCATGAACATCTACATCCACGAAGGGCGAACGAGAAAGGATGCTTGGAGCGAGTCAAGAAACTCAAAACAACCCAAAGAAACTATTTTGGTAGCATACTGCTGTTATGAGGCCCAACTGCCACACTAACATCTACATCCACAAAGGGCAAACGAGAAAGGATGCATGAAGTGAGTCAACAAACATAAGACAGCCTAACGAAACCATATGAGAAAAATTAGCATGGCGCATAACCAATCAACTATAAGAAGCTATCCTTAGTCGGTCTAGTCAAGGCGCTAGGCTTTCTTTCTTTTGTCCACGCAATCCTAAAATCGGTTGGTGCATATCTTTATTATTTTCGCATGTAAAAACGTGTTGAACCATTGTGAAAGGAACAATAGCACGTTTTTCTTTCCTTTAATAAGAGGGAGGGTCTTACAATAACATGCCATCACTTTCCATTGTGGGAGTGGGTTAGAATGTGTGACCAGATTCTAACCCTGTGGGAGTGGGTTAGAATGTGAGTAGATTCTAACCTTGTATCTTTGTTTTAGGAGGAGGGTGCTAGCATAGGAGCAATAGCAAAATTGTAAGACATTGTACTTTGACACTTAATCAACATGAGTGCCCCATTCAAGCATAGTAGCATTGGACCATTCATTTGCCGTAGGTGGTGCGTGTGATATTATTGAGAGGGGATGCTACCATTGGGTGATGACAGTGCCATTGAGGCAACCAGTTATGAGTTCAACCTTTCAAAATCCTATATGGTCACTCGTATGATTTCATCCAAAGCCCACTTGCCTTCTTCTCCTATGGTGAAAGGACCCCACCTTCTTCTCCAATAGTGAAAGGACCCCGCGCCTCTGCAAGCACTCTTCAGGCTGACCCCACAACCTGCCCCCCCTCGATGTTCGAATATGACTTTTATGGTCCACATCTAATGTTCAAGAGGGTCATTATTAATGTATCATTAATATTCACACAATTAGATACTTTTTTAAAACCCTCTCAACCCTTCGAAGAGAAAAAGTAGGCTTGGAATGTGAAGGGGTTGAACGATAGGGAAAAATAGACTACTTTTTGGAAATTGATTATTGAGTGGAACTCATTGATGGTTACCATTCAAGAGCATAACCTCTTTGGACCCAAGTGGTTTAGAAAGATGAGGTTCAAAAAATGGGAGATTTTTTATATGGAGGGGTAGCTAGTGGGTACAATGGTATTATGTCAATCATGCATAGAAAGTTGAAACCTTCAATGGTTGCTAACCACCCTAATTGGTAGGATTCTAGTAATAGAGGCTTGGATTGATGATGAAAATATTTGGATATGTAACATTTATGGGTGTCATAATCATAAAATTAGGAGTGAGATGTGGGAATGGATCAGCAGACTTAACTGCCATTGTCCATGTATCATAGTTGGGGACTTTAACATGGTTGAAAAACACATAGATAGGAGAGGGGGGAGCACAATACTAATAGGACGTGAGACATGGGAATGGATCAATAGACTTAACTGCCATTATACTTGGGGACTTTAACATGGTTGAGAAACACATAAATAGGAGAGGGGAGAGCACAATTCTAATTGGAAGTGAGAAGAGGAAATGGGATGAGTTGAGAGGGAAATTAGGTGTGATTGACGTTAAAGATCTTGGAGATTGGGGATCTGAACCTAGACACACATATTTTAGCCTCCAATAGCCACACTCTTCATCTAGATTGGATAGAATCTTCTTTAGTCAACAAGCCAATTGGGTCCCTCATACCATTCAATTCAGTGCATCTCCTAGCTCTGCTCTTTAGATCATATGACTTTGGTTTAAAACTAGAAAGAGTCCCCTTAGGGGATGAAGGACTTTGTTGACTGCCCCAAAAGGAAGCTAACGGTTAATAATTTGCTTCTAAAGGACCCCTTGTTTGTGAGATTGGCTAAAGAAGCAATCAAGAACCTTGATAGTAGGGGTCTAATCAATGTCCTAGAAGTGGTTCTCCAATGAAATGTAGGGTATCATCAGGCATGGTGGTAAACTAAGAGCTAATGAGATGGGGGGGGAAAGGGAAACTACTAAGATTCTATGGTCTGAATTCCATACAAAGAGGCAAGAAAGGGGTTTAACTAGCAAGGAAGTTCAAAAGAATGCTTGGTGTGTCAGATGCAGATGGCTAAACAAGATGAGAAGAGAAGTGGGACAACCAAAAAATACACCTTTCTGAATAATAAATCTCCCTCTAAATTTCTCTTCAGATATTTGAAAGAGTCTAGAAGAAATGATGTGGTGGGCCAGGTGAAGTATGAACTGGGAGTCATTCTGTCAGGCCAAAGCAAATTGCTGATAAGTGGGTTAAGTATTTGGGATCTATCCTTAGCTTGAAGGAGGACTCTTTCAATGAAAGGTTTTCTTAAGAACTATCTTCTCAACCTAGTCCCTAAGTGTGTTCCATCTGATAGAGCTACTTGATTGGAAAGACCTTTTGATCATAAATGAACTTCAGCATGCTTTGAGGATGCTAGGAAGGGAAAAGGCTCCATGATGGGATGGTTTATCAATTGAATTCTTCTTGAGCTTTTGGCAGTGCTTGAAGAATATTATTGGAAAGGCATGCAACATGGCTTTTGTGACAGGGCTACTTGTTTGCTAGAAATATTAAAGAAGGGATCAAAATTGAATCCCTTGTGTAGCAATCTACTTGTGACTCTTTCCCCTATGAGGAGGGCAACAAAGGCTAGATTTCCACGAGGTATGCAACCTTGGGATCATTAGAGAAGAACTGTGATCATGTACAGTTCCAAGAACCTAGAGAGCAAAGTTATGGCTATTTGACACATTGGTCACTTCTAGACTATTATATGGGGGTATATATCTCACAAGAGAAGGAAGAAGAAAAAAGAACCCAATAACATAGTAATACAGGGTGAGGAGGAGCTCATAGAAATAGAAATGGAGGGTGAGGAGGAGCCCACATGCCTAGAGACTGAGGATGTATGTGATGGATGGAGACATATGGAGAGACCTCTTGTGTGATGATGATCTCATACATGATCAAGAGTAAGCCATATGTGCCACATGAGATTGTACGAGCTAAGATAGGAGCCCCACCATTGATGGTAATAGAGGCCCTATTCCAAAAAATGGCATTCTTGCATAGATTATGGGACCTCCCTCTACATAGATACCCTCGCTTTGCTTTTGTGTCCTCTAGATAGTTAGCATGAGATGGGGATATAGTGTTGGTTTGCATTGGTCCACTATTGGTGTCGATCCGAAGCTCGATTTATCCCAAGCTATCCATAGCTAAGCATCCCAATGACCACAATTATAGCAATCAAGACATCCCCTTTGATGTACCATTAGAGACAAGCATTCCACAAAGCACCCAATTGTAAGCACACACAATGTAGTGTCACTTTTTATAAGAGCCCATTATAGAAGCT
The DNA here is from genome assembly GCF_041138505.1 of Cibotium barometz. Classification (NCBI taxonomy): domain Eukaryota; kingdom Viridiplantae; phylum Streptophyta; class Polypodiopsida; order Cyatheales; family Cibotiaceae; genus Cibotium; species Cibotium barometz. The sequence goes on from NC_141054.1 coordinate 24,833,901, forward strand.
TCTTCTTCATAGAACTAAGTTCTAGTTCCTCCTCATTCAGAGAGCGTTTATGTAGCCTACACTAGAGATGGGAGGGGGATGGACATAGGAAATGCATGCCCATGGGGAAGGGTAAAGAGACCATTTTCAGGGCTACCTAAAGCCTAATGGATCCCCAAGGGCATACACAAGATGCAACCTCAAAGCTAGGTTGATGTAGTAGGACAAAAGCTATTGGAAATTGCATATCCCAACTCCATGGGGCAAGAAATCCCAACTTGAAGGGGGGGGATCCCAAAACTTGAAATAGGGTTTCATACAACCACTCCCTTTTGTTCAACTGCCCCACATGAATATGCAGAAGACATGCTTAGGATGGTGTATGGATAGGGGGTTTTCATAAACATATCCCAACTCCATGGGGCAAGAAATCCCCAAACTTGAAATAGAGGGTTTTGCATAACCACTCCCTTTTGTTCCATTACTACATGAATATGTAAAAGACATTCTTAGGATGTTGTATGGGAAGGGGGGTTGCCATGAACATAAGACCTAGAGGCTTAGAGTGTAGCAAAAAAAAAAAGCCAATCCACATCTCAAGGGTGATGACCAAATTTGATGGAATTGGAGATCCTATCCAGTATCAAGAGAAATTTGATCAAGTTTGTGAGGCTATGTGAAGGATTGATGATCCCACCAAGATCTATACATTCGAACTTTTCCTTAAAGGTAAAGCATGCCAATCATTTAGGTCTCTAAACGCATTTAAAAAGCCCAACTATGAGGTCTTGTCTATTATGGATTCTCACCCAATGGATCTATATAGAGCCCCATTGCATAAATCTATAGCCTCAAGAAAGAGAAATGAGAGACAATGTGTGATTACATTGCTACTAGAACCAAGTATCTCCATATAAGATGTAATCCCTACAAAAAGACTATATGACTTATCGTTGATAGATCTCAAGAGCAAGAGGCTTCATGACCATCTCTACAGGTCTAGACACTACATCTTTGATAAGTATTGACATCGTGAGACAATATACCTAGTAGATAATCTATAAGATAAGGATGCAGAAGTCGTTCATACCAAACCAAGAGAAAAGGGATACATCATCCAAAGCCCCAAAATGGTTAGTCTTAGTTAAGGACATGAGTATGGATGAGTTGGAAAAATTTTTCTCAACTGAATAAGTCAGCAGTGTCAAGGCTAGCTCCAAGGGCAACCTCAAGGTCAAACCCAACCAATTCCTCAAGCTAGTTATTAGGGTTGGTAGATTGCACACAAAACCATATCACTTCGTGGTGGATACCCACACTTACTTTCACGAAGAGATGTGGTTTGGTGTGTAATTTGTCACTAAAAGCATACAAGCACAGAGTGTTCATTGTTGAAGCCTAGGCTACAACAACTTTATGCTCATTGCCAATGCTATGGGAAGAACCACGAGATAGCCCATTGTTGATACCAGGGAAACCTGACACCACAACCAATGCTCTCAATGCCAAAGCAACCATTAGGCCTACCAGCCATTCTAAATGTACTCGTCTCAGCACAGAGTTTAGTGCCCATTTATTAGAGCCCTTTACTGAGAGGTATGTATAGACCATTACCTCCAACATTATACCCACCTCTGAGCACCAATACAATAGTGATTGGTGACTTTGTTAGTAGACTTCGAGAGTAAAGAGTTGGAGAGCTATAAGTCATATGAGAAGTACAACTTATATGGATATCCAAAAAAACCTCGAGCTATTGAATATGCCTCCTTATTTGAATCCATGGTGTAACAAAGGGTGAGAGGCTTCAATAACATCAAGACAAAAGGATAGCAAAAAGTTCCCATGAACAAGCTGCGGCACTAATTTGAAAGCAATAAAATGAATGTTGTGTTACCTGTAATGTAGAAACAATGGATCTCCACAATCTTGGATGGTGGTGTTAGTGTAAGCGTAATAACCAAGTATTGATGGGAGGCATGGAAAAGCCCATCACTTTAGGCACAAGCCTTGGGGTCTCATCGAGACCATTTCTTTTTGCTTCCATCTCGACATAGAGGGGTCTACCTTAATACAAGCTGCGGCACTAATTTGAAAGCAATAAAATGAATGTTGTGTTACCTGTAATGTAGAAACAATGGATCTCCACAATCTTGGATGGTGTTGTTAGTGTAAGCGTAATAACCAAGTATTGATGGGAGGCATGGAAAAGTCCATCACTTTAGGCAAAAGCCTTGGGGTCTCATCGAGACCATTTCTTTTTGCTTCCATCTAGACATAGAGGGGTCTACCTTAATCCCTTTTGCAAAGGAGCATTCTAGTGTGATAATGGAGTGAGGACATGATAGATGAGCTAGCACACCCACATAGGGAAGTTGTATTTATAGATCCAAGTCAAGACCCTATGGCACATACTTTAGCAAGGCTAAGGTAAGATCTTAAATTGAACATATTTAGTGTCACGCTACTGTGGACAAGCCTAGGGCTTAGCTCCGTCTATCCATCCATTCTTAGCTATTAGGATCCCCCAATATTTCTCGGTATTGATTAGGAGGTTAGACTCCAAAAAACATATGGTTTGAGAATCATTGGATGTGTTTAGTTATTGTTTTTTATTTTTCTTGACACTTTATTTACATTAGGAAATTCTAATACTATTAAAAGGAAAAAACCTTGATTTCATTGGTGATTTGCATGAAATTAGCAATTGTGATTAGGAGTAGAACCCACTCTAAATAGGAGCATTAATAGCTCGATTAGGGTGGATTAGAGTGCAATAGTCAATTGTATTCATACATTTCATAAATTTTTCATGCCTTGCTAAATTGGTATCTTAGAAGCATGCAAATCCATCACAAAATAATTTAAAAATACTTAATTAACAACATAATAATAACTAACTAGGATTATGACCATTAATCACCCCCCTATGAAGTTCAAAAAATCTTTAAAAAAAAAAAAACTAGCTCTCACGTTAGGGATGTGAATCCATAGTCTTGCATTAAAAGACGTGAATTTGGACACATGTGAGCCCCGACACATGAGAGCTTGGACATGTGAGCCATGAGCCGTGAGATCTGAGATGTGGGCCTAGATACATGAGCTATGAGTTTAGACATATGAGCATGCAAACATGAGCTTGGAGACGTGAGTCTAGAGGTAGGTATACTGAACATTGTAACTACCAATTATTACTACCTTGAAGACTTGGAAGGACACATCTACTCATATTCTTTGAGAATTTTCCCATTATACAATCTATACCAGTGTATAAATTCCAAGGAAAATTCTTTTCCACAATTATTAGGGGAATTCAAGTATAATTATTACCCAATAAGTGCACACATGAAAGATGTGAGTTTATGCAAAAAAGATATGAACTTGAAGATTATTTCATAAAAGGAAAGATGTGAGCTTCTAGATGCGTGAACCTCAATATGCAAACCTGGATGTGTGAGCCTGTAGTATATGTGAGTTTAGAGACGTGAACCTAGATGCTTGACCCTACAAACGTGAGTAGTCTCAAGAGGCATGGTTCTAGATACATGAATTAGGATATAGAAGACTATAGACATGAACCTAGAGATGTGAGCCTAGCAAAAGAAAGAAAAATGTGTTAGAACCCATTTTTAGACCTACTCCAAAAGCACTAAGGACCTTTGTTACGAACTTGATTTGGACTAATTGTTGGAAATAATAATATATAGTCATTTGTAGCACATCACAAACCATACTTCCTCAAACCCACCAAGCCTTTCATCCCAACAATCGACCAACACTTAGCAGAGTACTCCCACGATAAGAAGGTTAGACTCCTTCAGATTCACCTTAAGCAAGAACCTTTGGGAAGAAATGAGCTAACAAAACATAGACCTGAGTAGAGAAATAATAGAACCTCAAGAAACAAGAGCTGCCCTATGGTCCTCCAAGCAAATTCGCCAATTGAGGATTTGTAAACAATACTATAAACTTCATGAAAAGGGTATTACACCACCCTATTTTTGGGTGAATCTCTAGTAAAGGAGCAAAAATAGGACCAAGAACCTCAAGGTTCACTCCCTCAAGAAGCGGTCAAACCATTCCAGATGCCATAATGTTTCAAACATTTGGTGTCGATCATGAGATGGGTTTATCCCAAGCTAACCGCCGCGACCAACAAGCAGCCCAACAATCACACATATGTCAATCTCAAGACATGTCTCTTTTGATGTACCATTTGAGACAAGTGTTCCCTCAAAACACCCAACAATAAGTGCACATAGCACAAGCAGGAGTCCCACTCTCCATAGGAGCTCATTATAGGAGCACCTTTGCCATGTAACCAAGTTCCAAATCTTCTCCATTTGGACAAGGAATAGGGACACGAGGAAGGGTAAAGAGCCAATGTCTGGAACTACCACAACATAAAGGAATCCATGAGAGCATTCTCATTAGCCATTGTAGGTGAGCTTACGGACTCAAAGCACACCGGCAAAGTACCATTGGAAACCGCACAACCTAACCAAGAGATCCCATACCCTGAACTATAGAGAGTTTCATACAACCACCCTCTTATGTTCTCCCTTTCCACTTGAATGCACAAATTTGAGAATTGGGTTCATGTCAAGCATGGCCACACTTCCACAAAAGCTTGGAACAATGTTTGCACGATGGACTGGATGGGACAAAACTCGCCTCCCTGTTCATGTTAGTCCATTTTGGGAGCTAACAACAACTTCAAACTGAAAGTAGCCATCTAGAAGGACTCCTTTGTAAAAGGATGAACTTCTATGCTGCACAGTCACCCGGCCAAGGAGAAAACCCCATAGAAAACCTAAGAAGAAGTATCTCTCCCCCCATGGACACAGTTCTTCACTAGCTTTGCTACATTGAGGCCATAGATTCATATGAAACCTACACCAAAAAACCTACATCTTTTGACAGTGGGAAGCTAAACAAAATAAGGTCTCACCATTCATACCAAGATAATGGTCTATAAAAGTGACGAGGAGCGGCCATGGGCTCTGAGCAAGCCAAGCTTTATTGAGATGCTAGTAGAAGCTTGATAAAGTCAAGGGTGAGGCAAATGATAAGCAAAACTAAAAGCTCTCTCTAAGCCTCAAGAGGAAGATCTGAGGCAAGTGTGAGTTTTTTAAGGCCTACAACATTGGGGAGAGAGTGGTACACACAGTAAGAAGGCTCAAATAGCTCTCTGGGGAGAGAGTGGTACACACAGTAAGAAGGCTCAAATAGCTCTCCGAGCCTTAAGAGGAAGATCTAGGGCAAATGTTTGAGTACTTTAAGTCCTACAACATTGGGGACAGAGAGGTACATGGTAGGAAGGCTCAAAGAAAGCTAGGTAGAGAGCATACTTCATATAATGGCCCCGCAAGGGCCAAGGAAGTTAATCTTGTTGGCACAGGTGAATTGCCAAGGACCTCACCCCTGAGCAAAAAGGAGAACTAATAGTCCTACTCAAAGAATTTCATGATGTGTTCACTTGGAATTACACAGACATGAAGAAATTCCTCTAAAAGTGGTGAAACATGCTATCCTTCTCCACCCCATGAAGGTGCAAAACCATCCAAACAAAAAGCCTATCACCGGAATCCTAAATAAAGGCAAGTGGTCTAAGAAGAGCTAGTCAACCTCATCAATGCAAGATTTGTGTACGAGATTGAGCACATTGAACACACAAGGTATCACCATGATTGTGATCATTCCCAAAAATAACATAAATCTTAAAGTGTGTGTGAATCTCAAAAAGGTTAATGCCGCTACAGTTTGTGATCTCATCACACTTACATCGACCACGTGCTGGAAAAAGTCATTGGAGAGAAAAAGCTTATAGCTTCTTGGATGGCTTATCATGCTACAACCAAGTGATGATCAACCTAACTGACCAAGACAAGACAACGTTTGCTACAAAATAGGGAACCTATGCATACCGTGTCATGCCATCTTTATCTAGCCTTTGAGAGATTGAGACTTTATCACATCTTGCTAAACCCACTCAAATATCAATTCTCAATTAAAAATGATGTCATCCTTGGACACATTATCTCCAAGAACGTAATCTCGACAAATGAGAACATGATCCATGTGATCTTTTAGTTTACCCCACCACCCACCAATTACAAGGGGGTGCAAAGATTCATGGGGTACATAGGGTATTATAGAAGATTCATCTTCTTATATGCCATATATGATAGACCCTTGTATAACTTTGTTGTGTTTGAATGGAGAGATGAATGCATAGGGGTCTATGAAAAATTGAAGATGGCTTTAGTAAGCACATCCATCCTGAGATCCCCCAATTGGGATCTAATTTTTCATGTGTATATAGATGCATCAACCTTTTCTATTGGATGTGTGTTAGCATAGCTAGGGGAACCCAACATTGCTTTTACTATAGCCATTAACTCAATGATGCTGAATGTAACTAAACAACTAGTGAAAGAGAGGGACTAGCCGTGGTATATTCTATGAAGAAGTACATGAATTACCTCTTGACTACCAAATTTGTTTTCTTTGTTGACCATCAAGCATTGCTTTTACTATAGCCATTAACTCAATGATGCTGAATGTAACTAAACAACTAGTGAAAGAGAGGGACTAGCCGTGGTATATTCTATGAAGAAGTACATGAATTACCTCTTGACTACCAAATTTGTTTTCTTTGTTGACCATCAAGCATTGCTGTATTTGGGGTGCATCACTAAATGGCTTCTTCTTCTAGAGTTTGATTTTACCACCACTCTACGAAAGGGGTCTATCCATGTCCATGGTGACCATGTTTTCATAATTCCAAATAGAGAAACCCCTCTAGGAGGGAAACATGATCTTTCCGTTGTTCCACATTCATCACTTACAGGAATGGAGACATTACCCATTTTTGGCCATTGGATTTCCCACCATTAATCATCTCGCCAAGAAGGATTGAACTAGATGCCTCATTTGAAAGGTGACCCTCTATCAATTGATAGTAGCAGGAATGATTTATAAGAAGGGCATCATGAGGAAATGTGTTTATGAAGATGACTTTGTTATTGTTCGAGCAAGCCCATTCTAGCACAGGTAGAGGACACTGTGCTAGGGACATGAATGCCCACAAGGTTCTCCAGGCTAGACTTTCGTAGCTACACTCTTTGGAGACACAATTGAGTTTATCAAATGCTACAATGAATGTCAAAGGTTTGCCATAGTCTAAGAGAAGGACCCATTGCCCCTAACCCTTGTAATTTTGGAACAACAATTTGAAAAATGGAATTTAGCTTTGCGGGTCCTATTAGCCTAGTCCCCTAAGGGAGTCCAAGCACATTTCATCATCATCATCTCATCACATATTACTTCACAAAGTGGGCCGAGACTAAAGCTCCATAGAAAGATGCAAGGTCTAAGGCCAAGTTTCTCAATGAGAATATGATTACTTGTTTTAGTCCCATTAGAAATAGTGAGTGATCGCAATACAAATTTTACAAATGAAGTCGTGTAGTTATTTCTCAAAGAGTTCCTTATGGTGCACAGAAAGTTGATGCCTTCCTACCCACCATAAGAAAATGGCTAGGCCAAAATCATAAACAAGACATTGAGCACTATTCTCACCAAGACCATAGAAGCATCAAAGAGAAATTAGGAGCAGAAGTACTTTTCTCTATGGGCCTACTACATGGCATACAAGGTAGTTGTCAACAAATAGCAGACCTTTTCAACTTACATTTGGGCTTGATGCATTCATGCCAATGGAACAATTGATTCCAGGCCTCCGAATGGCGACCATACATAACCTCAAGGGAAATCCTATCAGGGAGAAGTTTGTTGCCTTAGAGCAACTTAGTGAGAAAAGATTATGATCCGCTTATAGAGTTGAAAAACTAGGGTGCAAGGAGTAGTTTGATGACCAACTCAAGGACAAGTGTTTTACGGAGGTAGGAGACATGGTGCTGATGTACAATGTCAAATGGAAACTTAAGTACAAAGGTCAAGGTACCTACCAAGTCACATAAATTTCTCCTCAAGGAGGTGAAATAAACATAGAGACCCTAGATGGGATTGAGATGGAAGGATGATAATTCAATGGGTTAGGCTTTGGTTCAAATAGTAGTTTTCTAGGTTTTTACTTGGGTGGCATCGAATCTGCCTTGGCTAGCCATGGTACTCTTGAAAACCCACTCATTCTTAGTGACCTCCCCTAGAGTCTATTGAAGTTGACATTTGGGGGTGGTCTTCGTCTCTACCTGCCAATAAGTAGCTGAAGAAACCAAGGACATGGCACCAACAAGTCCATGCACAGTGGTCCCACCCTTGATAATTCTAAGCTCAGAATAATCCCAATCTTCAAGGATGTTGAGAAGGCGGGCGATAAGCCTAAGAAGAAAGGAAAATGTAACTATTATCAGAATCCATTATATTAATGAATGTAAAAAAAGGCTAGAGAAGGAGAAAAAAGGTCGAACATAGCTATGGTAAAGGAGTAGTCAGCGAACTATGCACATAATGATTAGGCATTCATTGTGCACTATAGTTATGACCCTTCTATTTATGGTGTATACATGTCATTGATAGATTAGTGTGTTTGGTATTTTGATAGTGGTGTTAACAAAAACATTACTTCTCACAGTGTGATTTGTTCTCGATTTATTTTCCTCCATTGAGTCTGCTCCTGAAGGAGAAGGCATAGCCATATGTGAAAACAACTCCTATCCAATGAAAGGAGTTGGTAAGGTTGTGCTCACTATTGCAAATGGTGGGGCAATCACTCTCATAGATGTTTTGTTTGTTCTAGGAAATTACTATCAGTGAATGTCATTGCTAGGGAGAAGGGCTAGTGGTTAGATTTGATGAGATGACACGTGTACACTTCATGACCAGACATCACTATGGCATTCGGTACTCTAAGCCATGGTCTTGATATGTATAAGAGATTGGCACATAATGGATGTTCCTACTACCACATGTATTATGAGTAATGCATAGCTCTGACATGCCCATTTTGGTCACTTGAATTTTGGTAGTTTGTTGTGCCTTAAAAGGTAGGAGATGGTGCTAGAGTTACCAAAGCCTGAACCCTGTCAACCATATATGTGAGGGGTACATTTTGGGCAAGATGCAGTGAGAATTCCCAAAATATCAATCAATAAGGACTATCAAGAATTTGCATCTCATAGATAGTGATGTATGTGGTCCTATGATAACACTATTAATTGGGGGGTTTCTAACCCCACACACACCTAGGTATATCCTTTGAAGGCAAAGTAAGAGGTTTTTACATGCTTTAGACACTTTGTTTCTATGGCCAGGCACATGGGTGTATCATTTGAAGGCAAAGTCAGAGGTTTTTACACTTTGTTTCTATGGCTGAAATGTGTCTACATGTAAGGTTGGCATCCTTCATATAGATCAAGAGGGGGGGAGGGGGAAGAGTATATGCCAAAGGAGTTTCATGCATATATGGTTGAAAGAGGCATAAAACATCAATTCATGGAGCCTGACACACCTCAAAAAAATGGTGTGGCTGAGAGAAAGAACATATCTCTCATGGAGATGGCATGTTGCATGGTTAAAGACTAAGGTTGGCATCCTTCATATAGATCAAGAGGGGGGGAGGGGGAAGAGTATATGCCAAAGGAGTTTCATGCATATATGGTTGAAAGAGGCATAAAACATCAATTCATGGGGCCTGACACACCTCAAAAAAATGGTGTGGTTGAGAGAAAGAACATCTCTCTCATGGAGATGGCATGTTGCATGGTTAAAGACTAAGATTTATCACTTATTTTGTGGTTAGAAGGAGTTATGTGTGCCAATTATGTGCTAAACAAATGCCCCACCAAGGCCTTGCAGACACTTACCCATTGTAAAATTTAGAATGGCATGAAGCCGTGTGTGGCTCATTTGTGTGTTTTTGGTTATCTTGAATATGCTCTTGTGCCTGAGTAACAATACAATAAGCTAGATGATAAGATGATAAAATGCATTTTTGTGGGACAAAGCTCAAAAAGCAAAGGGTATAGACTCTATCATCCAACCTACAAGACCCCTCCTCTATATCTATGGCAGTGAAATCACACTAAGGGTAGAGAGACTCACTTGGGGGCCTCATATCGCAATATCCTAACACTTTGCTATTTTGTCATCTCCTTTCAATGTTACTAGAATAATCTTTATGCAAGAAAGGTGAATGATTCCTCCAAGTGATTTTCCCTTCATAATTGTCACAAGCAGGTTTCATCAAGCACCTCCTAGAGGCTCAACAAGATGTCATGCCTCCTCAATTATGAAGGTAATTCTTCTATCCTTATGCATGATTTCTGAATTAAACTACTCATCCCAAGTTTCCTAATTCTAAAAACACAAGTTTGTTTCATTTCGGAAAGTACCTATAACTCAGGTTCACCCTAATGTCCAATTTCTAGTGTTTGATCCTTTTAGCATAAGGTTTTTCCATAATTTGTTTAAATAATAATATCTCCTAGGTTTAGGTGTAGCCTATCCCTATCTTTAATTTTCCTATGGCTCTAAGCAACAAGAAGGTTATGTGCAATACCTAACTTGAGCTAAGGATAAAGGGTCAAAATTAGATCTTTGGTTTTGAGAAATGTGTAGAGAATAGGAATTTATTAATCTAGTTTGATTTAAATTAGAATCACCATGGAATAGATAATTAATTTATAAAAGAATAGGAGAAATGCAAATTATAAGCAAAAGAGTTAATTATACCTTGGAAAATTAACTTGAAAGGGGATGTGTGTAGAGAATTAAGCTTCCCACCTCTTCCATGGTCGTTTTTTTGTGGATCCCTAGGTGCTTCTATAACTCCAATTATCACTCTATTACACTCAAATGATTTCTTATAGCCTAGGTAATGCTAGGTAATGACCAAGGAACATGTGCAACACTAAAAAAAGTACTCTTTTCTCTTAAGGAAAAATTTTATGGATTTCTCATCAAAAGGGGGCCTTTTTATACTTGAAAATGATGGTTACTCACTCGACATGCATCCTTAGTTCACTCAAGGTTGGTAGCCCAACCATATCCCATACAACTCAACCTTAGACTTCATGCATCCACACAATTTCCATGCACTCAACCACTCCTACATACATCCACTCATACATCTAGTTAATTCCCACATTTATGTACATCTAGAGTCATCTGTTAGTTCAATATGCTTATCTCTAACTTAATAATTATTTTCCTTTTTAAAATTATTCATAAGAATTTTTCACTCCACCTTCCAACCTTATACTTTAGTCTTTCACCCATTCAACTTTGGATTAATTAAAATGTGCACTCTATTTACAATTTTTGCCAAGGCTAATGCACACAAACACCGTAGCATATTTTGAGAATAATTTTTGGCAATGTTGTGCATATGCGCACAAGGGCACCCCTTGTTAATGGCCAACCATATTGTGACAGCTTGGCCATTAACATTAAATCTTATTTTCTAATTTCCCAATTACTCAAGCTTCCAAGTTTCTCATTTAAAGACACATTTTATTGAAAATTTCACATTCTCTCACTAGAAATATACACCTAGAAATTAATATCTTAGCTACATGGGAAGAGGGATCTTACATTTTCCCCCACTTCAAGATCCGAGATGTCCTCATCTTGCAAACTAGGGATAATATTTTTTTAACTCTTCTTCTTTATCCTAGGTAGCATCCTCCTCACTAGGGAAAAACTTCTATTTGATTAAATATTCTGTTAAGATCCTATTTCTAAGGGGTTTTCTGTGATGCCCAAAACTATTTCTCGTTCCAATTCCACTTGATATTTGGTCGGGAAAAGCAACTTGCTCATCGTCTAATATATGGCTCGGATCTAGGACACATTTCTTCATTCAATAAACTCACATGAAAGACATTATGTACTTTCAATACAAAGCTAAAATGGGCATTTAAATATACTTGCTCATAAATTATGATCTACATTATTAGAGCTAGGAAGTTAGGAAGGGGGAAAATTATCTCTCAAAGGTGTAGTTCTATAAAATGTTGAACCAAGAAGTGGAAAAATGTTGAGCCAAGAAAGTGAGCTACGTTATTAGGGCTAGGAAGGTAGAAAGTGGAAAAATTCTCTCTCAAAGGTGTAGTTCTATAAAATTTTGAGCTAGGTTAGAGCTAGGAAGTGGAAAATCATCTTTGCAAAAAGGTGTATAGCTTCATAAAATGTTAGCTAAAAAAGAAGCATCTACTAAGTAATAAATTAAGCATAATTCAAATTGGTTATTTGAATGAGGTTTGCAACATTATCTTGCCTCTATTTATAAATGCCATTTTGGACCCCAATTTTGTAATAGCCTACCATTATAGGATTTAAGCCATTAGTAATAGTTAAAAGGCTACGTTATTAGTTTATGATGTCCATGTAAAGGCTAATGTTATAAAGCAATGCTTAGATGTTTGGTCTAATGTAAACATACGTGTTTAGTATAAAAGTGACCTTTAGTATAGTCTCACACGTAATAGAGAAAGCTCTTAGCTTATTTGTGTTGCAAAGAGAGAGAGAGAGAGAGAGAGAGAGCATTTTGTGTTGTGCTGCCTTTCATCTTCTTGCATTTATATGTGAGAGAGTGAGAGCAAGAGAGCAAGCCATCTTGTGCATGTGATGGAGTAACCCATTTTGAGTGACACACTTGCAAAGCAAACAAGGAGAGTGAGCGACCAAACAAAAGTAGCACAAATTAGTGTGGGTTGTTCCCAATGAGAGTTTTTGTACTTAGGATTGTCACCATTTACTTTGAGCTTGTGAAAAATGAGATTGAGTTGTGACTTAATGAGCTATGAAACTAAGGAAAATGAGGAATATGATATCATGTTGATGCTAGAAGGATTCATGAAACAATAACTTTTAGAACACCAACAGTTGATGATGTATATGAAACTAAGGAAAATGATATCATTTTGATGCCAGAATGATTCACAAAACAATAACTTTTGGAACACCAACAGTTAATTATGTATATTCACTAGAAGTAGAATGAGTTGGAAGAAAGGGTGAGATAATCTATAGTAAGGACATGGAAATGCATGGAAAGTGTCTATTTTGGAATCGATAGCTATAGACAAATTCAATGAATCCTTAAGAGGAAATACCATCTCTTTTATACAACCATTGGGAACTTCAATTAAAACTCATAAATTGGGTATTACAACCCGAGATAAAGTGAAAGAGTGGAAACCCAGCTCAAAAAAGAAATTTTGATTGCTCCAACCTCACTACCAATTATTAATGGGAATCCTAGGTGAAATATTGACTCAATACTTAAAGGAATCTTTGCAAAGCCTACTATGGGAGAATTTCCAAATATTTCAAATTTAAGATAAATTATCATAACTAAAGCAAGAAACTCTAGGGGCAACAAAATCCAGGACAACAAGATTTATACTATGGTATATTTTATATCCCAATGTGCTTATAATAGTAATAGGGTTCAAACTGGGCAATTGAAAAGATGCAGGGGGGAAGAGAGCTTGAGCTCTTGCAAGCACACACATACAAAACCCTAGTAGAGAACACACAAGGTGAGAGGCTGAAAATCTTCTTCTACTTCACTCAACACTCAACACACCATATACAAGATAAGAGTACTCACAATATAAAAGGTACTCAACCAATACATACACGGGTTCTCTATAGTGTGAACCCAACTAAATGAGCTGGCGCTATAACTATGCCAGTCTCTAGAATGGCTGTCACACAGTCTGTCATCCCACTGGCCGTATATCACCCATGATCTTACCAACCATGCCAGTGGTGTAAGTGTGGGGCCTATCCCCCAGGCGGGTCATCACACTGTCCACCGTCTCACTAGACGAGCTCGATATCTCAACACTCCCGCTCGAGCTCAACTCCATCTCATGTACACCAACAAGTGAAGCCCTAACTCTGCGGAGCTTCTCTGTACCCAATGCTTTGGTGAAGATGTCAGCTACCTGATCCTCTGTGCTGACATAAACAAGGTCAAGGTCTCCTGCCAAGACCTTCTCTCTGACGAAATGGTAGTGGACCTCTATATGCTTCATGCGAGCATGAAAAACTAGGTTCCTGGCCAACTGTATACTGCTAATGTCGTCACAAAAAATGACAACTTGTCTATCCACTGATAGACCCAAATCTGCAAAGTAGCTTTCTCAACCAAGCTACCTCACATGCTGCCATAGCAGCTCCTCTGTACTCGGCCTCTGTACTGGATAGAGCAACCGTAGGCTGCTTCTTGTTGCTCCAAGTCACAGCAGCACTCCCCAAAGAAAACATGAAGCCACTAGTAGATCTTCTATCTAAGATACTACCAGCCCAATCAGCATCTGTGTACCCATGTACACATATCTCTGTCCCAGTCTCATAAAATAGTCCACAATGCAAAGTAGACCTCACATACCTCAGTATGCGTCTCAATGCATCCAAATGCAGTTTCTGTGGAACCTGCATAAACTGACTCACCAACCCAACAGCATAGCTCAAATCTGGTCTGGTGATCATCATGTAGATCAAACTTCCTACTATGCGTATATACATAGTAGGATCCTCCAAGATCTCTCCTGAATCTGCACTCAACTTGCCATTCTGATCCAATGGCACGGAAATAGGCTTACAACCTGTCATACCATACTTGGACAACATGTCCAAGCCATACTGTCTCTGCAGTAATCCAATACCATGTGGTGACCTAATCACCTCAATACCCAAGAAATATCTGAGCTCCCCCAGATCCTTCATCTCGAACTTCTATCTAAGCAAGATCTTTACATCAAAGATCTCTGCATCATGGTCCCCCGTAATGATCAAGTCATCTACATAGATGACAACAAGCACAACCCCTCTATCACCATGTCTCACATACAGCGAGAAATTTGCATTGGCTACATGAAAGCCAATAGTGACAAGATATTCAGAAATCTTGTCAGACCATGCTCTTAGTGCTTGTTTTAAGCCATACAAGGCTTTCTTCAACCTGCAAACATGCTCGGGGTGACTCACATCCCCATAACCAGGTGGCTGCAACATATACACCTCTTCTTGCAAATCCCCATGCAAGAATGCATTCTTTACATCCATCTGATGTAAAGACCATTGCTTTGACGTAGCCACTGCTATCACAAGTCTCACTGCTGCCATCTTGGCAACTGGGCTGAAAGTTTCCTTATAATCAATGCCATATGTGTGCGCATATCCTTTGGCTACCAATCTAGCCTTGTACCTGTTTATGCTTCCATCACTGTTATGTTTTACTTTGTACACCCACTTGCATCCAATGGCTTTCTTGCCTTTAGGCAATTGCACTAAGTCCCAAGTTTCATTCCCATATAGTGCATTCATCTTCTCATCCATAGCTTTCTCCCAACACACATTTCCAACAGCCTCATCAATGCATGTGGGCTTAACAACCTGCACAACCTTTGCCATATATGCATAGTGATGTGCCACATAACCATCATAGGTGCATCTCTGCACAGGATTTTTCACTCTCCCAGATCTTTGCAACTTTTCATTCATGGCTTCCATAGCCTTCTTTACACACCAGGTGTTCTCATAGCTGGGATCCCAAGCTCCTTATCAAGGCTCATATCTGAGCCACTAGACTCTCCATCAACATGAGAATGCCCTGCAAAAATGTCAGGCATACCAAGGGGCTCAACCACTTTCTCTTTTCCTTTACGTGATGTACTAATCACATTTGCAAGACTGGTATTATGATGCAGCCTGCCAATGGTCTATCAAGAGACCCACTAGATGGGGACTCTCTTGGTCCACTCAAAGACTGTGATTGCTGACCTGCATTCTGTGCAACCACACTTCCACTCACATCAGCCCCAATAGCTTCTTTTTTAGTAGCATACCAACTGCTCATCTCATTAAAAACAACATCCCTACTTACCCTCAACTCACGTGTAGCAGGGTTATAACACCTGTATCCCTTTTGCTCAAGGGAATATCCAATAAACCCCCTTTTTTTTTCTTTTGGATCCAGCTTAGTTCTCAGCTCATATGGCACATGCACATATGCAACGCATCCAAAGACTTTCAGATGAAACAAATCAGGTTTTGTGCTAGTAAACCTCTCCTCTGGAGTTACATCATGTATGGCTGCAGTTGGAGTCCTGTTCATGATGTATATTGCTGTAGAAATAGTCTCAGCCTAATAGCTATGCGGCATATTTTTCTCTTCCATCAATGCTCACGCAATCTCAGCAATGTACCTGTTTTTTCGCTCAGCAACTCCATTTTGCTACGGAGTGTATCTGCATGTAAACTGTCTCCGAATACCATTCTTCTTCAAAAATTCAGAGAACTCATTGGAGAAGTACTCTCCCCCTCCATCTGACCTTAGGCACTTTACATATTTCCCTGTTTGCTTTTCAACCAAAACTCTAAAATTCTGAAAGTGAGTGAACACCTCACTCTTCTCCTTCATGAAATATACCCACACTTTCCTTGTGTGGTCATCAATGAATGTCACATAATACCTGCAGCCTCCCATAGACATGGTCTTCATAGGGCCCCATACATCTGAATGCACAACATCTAGTGCATTTCTGCTCACATATCTATTACGTGGAAATACATGCTTTGTTTGCTTTCCAAATTGGCATGATATTTTGATTCAGGTAATATGGCCCATGCTTTGTGAAGAACCAAGGGCTTGCTACATGGAGTACTTAAGGGATGGAAAAATCGCACTATGCCACTCGTATCAACTATTTTCGTACAACTCGACACGGTGGTGGAAAATAAAAAACAAATGCATCATGAGAGCTCTTTAACACATTCTACCGAAGGTAAATACATTGATACAATGTAATTCTTAAAAGCCAGGTTAATTTATACTACACAAAAATATAACCACTATTATTAACATCAATATATTATAAACATTCATCATGCTCAATAAAGCACATCTTTATGCAAGATGGAAATTGAGATGAAGTCGTGGTGATGCAAATCTTATAAAATTTTGAAGAAAGTGTTCGCTTTTAAATGAGCATCCCACACTATATACCGAAAATTACTTTGCATTAAGATAAATACAATGTTTAAAAAAATATCAATAAAAGTAGGGAAAGTCTTCTTTTCCCCTTCTTCTTCTATTTCTCTTCCTCAGAGAGTTTGCCCTCCTTTTCGGGGTTTTCTTTGGGTAGATCTTTATCCTCCTTTTTAGGATAGTCCTCTTTGGATAATTGTTTACCCTCGTCTTCTTCGGGTAGCTTGCCTCTATATCTCAATAAATTTTGGTGTTGGTAGCCTTCAAGAGCACATGTTTTCAAATTGGGAACTTCCTTAGCATAAGCTACATACATAAAAAATACCCTACCCTCGATGCCCACAACCTTGGTCCATGTCCAAATATACGTATAGCTTCTTTATTCTCCATCAACATGATTTTTTCTACATTATGCTATATCTTAGAATATCCTAAGTATATTGACAAATCCTTTAAGGACATTAATGGAATATGTGGAACATCTGAATACTTTGAATGGTAAATGCTCAACACATCTAGAGGCATCTTTGAAATATAGTGGCTGAGGGTTGAATCTCTACCAACAAAATTTCACCTCCACCTCAGCCAAGGAATCCATCTTTATCTACTATCTCATGTTGAAAAAATAGAGGAAAGATAATTTACTTTAAAAAAATAAAAGCCTGTAAAAAAGATTCTTATAAAAACCTCTTTGTTCTCATCTTCAACAAGTCGACTCTCCTCCCACAAGTCAATTGAACCTTGTGGAGAGATCTCTTCTTTTGAGCATGGTGTTTTTGGTAGATCTCTTCCCATATTAGAAATTCCCATACTTTCTTGAATAGCTTGAAATTCTTCTTCTATGAGGAGAGTTTTTTCTTGTTTTAAATATTTTTTAAGCACATTTCTAAAGCCCTGGGTTCATCAATGAAATTTCTCCCTGCTTCTGTATCACAAAAGCACTGAAAATTCATCAACCTCATTTGGGTCTATAAAGTTTGGAGCAACTTGACAACCCAGATAAGGAAGGCCCAAAAACATGTTGATCTTCTCATCCCCAAGCTTATATTCATGAGAATTGTAAGATAGATTTGTGATGATTGGAAGCTTGGAATGAGATGGGCCTCCAATGCAATATGTTCCATTCAAGAGGCTGCAAAAGATTTTATTATTGACTTTTTTATTGATAGCTATATTTGTTTTACCCATGCTCATAGGGTCACTCTTATAGACAAGGACATGCACACTTGTAGACTTATAAGATATAGATTTGAAAAGCTATTACATCTTATACCACTGAGTGACTATAGGGCATTCAATATCTTGAATGTGTCACCAATTAGGAAACTCAAGGATGTGGGTATTAAGTTTGAGGATATAACACATGACAGGGATACTAGAACTGCAAATCATGCAAAGGTTGAGAAGGAAAAAGAAACGATATCTTCTAAGGAAGATAGGAAAATTGAGGAAGAAAGAATAATGGAGGATGAACTGTTGGATCTTGAGAATAAGAATCTTCAAGACTTAAAGAATGTACCTAGACAACTTATTGTTCAAGTGAAAGATTTTTCTGATGATGTAGAGTACCCTGGTATAGTACCATCAAATACATATATGTTGCCAAGCGAGAAATCGAGAAGTGATCTTGATATCTCTCAATTATGCAAGCTATCTTTTTTTGCAAATTTTATTACTATAGTGATTTTTGAAGATAATAAATTGATTTATTCAGTGATTTGTTTTTTATAAGCTTCTTTTGGCCACCCTATCCCTAGTGATCTATTATCCTCTATTTTTGTTAGATCCTATAGTGTCTATTTATGTAGATACATAAACCCTAATTTTAATAGGATCGAAGAATGGTTGAGGAGATGCAACTTTGAAAAAGTGCAATATATAATTGTGCCTTATAATGGGAAGTAAGTATTTTTTTTTAAATATATCTTGCTTTGTTTTAAATATGTCTTATTATACTTCTCTATCAATGATCATTTTCTTCTCTTTATGTTGTGTAGGAGCCATTGGAGTGTATTATACTTCTCTATCAATGATCATTTTCTTCTCTTTATGTTGTGTAGGAGCCATTGGAGTATTTATCATTGATCTAAAGAAAAGAAGGACATGTTTCTTGAATTCCATGCTTGGTATGCATGGAGAAGCAAAATTGTAATTTTTAAATTAATATGGTGGTTGTGTTAAAGTATTCAAATGGTATTGGATTGAATAATCTATGTGGTTTGTTTTTTTGCGGGACATCTAAGCAGATAATAAGCATATTAGAAACCCTCTATGCTCCACTCTCATCGACAATAAAACTCCACATCAAATTTTCATTTTGCTTGCATGTTATCAGAGTATAAAATTTATAATAGATCTTTTGTTGAGAGTTTTAACAAGAACTGACATTGCTATAGGTTTTATTACAAACTGATGGAATCTTATATAGATGGAGAGTTGGTGGTCAAATACATGGAGATACATGCAGTTAAAATTTCCAATAGACATATCAGTAGTTGTGAGTATACATGCAATTAATATTTTCAACAGACACATCGAAAAGAGTAGTTGTGAGAAATTTATGCATTTTTCTTAAACTTTCATACCATACTAGTATATACTAAGATTTATGTCATAAGTCTTTATAGTCTACAGAGCAAAGTCAATTAGTATAATGCTGGACAATCGTGTAGAGCTTCCCGTAGATCTAGATTCACCACCACTAGCAATTCCACCTAAGATGGCAAAGAAGCCATTGAAAAAGATAGGACATCTCACAGTGTCTCCATTGAAATTTAGGTCATCTTCGAAGAAGAAAACGACAAACACAGAGAAGAAGGGAAAGGCTTCTCGAAAAAAATAGTCTAGGGAAAAAGAGGTTAAGTCAAAGAAAACTAAGTCCAAGAAGTCAGAGTCCCAGCCGACCAACCAATTTGAAGAGGCTTAAGCTTCTATGGACACCGACCAGCCAAAGCAAGATCCGTAGGAGTAGAAATAATTTTTGTCCTCTTGCTTTGTATCCAACCAATTTGTATAGATACCACTGTAATAAATATATATATGAAATTAATATTGAGTTTAGTTTCTCTTTTAACATTGGTCTTATACATCCTAAATATTATTAATAATGTTGAATAACTATTTTACAAAATGAATCCATAAGACAAGATATATGAGTGCAAAATTATCTTGTATTAAGAAAACTTCAAGATTATAGGGGACATACATTTTTATGACTAAAAGTAGTTTTGGATCTTCTTCCCACCGTAATACCATCTACCTAAAATTTGAAGTCTAATAGAAATTCCAAAGATGTGTGCATATCTCTCAATGTCCATTTTGCAGTCACAACAACGACAACTCTATTGTCATCATCACTCAAGTTGATCGATAGGCCATCATCACTCAAGTTGATCGATAGGCCATACTACACAAATTTTTTCTCTAAATCCAATGGCATCAAGTTCCTCTACTCTTTTTCCATCCTCAATACTCTAAGCTGATGTACAAGGTTTGTCAAGAGATGTATTCCATCACCACATAATCAATGCAAGAATTACATTTTATAAAATCACCCCTATGGATGGCTTCAATCACTTTCCATTCTACTCCAACTGCATTATTCAAGTCAGACTTAGATATATCTGTAGACAGCCGCATTGCTTTTGTCCTCTTCATGTTTTCTTCTCAAAACATGCCACAAATACGTGGAGAGGTATAAACCATGATAGGTTAATCCTCTTATAATTCCTTCCCACTGTCATAGACTTCTCAATATCCAAGACAATCTTGGATTTAAATGCTAATAGAGTACCTTTGTTTGGAAAATCCCAATCTAATGAATTTAGGCTTGGTATAGGCAAACTCTCCAATCTTCCATAAGCTTGTGGTCTTTCAGGGACAATATACTTAGTGTTGTATAAAAATATCTACTTGTTAATGAAAAAAGAAGATGGTTAATTGGAAAATAACACTTTCCCAAGATCAGCACGCATAGCTTTGAAAGTCTCAGTGAATAGACTCTAGAGGTTGCCACTCAGTGCTTGTTGATGGATAGCCATCTATCATGATGGATAACCATCTATCACATATATAACACATGTGAATAAACCATAGAATCATAAAGAACATAAATTAAATTACAAAAATATCTTACACTGAGCTGGCAATGCAGATGTTCTTCATGTCTCTTGTTGTGTATACTAGTTTGGTTTTTTTGGGATTACACTTCTGAACATCCTTGCCAAAATATTGGGCTAATTCTGCCTTTGGCTTGTAGCTGCCCTTGAGAGAAGGATTTGCGTTTACCTTTTTAATTGGCAGCGCTACCTGATCTCCCACATGCATACTAGTTTGATTATTTCAAGATTGCTCGTCTTGTAAGAGCACTAAATTATGTTCAAGTCAAGAGCTTAACTTAGCCTTGTCAAAGCATGTGTCATTGGGTCTTCCCTTCTAGCCACAAATACAACTTTCCATGTGGGTATACAAGCTCGTTCGTTGCATCCTCACTTCATTATCATAATACAATGCTCCTTGCTAAAGGGGTGAAGGGAGAGCTCTCGATGCCTAGATGGAGGTAAGAAGAGATGGTCCTTATCTCACACAGAGAAAGGGAAGAAGAGATGGTCCTTCTCTCAAAAAATGGTAAGGGAAGAAGAAGTTAATTGAAGAGGGAAGCCTACAATAAAACCTCCTCAAGCATGCATCCATTAAGCAAGCATGAATTCAAAAGCATACATGTAAGCAAGAAGAGGGGAGCCTACAATCAACCCTCCTCAAGCATGCATCCATTAAGCAAGCATGAATTCAAAAGCATACATGTAAGCAAGAAAAGGGAAGAAGGAGAGCTCATTAAGTAAACTATTGTAAGGGAATGATTGTGTATTGTTTATTATAAAAAATGACTTATATATAATTGACTAATTTTCACACTAGGCCAGCCAAACTTAAAAATGGTACTAGTCTTAAGCAACTATGTACACTAAGTCCATAGACTTTCCCTAGTTGACATTAAGCTTATGGTAAGGCTTCTTTATATGTTCCAGTGCCATCTAGGGCGAGGTGATGGGAAACTTTGGGCAACCCTGATGGGAGTAGCTTTTATCGAGGTGGCATGGAAAATGATAGGCGATGTAGAGGTTCTTTATGCCGGGCCTTCGTTAGTTGTGGAAGTGGTGTGGACCCTTCAACATGAAGAAGCTCTAGATGATGAAGTCCGCACCATGTGAGTGGTGGAAATTAGTGCCAGAACCATCATATAATAATTGGCATGGCTAGATGGAGGTTCAGGATAGCTTGGCACAACAAGTTATTGTGCTTAGATGAGGCTTTAATTGTGCTTAGATGAGGCTTTAATTGATAAATATGTCAGCCACCAAGGCAAGGTTTTGTTGGTGGTGAATTGGAGTCAAAGCCAAGGATATAGGCATAGAAGCTTGAGAGAGGTACTTGCAAGGTCGAGGGTTCTCTAAGTGGTCGGTTGTTCCATGGGCCAGGCATGCACCCATGGTTCCCCCCATCTAGAGATGTACCTGGAGGGTTGGCATTGATGAGGTTAGTTGCAGGTGCATGTGTTTATGTGTGCTATGAGATACAAGAAGTGAAAAAATTTGTGATGCTCGTGAAATATGCAGGTGACGTGTATAGGTAATGGGGGTTAATGGGGACAGAAGATGCGCATAGGTAATGGGGGCAGAAGATGTGCCCGAGTGGTTGCACTTCTCCAACATAACTGCTTTCTTCGACTCTCTCTTTGCTATTTTCTTTGACACTTGTTGCGCTTTACCAGGTGTATAACGAGGTATAAGTGGCCTAGTTTAGAGTCTGAGCATATAAATGAGGAAGACTTAATGGATGAGTGGCCTACTCGTGCAAGCAGTTAGAGTCCGAGCATATAAATAAGGGCGACTTAATGGATAAGTTTCTCACAAGGATCAAAGATCTCACACAGCAGCTTGCATATATTAATAAGGCCTATTTGGACAATTCATTTGTGTCTACTGTACTCACAAGTTTACTGGGTTTATACCAAGGTTTTGTATCTACCCTTTGGTTCATGATGAAGGGTAACCTAATGCCCTTATGTTTGATGAGTTGGTTTCTATTAAAACCACTTTGTTGGTGAACATGGTTTTGCATGCCTGACCTATTGTAAGGTGGTTTGCCATCTGTGTGAACAAGCACTTATCTTTTGTAAGACGATGCTGGAACATATAAAGCGGCCTTACCATAATAAGCTTAATGTCAAATAGGGAAAGTCTACGAACTTAGTGCATAGTTGCTTAAGATTAGTAATAGAGGTTGTACCATTTTTAAGTTTAAAAACTAGTCACTTGTATATAAGTCATTTTTTACAATAAGCAATACACAATCATTCCCTTATAATAGTTTACTTGTGATATCTCCTTCTTTCCTCTTCTTGCTTGCTTGTATGCTTTTGAATTCATGCTTGCTTGTTGATGGATGCATGCTTGAGTAGGTTTGATTGTAGGCTTTTCTCTTCGATTAGCTTCTTCTTCCCCTACTTTTTGTGAGAGAGAACCATCATGAAGGACCATCTTTTTTTGCCTCCATCTAGGCATTGAGAGAGCTCTCCCTTCAGCCCTTTGGAAAGGAGCATTCCGATGTAACAACAGTGTGCTAGCACACCTACATGGGAAGTTGTATTTGTTGCAGCTCAAAGGCAAGACCTAATGACACATGCTTTGGCAAGGCTAAGGTAAGCTCTTGGCTTAAATATATTTGGCACCTCTTCGGGAACTAGCCTAAGGCTTAGCTCCATTTTTAAATCCATTCCAAGCTATTGGGATCACCCAATATTTCTTAGTGTTGATTAGGATGTCACACTCCGAAAAGAGCCTTGGATGTGTTTATTGATCAGGATGTCATACTCCAAAAAGAGCCTTAGATGTGTTTGTTGGTTACGATGTCACACTCCGAAAAGAGCCTTGGATGTGTTTGATTGTTGATTTTGATTTCCATTTGAAGTTTATTTTAGACATTCATCTTTTGGCAAGAGAAAACCTTGGTTTTTTTGTGATTTACGTGAAATTGGAGCCCAAGAGGCTTATATTTCATTACTTTGATCCAAGAATTAGCTTAGTAATTGTGATTAGAAGTAAAATCCACTCCAAAAACATGAGCATTGAGCTCCATTACTAAATTAGAGTGAAATTATCAATTTTTATTCATGTATTTCATAAATTATTTATGCACTGTGGTATTGCTAGAGTAGAAGCATGCTAAATCATTTAAAAATAAGCAAAAAAAATAGTTAATTAGTTGTATCATAATCTTTAATTAGGTTTAACAACACTAAGCACACCCTATCAAGTCTTAAAAATCATAAAAAGCACAAAAAGCTAGGTCAAACCAGCTCTCGGCAGCGGGTAGGAGATATGAGTCCATAGTCCTGCGTAAAATGATGTAATTCTAGACACGTGAGCCATGAATTTGGAGACGTGAGTCGTGAGAAGAAGCATGCATTGTGGTACTGTTAGAGTCGAAGCATGTTAAATCATCTAAAAATAAGCAAAAAACACTTAATTAGTTGTATCGAGAGAGAGAGAGAGAGAGAGAGAGAGAGAGAGAGAGAGAGAGTTTCAGGATCGTTTACCTCGGGGATCAGGAATTTCTTTAAACGGGTAAAAATCAAGCTACAATTGATCCTTGCTAAATTAGATGTTATTGTGCGTGTCTTGATGCTAGTTCTAAAGATCTATTCTATTGGCAAAGATGTTTGTGGAGGTAAAAATAGTCCATGCATGGCATTTTGTGGACCAATATTATGTTCCTTATAATAGAGAGAGAGAGAGAGAGAGAGAGAGAGAGGGAGGGAGGGAGGGAGGTACTATATGAGGAATGGATACATAATTATTGAAATAAAAAAATGGAAAATAAATTAAACGAAATATATTTTAGGCATGTATTATTGCATTTGTGGCGTTGCTGCGTATCGAGGGAGAAGAGAAAGGCAGCAAGTCAAGGGACGATCAAATCCAGGTGAGTCCCTAGCTCTCTGCTGTTCATCATCTAGGGCTTTTTGCTTTATGTGTTTTGCATCGTTCATTTCAATACAAGCGATTGGGCGGTTTTGGTACTCTGCAAATCTTGCAGAATGTGTCCGATCTAGGTTTTTGTTGAGGTATTCTTAGTGGGCGGTGCATGTGCTTTCTGCTTTTTCGAGTGTTTGATCGAAATCGTGCTTGCTTTTCTAAGGTTTGGGAAAAAGGAAATGAGTGTGTGTTTCTGCGTGCTTTCTGCGTGTTTTCCAGGTTTTCTAGGTCTGCGTGCTTTCTGTTTTCTAGGTTCCGTCTTTGTTGCTTTTCTGTTACTGAAAATAACCGATTTAGGGACTTTTTGCTTCAGGGATTGAACTTAGTTGCTTTTCTTTGTTAATCCATAGGTTTTGACAAACTTGATCGGCTCAATCTCAATCAGGCACTTTATTTGTGCTCAAAGTTCTAGTCCAAAGTATGGACAGCAACAAAGATGCAGCGCAAAAGTGTCTGAACATCGGAAATCAGGCTTTGAAGGAAGGGGATAAACCCCGGGCACACCGGTTCTTATCAAAGGCACAAAGGTTAGACCCTAGTTTACCTCTTGAAAGCTTGCTGTCATCTTTAGCCAATGAAATGAGGGAGCAAGATGCAGAGCTTCCTCCGCGTGAGAAACACACCCCCAAGGATTCTTCAGGGGAGCATGAGGCAAGCAGTTCAGGTGTGGGAACAAGTGACTGCAATGGCAATGCTGCTCCCAAGACCGCCCAAGAGTTCAGTGCTGACCAGGTTGAAATTGTCCGTCGCATCAGAAAGATCAAAGATTACTATCAGATTCTTGGGTTGGAAAAGGAATGCTCAGCTGAAGAGATCCGAAAGGCCTACCGAAAGGTCTCTTTGAAGGTCCACCCAGACAAAAATAAGGCTCCAGGGGCTGATGAGGCGTTCAAGGCAGTTTCGAAGGCGTTTGCTTGCTTGAATGAGCCTGAACTCAGGCAAAGGTACGATCAATATGGCCCGGAGGAAGCTCATGAGGTAGCTCAACAACAGGCTTTTAGGCAGCGTCGTAGAAATGGCTTTGTCTACGAGGACATGTTTGATGCAGATGAGATTTTCAATTCCTTTTTTTACGGCACACCCTATGCAACTAATGGGTTTCAACGGGCACAATTTGTGAGGACGCACAGGGCAAACGGTGGACAGCATGGTGGGCGGGTACATACCCGAGAGGTCCAATTTGGAGGTCTGCTAAATTTGCTACAGCTGCTACCCATTTTGGCCCTCTTTCTACTGAGCTATTTCCCGTTTTCAAAGCCTGTTTACAATCTAGAGCAAGTTGCGCCATACCAAATCCAGTATCGGACCACGGAGCACTCGGTGCCGTTCTTTGTGAAGTCTCAGGACTTTGACAAAGATTACCCCCCAGGAAGTCAATCTCGCAGGAACATTGAGTCCCAGGTAGAAAGAGATTACACAGAAATTCTCGGGCACAACTGCCGTCGAGAGCTGGGGTGGAAGCAGTGGAACCCTTCAGTGAAGACACCTAACTGCGACATGCTGAGGAAGTTTCATGTTTATTGAGGTTTATTGACTTGCCTCTTGCTTATCATTTCTTATATAGAGTGTCAAGTTTTACAGCTTTTCAATAATTCATGTTGTAAGACTTTTTCTGAAACCAGTGAAAACAGTGCATTCAGTATGTCAACAGTGTCTTATTTCATGATCTTTGCAGCAGTGTTAGGTTAATCAAGGTCGTAGAGTTACCCATGCCTGGTTTTGTTATCAAATTTAGGGAATTGGTTATTATCTTGCAAAGTATGAGCAGGTTGCAGGTGAAGTACAAGTACGAGCAATTCTGTGGGTTGTGCCTTGGTTTTATAATCAGATATCTTATGTAAGATCCTAAGAAGTGAGTAGAGGCGACAAGAGGGAGTATGAAGGGTGGCGTCCCGACAATGGAGCCTGTGCAGCCCTAGACACATCAATAGCCGGTGGATGTGGCTGCTTTTTAGTCAAGGGGTATGGACGGTCTGATGTTGTTAACCCACCCTAAGTGTTGTCCTCGTTGAAATCCTATCTCTGGGTATGCACATGTAACAGGCCTTTTTTGCCTCCATCTAGGCATTGAGAGAGCTCTCCGCATTCCGATGTAACAACGGAGTGCTAGTACACCTACATGGGAAGTTGCATTTGTTGCGGCTTGAAGGCAAGACCCAACACACATGCTTCGGCAAAGCTAAGGTAAGCTCTTGGCTTAAACCGCGTTGGGAACTAGCCTAGGGTTTAACTTCATTTTTTTTAACTATTCCAAGCTATTGGGATCATCCAGTATTTCCCAATGTTGATTAGGATGTCACACTCCGAAAAGAGCCTTGGATGTGTTTATTGATCAAGATGTCACACTTCAAAAAGAGCCTTGGATGTGTTTATTGATCAGGAAGTCACACTCCGAAAAGAGCATCTTTTTGCCTCCATCTAGGGATTGAGAGAGCTCTCCCTTCACCCATACCTGGTTTTGTTATCAAATTTAGGGAATTGGTTATTATCTTGCAAAGTATGAGCAGGTTGCAGGTGAAGTACAAGTACAACCAATTCTGTAGGTTGTGCCTTGGTTTTATAATCATATATCTTATGTAAGATCCTAAGAAGTGAGTAGAGGTGACAAGAGGGAGTACGAAGGGTGGCATCTGACAATGGAGCCTGTGCAGCCCTAGACACATCAGTAGCCAATGGATGTGGCTTCTTTTTAGCCAAGGGTTGTGGACGGGCTGATGTTGTTAACCCACCCTAAGTGTCGTCTTCTATCTCTAGGTATGCACATGTAACAGGCCTTTGTAAGGAGTGGCACGTGTACTCAGCTTTTCTCCAAGAAAACAACAAATTCACAGGTAAAACCTTGATAATATCTGAAAATAAACAAAAGAGCGCTTGGAGGAGTCTTGAATACAAATTGTTAGAGCTAGAGAGCTCTTGTCTTTTTACAATTTATAGTTCTTGCTATATAAAAAGATACTTTTTGGGGTAAAAGTGAGTTTTAAAGCGCTTTTGGGCAAGAACTATATAAATTCAGCTATTCTCTCATTGTTGAGACATGTAAAAAGACGAGAGAGCTCTTTAGCTCCAAGAATTTGTACTCGATACTCCAAGGGGTTTTATCTAACATAACTCGAAGGGGGTAGGGGGGTTGGCCTAAGGCTATTCCGACCCCTAGTGTGGTGTTCTCTCTCTACTCTCTCTCTTTCATTTATTTTCAGATTTTCTTAAGGTTTTACGTGTGAATTTGTTGTTTTCTTGAAGATGAGCTAAGTATCCGTACCATAGCCCTTATGAAGGCTTTTTACAACGCATGTTACCTTGCATGCATAGTGGGCTCTTGTTATCTACTTATCATGTTTGTGTGATTGTCTATATTTTTAGAGCAAGAAGAGAGACTTTTTCCAGGCAAGCAAGAAAAATTGTACATTGTATACAGCTTTGCCCAATATCTTGGAATGAATGAGTGATTGATTTAGTTTCATCTCTCTCTGCATGAACATTTGATGTGCTGTGAATGTGTGCATGAGTGGGTGTATTATTATGGGGAGGAGATAAAATCAAGTCATTCAACTGCTGACTTATGCATTGAATGAGCTTATGTTTATTTCCATTTTTAAATATGGGCAAACTAAAACATGCACAATGCTTCTTATTGATTATGCTTCTCAGTTGCATTAAATTTAGCATTTTCCACTACTTTTTTCAAGCTGATGTTCTTATGTTGCATTGCATTGCATTTCATGCTCATTTACACGTGTTTGAGCCAAAAACCGCCATCCGCTACCTGTAGAGGTCAACCAACAGGACCAGTCTCATGAAACTTGTGACCATCTCAAGCTTGCCACAATCATCAGCAACAATTATGGTCCAGCTTCCTCATAACTATTAAACGATTGAACTTGTGCTTAATGAAAGTGTAGGACTTCATGTATATACTTTCTTAGGCTAGAAAGAGAGTGCTATGGACTATTTTTAAGTTATGGTTGGTCAAGTGTGGTTAGCTAGCAAACTTAAAATGGTAAAAGCTATCAAGGCTCTTGATGTTTCAAAAGAAAAAGGAGCAACTCAAGAAACAAGAAAGCCCATTCTGAGAACATTAAAATTACACCATGGAGATCAATGTAGCAATGGTATGTTCCCTTGATCCAAGCCATATTATTCATGCCTCAATTGAAATGTTGTTTCCATCGATAGAGAGTCGAGACTACACAGAGATGTATCTTCCACTTAGAAGTGACTCAAAGGTCTTCTATGAAAGCTTCAAGGAATTTTTGTAAATATTCCTTGTATGTTGTGCACATCAATCTTTGAAATGTTTGTGTGGTATTAGATAAGCCAAAGACATAACCTTTGTATACATATGTTTTACCAATTCAACTTGGAAGCTAGTCTATATGATGACCAATTCAACTTGGATCATCTATAGACTAATCTATATGATGACCAATTCAACTTGGAAGCTAACCTATATGATGATCAACTCAACTTGGATCGTGTAGAGACTCTCCGAACTTCTAGCCAATCAGTCACAACATTGGATGAAAGAAAAATGACCCAAGTTTTTGCATTTTCTAAGAAGAAAAGAGCCATCTATGAATCACAAGAAGAATTTAACCAATGTCACTTGGGAAGCCTAGACATTGGACTAAATGTGGGTTAATCGGTTTAAATTAACCAAGCGAACGATAAATATCTTAAAGTAATGCATAAAAGGTATAAACTTATGTCTCATCTCCTCAACAACAAGTAGCTACAACTCAAAGATCAAAACCATAGGGAAAGCTTTGTGGGACTTACCTTTGCAAAGCAATAAATACAAAGAGGTAGCAAAAGATGAAGAGAGAGAAATAACAATAGCAACGGAACAAGAAGTGTAAGCAAAAGAAAATAAAGCCTTGGAGAGCACAACACAAAAGACAAAGAGAGAGAAATAACAGTAGCAAGGGCACAAGAACTGTAAGCAAAAGAAAATAAAGCCTTGGAGAGCATGACACAAGAGCTCCATGTCAAGGAAGAAGTGTTGGTGAACCTACAAGGTGAGGTGACAAGTTTAAAGACCATGCTTGCCAAATAAAGCACAAGGGAAAGCTCAAAGAGAGTTAGAGAAGTAGGAGAAAAGAAAAGGTTCTTCAGCAAAAGGGATCAAATGGTACAACAAGCTATGCTAAGCCGAGATAAAGAAATTAAGAGTCTATATACAGAGTTAGAAATATCAAGGGAAGTACATCCCAAGGCAACCTAAAGGTCCAAGGTGTTAGCAATAGCAAGGATGGTACCTCCCAAGGCAACCTCAAGGTCCAAGGAGCTAGAAGAATGCCTTCATCAAGTTCCAAGTGCTAACATTATTTAAAATTGTTTGCATAGTACTATTATAGCACTAAAGACTTGTGATTGTTATACTATTGTCTACTTGAAACTAAGGAGCACATGTGTTTATGTAAGATACAATTACTCTTAAACTGATATAGATAAGAAGATGCCAATATGAAGAACTTCCATGACCAATACAAAGAATCAACACAACTTTAAAGAGAGTTATTTTTTATAGTAATTAATAGACTTATGTAGACATAATTAAGGGAGATTCTGGTGAAGGATTAACTAGAAATCTTGTTACACATTGTTATAGTAATCTAAATAACTATAACTATATATATATATATATATATATATATATATATATATATATATATATATAGTATAATTCTACGTTAAACTATCCATAAAGGAAAACTTACAAGCACATTATCTCAACAACCTCAAATCTAATGGAGATGAGATTATGGGCACAAGTACCTCATAGTGCTTTATAACTTTATGGAATACGCTCCCTCCAAATTTACCACTGATACTTGGCAGATTTGTTTGTGAAGACTCTCCTATGAGACAAGTTTGAAGCTTTCCTAGCACAACTCTGTACTTCTAGTGTCAGCTCACCCATTGTTCACATCATCACTCCAAGGGGGATTCATAGCCATATTTGGTAGTGATATGTGTTAACACACTAGGACTAGCTAGGGAACTTTTTTCCTCTTTAGGAGGTTTGTTCCCCCATGCTAGTATACACCCATCTTGGGGTATACTTATCATCTTTGTACAACACACATTCATTATCTATCTATCATCTCATTGTATGATCCCTTGAGCTTCTCCACTATTTGTGTTTGTGTTTACACGCGCATGCATTCTTGCAATCCTATTTCCAATAGTTTACAGTCGTTTTTCCCATATTTGAGTCCATTGAGTCCATTTTTTATGTCAAGATTCTGAAATTTTGCACTTGAAAAAGTTTATAATATAATGATTACTTATGTGTGTATGTGTGTTAAAAAAAAGGTATGGGGTATGGGAAGCCCTCAGAAGAAGTCGTTATACTCTTGATAGTCATGTTTAATCAATATTACTCATGTTTACAATTGATATTACCATACTTATGTGTGTATGTGTGTTAAAAAAAAGGTATGGGAAGCCCTCAGAAGAAGTCGTTATGCTCTTGATAGTCATGTTTAATCAATATTACTCATGTTTACAATTGATATTACCATACTTAAGCCTTCTAAGCCCATTTTTAAAGTTTGAGTCATGAAATTTTATAATAGATAAATTTTTATAATATAATGGTGACTTGTGTATATGTGTGTTCTGTGTGTGTGTGTGTGTGTGTGTGTGTGTGTGTGTGTGTGTGTGTGTGTGTGTGTGTGTGTGTGTGTGAGAGAGAGAGAGAGAGAGAGAGAGAGAGTTTATAGAGGAGAGAGAAAACCTCCTCGCTCCTGAGTCATGAAATTTTATAATAGATAAATTTTTATAATATAATGGTGACTTGTGTATATGTGTGTTCTGTGTGTGTGTGTGTGTGTGTGTGTGTGTGTGTGTGTGTGTGTGTGTGTGTGTGTGTGTGAGAGAGAGAGAGAGAGAGAGAGAGAGAGAGAGAGAGAGAGAGTTTATAGAGGAGAGAGAAAACCTCCTCGCTCCCAAGCCCAAAGAGAGTGTGAGAGAGAGATATTAGGTATAAGAGAGGGGAGAGATTAGATTTTAGAGAGGAGAGAGAAGATAAACAAGAAAGGAGAGAGAATAAGAAACTCTCCAAATTATTTAAAAAAACTAGAGATCTAAAAGCTCGCCATTTCTTATCAAAAGCTCACGAAGAAAGTCGTAAAAAAATCACACCCATGCATTGTATGCTTTAGAAGGTATGGGTCCACGGACAAAATCAATGTCCCTTTGTACAATATTGTCAATGGTATGCATAACATCAAGTTATCCACCACAACATTTCAAAGGGTCTAAACAACATCAATTCTACATAATTTTGACATGCGTCCCTTTTTTTAGTAGTACACAATATATTATGCCAATTATGTTAGTTGTAACTAAAATCTATCCAAATTTGGTCCTAAATTTTGTTTTTTTGACAAGTAAGCATCCTCACCATCAACATCATCTCCTTTGACTCCTACTACAACTAGAAATTGATGTTAATCTCCATTAAAAAATATGTTATAACTTGATTTCCTATTAATGATAGAGTAACACTTAATTAGTACTACTCATATACCAAAATGATTCAAGGGGGTAGTAAGCCAAGGCTATAAGAAATCATTTTTCTTGCTCTAGGTTATAACCTCTTGCAAACCCTACTTCTATGCAACTTCTACACAACCAAGATTTTAACAAAAAAACTCCTTACAAACTCGCCTATTTTTGCTAGTAACATGTTTGAGTTCTCTAAAAGTAAGAGCTCATCCATGTGGACTCAAAAGGAGAAGAGACCACAACCCCCATCACACTATTCAAAAGGCTCAAAAATAAAATGGAGAGTTGGATTCAGAAGGAGAAGAGACCACAATCCCCATCACACCATCCAAAAGGCACAAGAAACAAAAAGGAGAGTTGGACTCCTCCTTAGGTGATGATCTTATGGACTAACCCAAAGGTGTTCATATCACAAGTTCATAATTTTAAAGGAATAAGAAACAAAAAGGAGAGTTGGACTCCTTTGTAGGTGATGAGCTTATAGAACAACTCAAAGGTGTTCATCACAAGACCATAGGCATGGTTGAGGGAGAACTTTTACAGTGGCCCACCATTCTGCCAAATGTTTTTATGTATATTCGAGTTATCAACCATGAACAAAATTAGGTTTCTTAGATGATAGATTCTACCATGGGGCTATGGACATCCAAAGGTTGGTCGAGTACATTTCTACTTATAATCTCAACCATCACCAAGCAACCAAAATAGTAACAAATGATGACATAAAAGGAGGTGGCCACACCATACATCTGAATAACACATTTTCCTAACAATAGACCAAGGATACACATCCATGGGCATGATAAAGTGAAAAACATAGAAGTTTTTTGAGAAGGAAAGACTCTTCTTTCTTCCCTCATTATTCGAGACTAGTTCTTCCCTAGAAGCGGCGCCATTTGTTCATGTCTAATAACTTTCTTTCCCTCTTATAAGGAATCATAGGATAATGGCCAAACCACTTATCTTGGATTGTGGAAGGAATAATTTTCTTATAAGGAATCATAGGATAGTGGCCAAACCACTTATCTTGGACTGTGGAAGGAATAATTTTCTTGCAAAAGGAATCATAGGATAGTGGCCAAACCACTTACAAAAAATAATTTTCTTGCAAGGAATCGTAGGATAGTGGCCAAACCACTTTATCTTAGATTGTGGAAGTCCCAATTAGGAGAGGCAAGAAACGAGGCCAAGAGGTGTGTCGATCCCTCTTGTTTGAGCTCTTCCTCTACTCTCAATCCTATAAGGTAACCCTTGTTTGAGCTCTTCCTCTACTCTCAATCCTATAAGGTAACCCTTCCAATGGCAATGGTTAAGCTAGAAATCTTGAACCACTCTCGTCTCCACTTTAGATCAATCACTCCCTTACTCAAGCTAGAAAGCATGCACACTCAACACACTCCAAGCACAAACACAAGCATGCACACTACTATAAGCAAGCAAGAAGGTAAAAGTAGAAGAGGAGTGAAAACTTTGCATACTCAACACACTCAAGCATACACATAAGCATGCACAATACTATAAGCAAGAAAGAAGGTAAAAGTAGAAGAGAAGAGTGAAACCTTTGCACAAAGAAATGATCGATTCTCCCCATTCACATCATCAAAAGTTATATTTATACATAAGTGCTTTGTTTGGCCACACCACCTAGCTTGAGTTCCCATTGCTCATCTCTATTTATACATACAAAATTTATGGATGGGCAATTGCTACATCAATGGGTCCCATGGCCATACATAATGTAAAATGCTCTTAGGCTAGAGGCGGGGGTTTCCTAATGTACCGAAAGTGTGAACAATTAACACATGAGGATTTCGCATGTTTGCTTGGTGGGTCTTGTAAGTTATCTATTTTTATTTTATAAAAGAAGTCAACCCTATTTACTAGCTTTAATTGGCTATGTTCATGTTGTATCTATTGTATGAATCCACTAGCTTCAATGTTGTTGTGATTAGCTATAATGCTTGGGTCAGCATGACTTGATATTTTCATACTTTAATTCCTATTGGTTATGGCTATGATTTGTGTGTTTTTATGAGCGGATTTGTATGATTGTATAGGTTTTCTTTGTAACCTTAATTCCTATTGGTTATAGCTATGATTTGTGTGTTTTTATGAGCGGATTTATATGATTAACTAGGTTTTCTTTCTAACCTTAATTCCTATTGGTTATGGCTATGATTTGTGTGTTTTTTATGAGAGGATTTATATGATTAGATAGGTTTTCTTTCTAACCTTAATCTTTTTATGTTTCGTGTTATTAATTTGATCTATTCTTATCTCATGGGAGTGATGAAATGAAGAGAAAGCTCTCCCGCGTGTTAGTGAGGTAGGTTATCTCTTCACTTGGTTGTTTTTATCTTTATCATAAGCATTTACCTTTCATTAATTAGCAAATTAGTGTACATTAGTATTTGTTTAATAAATTTTTACCAAGTTTCGCTTGATCTAAGCATTTATCTTTGTAGTTGTTGTTTTTTGAAATATTGAGTCCAAAATCATGGCATTAGAGTGTTTCTAAGCATCATTATAATGTCAAAAAACCCCCAAAAAAAACATAAAGGAAAACCCTAAAAAATCAAAAATCAAAAATCCTCAAAAGATTTATTTTTTTCTCTCTATAATTTTCGGATCATCGAGACTAGGATCTAGAACATCCTCTACATTCAGATCATGAGGATCCAAAATTCAGATCATTAACTAGAGTTAAAAGTGGGTTGTGTATGTGATAATCACTAGCAAATGGTCTTCATTTCCACACACGAGCTGTAAAAAAGGGGGTTGTCAAGATACCAATCAAAGATTCTTTTATAAAAGGGTATAAAGTTGTGTAAAGATACTCAGAAACCGATGATAACTAAAGTCTTAAATGCATTTTTGGATCATTGATCCTGAATCCAAATCATCAACCATTGATCCTAATTTTAGATCATCTCGTTTCTAATCATTGATCTAACTTTCATATCACCCACTTTCTGATCGTGCGATTTCTAAGTCTAGATCTTTGTCTATTTCAGATG
Source organism: Cibotium barometz (assembly GCF_041138505.1). NCBI lineage: Eukaryota > Viridiplantae > Streptophyta > Polypodiopsida > Cyatheales > Cibotiaceae > Cibotium > Cibotium barometz. The sequence continues at coordinate 24,869,414 of NC_141054.1, forward strand.
GACAATGTTAATTTTTTATCATCCGATATCCACATCGTTGCCAATATTTAGATCATATAATATCCAATTCTCGGATCACCTATACCATTTCAACTCATTTGAGATTTGGATCGTCGGTTTGGGATCGTTCAAGATTTAGATCATTTATGATCTGGACTAATGATTCAAGATCTAGATTGTTGACCTAAAACACCTAGATCTAGATCGTTTGATACTACCTGCCTAGATTTCTAGAAAGAAGAAAAATAAAAAAAGAAGATAAAAAATCATATTTGTATTGTTTTGATGAGTCATGCACATTTTTTTCATTTGCATGTCAGTTTATCGTTTCATTTGCATGTCAGTTTATCGTTTCATTGTTAAGAAAACCTTAAAACTATAAAAAACCTTTAAAATAATAAAAACTCTATAAAATCACAACACTCATAAAAAGAACCTCAGAAATAAATTTTAGCACTGGATTAGGTGTTTATGCATTGTTATCAGTCATACAAATTGTGCAGTTCTATTCTAACTCGACCTTCGAATACAAGACTTCATTTCTCACACATTGACTCACGCATTAGTGTTAGGGAGTGGTGTTGGACTATACATAGAGTTGACCTACCTAATTACGCAAGACTCTAGCTCAGAAGAAGACCAAGAGTCCTTCATAACAAAAGATATTAGATTAGTGTTGTAGGGGTATAAACCCTGTAGAGCTTCCATTAGCTAGAATGGGGTCTAGTAAGCGCTAAGGTATTTGGTAAACCATCAAGGAGGGCTAGAAGGTCTCTTGTTTCTCACCAAATTAAAGAGAGATGAGCTATTTTGAGAATGCAGGGGAACGAGTACATACTCAATTGACATAATGCTACAATTATCACAAGACTATAAAAGTCCCAGTCTAGATTGACCATAACGGGGTGCTCTTAGAGTGTGGTCACTTCAAGAATTTCTAGGTCATTTACTAGAGATTCTAGATAACACAAAAGTCGTCGTTGCTATGCACAATTTTGTGCAGATAATATAAAAGGAAACATTTATATCCCTCCTCCTGTACCAAATCGTTTGGTGTACCAAATAGGACACAAGGACCTCATAGAGTCTACAAAACTTCAAGAGCTCACATGGAGTCTCAACCTCCAAATGTTATAGACATACTCTTCTTGAGAAGTTCTTCTAAGGAGAGTTTGATCCAATCAAGGTAATATAGGCAATATGGCCTTGTATAAGGATGCCCATGGCAACCTCTTTACCATCACCATTGTATAGAGGGATATGGATGGAAACCACAAGTTTCATGATGCACCCTTAGTAGGAGCAGATGATATCATCTAGCTAGTGACCAAAATCCATATGTGGATGAGGAACATAACACATACATCCCAAGAACGACCAAAGAAATCAGGAGCACAAAAAGGTCTAGGCAAGGGAGAGTCTTCCCATCCACCAATATAGACCTAGAGCATAGAACTTCAAGGCCACGAGAAGCGAGGACTTCTCTTGAGGAAATCATTTCAAGACCAGGAACTCACATCAAGACTAGGAAGCTATGTGGGCAAGAGAAGAATTTTCATTCTATTTTACAAGCTAAACTACCCATGGACCTGAAAGCCACTAGAAAAAACCAGTTCAGTTACCCTAATTGAACCAGTAATATCAATCCATGTAGGAAGAATCAGTTTGGTATCGCAATTGAACCATTTAGAATGGGGGACTACAAGAGTTGAGAGCCAAGAATATAGAGCCTCAAGTATTCCAGTAACTTTTGGAATATCGTATATGGATACCCAATGATGTATTCAAGCTTTGTACCTCCTAAGTGACCCAAAGCATCTTTTTTAACCATAGGCACAAGCCTATGGTTATGTAAGACCATCCTATATCTCCTGGAGTTGAACCCAGGCACATGGTTACAATGGTTCCCGAGCTAATAGTAGAACCAACTCAAACAAGGAAAAGAGCTCATATAGCCCATGAAATAAGGAGAACTACAGATGCAATTCTTGGTTATAGTCATGCCCATAAGAAGAAGGTTGAGAGAGTAAGTAAATTATAGCCATCCTAGGATAAGACCCTCTCTCATAGAGCAAGCTAATTTCCAAGTTTGATGGAATGGGAGATCCCTACAATCATCATTTGGCCTTTTAAGAAAGTCTATAATTGAACCTCAAATAAAGGTGATGCTTTTGACTTGATGTTAGAAAGCAACACTTTACTTTGGTTTCAAATGCTTTATAGAAAGAAACCATGGAAGACCTAGAGCTAGTTGGACAGGGAAATTATAGCTTTGTAACATAATTTTATCAATGGACGTAGCTTAAACTTAAAACTATGAGAGACTGCATCAAGTGTCTTAAGAACTTGAACACTATTGAGGAAAAACTGAGCCTAACTAGGCTAATTTTGTTGTTCTTAGAAGTGTTGAGGAGGAATCAACTACATGATGTGTTATATGCTAAGAGGCATTAAACTTTATTGGAGTCTTGCTAGATGCCATAGGCTTTGATGTTAACTTCTAGACATCCCATCCATAGATAGTTTAAGGTCAAACCCATTGACCAAAACTGAGCCTAACATATAAAGGCTAGGATTTAAAGTAGGCTAAAGGCCCAAGAGTGCAGAAGACATAACAAATGCTATGATCAAAGGACTCGAAGGGGTATTCAAGGCAACTCCAAGAGAGACGAGCCATCCTCATTTGGCTCCTAAACAAGAAATAATGTGGTGTGTTGTTTGAAGAAGCAACCACATGGCTCACAAATGTCGAATTCTAAGAGCAACAACGAATCAATGGTGTGGATATTAAAGAAGATATGGGAAACCACAAATCATCTAATTTCTCTACCATGTCTAGATAATAATGAGAATGGTGGGAGTGCCAACACTACCAATGCCTCCAAAACCATTAGCCTTGCCAACATCACCTCCCAGTGCTACTGATACGGTCTATGCGACTAGGAGTCTAAGCATCATTAGGAATCCTTATAGGGACACAAAGATTCTACCTCAAGTGTTAGCACACTTAACCAACCCCACCAAGAACAACTCCTATGAGGATAGTCAATGGAGACTGAGCCAATCATAGATGAACCTCCTAACCCACTAGATTTCTATGTAAAATACCTAGACTTAGTGGTAGAGGAAGTTCCCCAAGGAGTGAGCATCACATCAACTAGGACATTTGATGCTCGATACACACCAATTGAAAAAAATACAAATAGCATGAGAAGCCTATTGAGCAAGGGATATCAATGCGCCAAGGCGAGCTCCCTTGCTTTAGATGTCAAGGCCTTACAAAGTGGCAGGTTAGGATACACACCGATTGACAAAATGCAAATAGAATTAGGGGCCTACCTAGCAAGGGATATTAATGCACCAAGGCGAGCTTCCTTAGCATGCTTTAAGTGGCAGTCGGCCCCATAGAGTGGCCAATTTCCCAATGAGAGCCATCCCAAAAGAAGCACCACCTAACCCACCTCCATTAGATAGATGGTGTATGAAGAGTAGCATTGATCACATTTGATTAGTAACTACCCTCTTAATCTAACAAATCCAAATCCTCCTATGAATAAATCATTATTCACCCCACTAGGTTGGAAATTATTAGTGTGATGTGTCCACCATTGTCTTCTTCAGATGAAGAAAAGGAAGTTCTATTTGCAAGTTGTGATAAGGGCTCAAGCCAAGCAATTTGCAAGATCATGCAGCCTTGTCCCCCATGAGATATATTTTACATTAAAATACACTAAGAGAAAAAAAGGGAAAAGAATAATAAAAAACTACAATGAGCCACAAAATAAACCAATCTAGCCAAGGACTTATCAGAGTCCTGAGGTAGAAAAAGAAACAAAAGAGAAGGATCCAAGGGACCTTCTAAGTTATTTTGAGATTGAGGATGTTACTCCACTGAAATCACCTTAGATGAAGAACATGGAATTGAAGAGAAATATAATGGAGGGTCAATCCTATAGATTAAACATAAGAGCTTAGGAAGAGAGCCTAAAAAGCATCATGATCTCATCAAGATAAGAGGTGCATGTAAAATAGACAAACCAAGGATCCAAGGGATGATCCATGCTATATTGAAATTGAAGATGTTTTAGAGCCTCTGATTCAAATCACTTTGCAAGGGAGAGGAAATCTAGATACATCACTTGGCTACAATGGGGGACACATGTCCAAGAACCACATGAACCTAGTTCTGTGTTACAAAGATGGAAATGACATCATTCTAATCAAAATATTATCTTCCGTACACTTATAACCAAAAGGGGTTGTATTATCTAAAACCATGGAGTAACGATAGATACAAAGGAAGATGTTATGTCTTCCAAGGAGGACTCCAATGTGAGGACATAGTCATCCCACTCAGAGGATATAACTAAAAGGGGGTGTACCATCTAAAAACCATGGAGTAACAATAGATATAAGGGAAGAAGTTATATCTTCCAAAGGAGGACATAGTTCATCCCACTCAGAGGTTGTAGTGTAAGCTTCTAGCCTAGCTATGCCTCAAGGTGGTTAGATAATAACGAGAAGAATGAGGAAGTGTCAACAAAACACCAAGAATTCCTTAAAACGAGAGAAGCTCACCTAATAAACCAAAAAAATATGATCTAGTTTAGAACTACGGATCCACCAAGCCTCGATGATAAAGAGCATTATTTACAATATGTTGAAGCCTTAAGAAAGTCACAGAGGAGTTACGTTCTACCTAGAAGGATGTCATGAAAAAGTTAATTTTTAACACCTTGAAAATAGATCCCGAGATTGCACAAACCCTAGTGGATCACACTCCTAATGATTTAGCCTCAATAGTAGCTGACTCCAAAAAGACATCCAAGCCAGGATAGAGAAGATGAAACAAATCCATAAATGAGGGATGAATCCAAGGAATCCCAAAAGGATAGGTCTTGCTAAAGAGAACAAGCTCAAGTAATGTAGAGTACAGAAACAAGCTCTTAGGTAGTTATTTTTCATAGTAATTGTAAAATAAGAAAGCATGTTTTAGATTTTTTTTTGAGAAAAGTAATTTATTTTATTTTTATTTTTTTGTAAATAGGTATAAGGAAATTGAGCCAAGCATAAATAACCAAGTTAAGTTTTGGGCTTTATGAAGTTTTAACAGCGGCATCGGAGCCTAGAAAGTACAAAACAAGGTTGCACAATTTTTTTAGCAAAAGATTTTAAAATCTTAAAAAAAGCTTTAAACCTTTTTGGTAAAATTTATTAAGGCTAAGAAAGCCTTAGCTTATGCGTAAGGAAAAGAAGATGATGGAGAAGGAAATAGACAAATTTAAAGGTCATTGCAATTGTGTTTTTAGGTGGGGCTTCTAGGTAAAGACACCATCCACACAAGGACTACATAAAGGCGTTGAGGTTTTCGCACCGTCTGTTAGCATTGATTATTGATGAAAAAAGAGGAGCCGATACCTAGAACAACAAAAAAAAAATCAAGAGACTCGGCAAACTTTAACAACCACTTAAAAGATAGAAAGTACATCATTACACTTTGAAAGCATTAAAAATTTAAAAATAAAAAGCACTCCAAGAGAAGAAGTAAAAAGCGGCTCACAAGGTGATTTCACAAAGGATGGAAAAGGAGAAAATCATCGTAAGAATTTGTTTTTTGTTGCTTTCAGGAATCAATCCTCAACGTACCCCTCTTATCCACCCTATAAACTTCTTCTTTAAACCTTTCACTTCTTTTACCCTCTATGTTGTCACTTTATCCTCATCATTATGGCATACATAGATACAAATTAACACCATTGAAAAGAACAACTATCAGGCTTAGAGATTTAAAATCAAAATATTCCTTCAATCTTATAATCTTTGGGGTATACTCACCGGAGCCGATGCAATGCTAAACATGCCTCTAAAAGGCAATAAGAGAGAAGCTAAAGAAAGAGATGATCAAGTTCATGAGACAACAAAGTTTACAAAGAAAGTAAAAAATTGTTGTCAAAGCATGGCAATTAGAGGAGAATAAGGTGATGAGTATTTTTTCTTAGACAATATTTTTTCTTGAGATAGGTTATTGAGGTTGCCAAACTTTGAGGAAAAGAGGTGGCAACTTTAGAAGAGGCCGAGGTAATAATATCCATGAGGACTTCATAGATAGGGAAAGTCAAAGGAACATTCAAAGAGGACATGTGGAAGATAATCCTCAAATAAAAAAGATTATAATGGCAGAAGAGGACATAACAACAAAGATGTTTGCAACTATTGTGGCAAGATAAGACGTTGGGCTTTAGATTGTTAACAATTCAAAGAAAATAGACATTAGGAATGGCACTTTGAAGCAAGTGAATTATGCCTTAACATAAGGAGACATAAAAGAAGAAGAGGAGAGACAACAGAAGAAGACAAACATTTCTTATTTGTTGCTATGCGTCATCAGTCAATGCTAGAGTCTTTGGAAAAAGACAAATGGTATATAGACTCAAGCACATATAAATAACATGACTAGAAGAGAAGATTTGATATACCATATCCTGCTACTCATATTGGGAGAATATCTATAGACATTCCTGAAGGAGGAGTTTAACATTTAAGCAATGTTATTTATGCTCCATGCATTATAAAGAACTTGGTGTCAATTGGATAGATTGTGGAGAAATAAATGCAACAAGTAACAATGAATCTAGATGGGTGTGTTATGCAAGACTATAACACACTTAAGGTTCTAGCAAGAGGTGAGAAGGTTGGAAGGATGTTTATTTTGGATGTGATCCCTACATTGGATACATTTATATATATGAGAATCTCATCTATGTTAGAGGTTGAGATTTGGCACAAAAGACTTGGTCACATAAGTATCTCTTAATTGTGAAGGAGATAGCTTACAAAGGTTTAGTAAAGGGATTGCCAACTCTCCAAGGAAAACCATTGTCTAGATTATGTGAGCCATGTGAAAAATCAAAGTCATGAAAAAAGACTTTTTCAACAAATAAGGATACATTCATCAAAAGCATTTGGAGCTTATACACACACAGATCTATGGGATCCAACATAAACATAAAGCATGGAGGAGAAATATATTACATGACCCTCATTGATGATATATTGAAAGCTAAAAGCAAAGCTTTTGATAAGTTTTAACAATTAAAGTAGAAGTGGAAAAGCAAAGTGGTCTCAAGATCAAGATCTTGAGAAGTGATAGTGGAGGAGAGTATATATCATGGGAATTGAAAAACACTTAAAGAAATAAGGTATCAAAAGGTAGTTGACTCCAAGATACATGCCACAAAGGAATGGAGTGGAAGAAAGGAAGAATCAACACATTTTTGAGATGGCAAGAGCCGTTATATGATAAAAACATGCTAGACTATTATTGGGCACAGGCATGTAATTATGCAGTTTTCTTGATTAATAAATATAAATCCAAACATAACTCCAGAAGAGAAGTTCATAGGACAAAAGCCTAATGTGAAAAACTTGAAGATCTTTGGATGTTTATGTTATCCACATGTGCCAGATGAGATACAAACAAATCTTGAGCCAAGAGCTTTGAAATGTGTGCTCATTGGAATTGATTTTAAAAAGGGTGTTTATAAATGGGTGCTAGATGAGATACAAACAAATCTTGAGCCAAAAGCTTTTAAATGTGTGTTCATTGGAATTGGAATTGATTTACAAAAGGCTATCTACAAATGCTATAGTCCTACAAACAAGAAGATGTATGTCACCAAAGATGTTGACTTTGATAAGATGTTGGATGGTATGACAAGCATGAAGAGGTCATTTTCAGATATGAGCCAAGTGAGGCTCAACCTTTACACAAAAAAGTAAAAAGGGAGAAGATGTCTCCATGAAAGGAGGTCCTTACACCATCACAACAATGAGCCAAGCACTAGTGGTACTCAAGAAGTTGTCCCTTAAATTAATCAAGGAAGTGAAGATGTTGAAGAAATTTAACCTTAAGTGTCTACAAGGGTAAGGAATTTGGCTCAAAGGTTGATCTATGACTCTTTTATGGTTAAAAAATATGCTTATATGATAAAGGTGCTAGAGTTATAAGAGCTAAAAAGGTTTGAGAGTGCTATATAAATCCATGAGTGGAAAGTATAGATTAAGATATTGATGCTATTCACAAGAGAATAAAAATTGGGATCTCACACCATCCAAGGATGACATAAAAGCCATTGGATGCAAATGGGTTTATAAGCTTAATACAACTAAAATGAAAGTGTAAATATGTTCAAGGCAAGACTTGTTGCCAAAGGATGTACACAAATTTATGTAGACTATGAAGGAACTTTCTCACCCATTTCAAAGATGGCAATGGTGGGAACCATCATTGCTTTAGGAGAAAATCAAGGATGGATATTTCATCAAATGGATGTGAAGAATGCCTTTCTCAATGGTTACTTGAAGGAGGAGGTTTATAATAGTTATGCAAATCCTTCACTCTTTGTTCGTCCCACTTTTCATATCATTTAATTTTCAGATTATTGCCTTCAGTTTGGGATCATTCAAAATTCAAATCGTCTATAATCTAAACCATCAATCCAAGAACCAGATCGTTGATCTAAAAATCTTAGATCTAAATCGCCGATATCAAACTAGATTTCTAGAAAGAAGATAAACAAAAAAGAAGATAAAAAATCATATTTACATTGTTTTTATGCATTGTGCACATTTTTTTCATTTTCATGTCCATTTATTGTTTCACTATCAAGAAAACCTTAAACCCCTCCATCTGACCTTAGGCACTTGACATATTTCCCTGTTTGCTTTTTAACCAAAACTCTGAAATTCTGAAAATGAGTGAACACCTCACTCTTCTCTTTCATGAAATATACCCACACTTTCCTTGTGTGGTCATCAATGAAAGTCACATAATACCTGCAGCCTCCCATAGATATGGTCTTCGTAGGACCCCATACATCTGAATGCACAACATCTAGTGCATTTCTGCTCACATATCTGTTACGTGGAAACACATGCTTTGTTTGCTTCCCAAATTGGCATGCTTCACAGATTTTATGCGTACCTTCCACTTTAAATTTTGGCAGCCCTGTCACAATTCCTTTTGTCTTCATAGACTTCAATCTCTGCACATTCACATGTCCAATTCTTTTATGCCATATGTCTGTGTCTGCAACAATTCCTGAACCATTTGCAAACATCGCAGCACTCATTTCAGGCATGTCTACATTCAACGTAAACATTCTGCCCACTCTGTTGCCTTTTGCAACCAACCTGCACTTGTCTTTGAAATCTTCAACATAACACCCATCAGGGTTAAACCGAACCTGCAAACCCTGCTCAATCATCTGGCCAACTGAAACCAGATTCTTTGTTATGTTCGGTACATGAAGTACATCTGCAAGGTACTTCACTTTGCCATCCTGCCATAGACAATGGCACATCTCCAACGTGGGCAATTGGATGAGCAGTGTCATCCCCTCTTTCCACAAAACCTGGTCTTTCCGGGTTTTTTATCTCCTTGAACCACTCCCCATGACTCGTCATGTGGTTCGAAGCGCCTGAATCCACATACCATACATTATCTTTTTGTGCTGCATTAACATTTTTAGACATGGCATTCACAACATGCTGCATAACAAACAACCTTTCATTATCCTCATTATTTCTGCTTGAGGATGCATAGTTGTTTTGCTGCACTTTCCCATTTTGCATGTCAGCCTGCTTCTTATAACATTTTGACTGCACATGTCCAGGCTTACCACAATAATAGCATTCACTTGCATCATTATATTGCCTTTGCCAATTTCCACGGCCTCTTTGACTCCCCCTGCCTCTGAATTTGCCTCTTCCACCTGCGTGTTGTTGTTGTTGTCGATTCTGGGACTGTTGTTGCTGCTGCTGCTGCTGCTGGCCATAATTTTGATTACCTGTTCGGCCACCTCCTTGACCGCGTCCACGGCCTCCTCTACCTCGTCCTCTTCCTGAACTCGTTTAGAAGGCCTGTTGCTCTGAACTGTTTTTGCTTTGTGAAGACTGTTGGTCTTCACCCAAGCTCTTCTCTTCGATAATCAGCATAGACACCAAATCTGTAAAGTTGGGAATGTTTTCCCGAGTCTGAATGGACGTCTTGAACGCCTTGTATTGTGGCCCGAGACCACGTAGATAGACTTCCACCTTGTCATCATCATCTACTGACACACCAATAGATGCAAGGGATTCCACAATACCCTTTATCTTCAGCGCATAGTCATTCACAGACATGCTCTTTTTCTCCACAGTATGAAGTTCATTCTTCAACTGTATCTTACGTGCCTTGGTATTTGTTTCATAGAGCTTTACCAAGGTGTCCCACGCCTCCTTCGGGGACTTGGCATCCTGAATGTGCCCAATCATGGTGTCCTGTATACTAATGGAAAGCCAATACATAACCTTCCTGGCTCCTTGGTTCCAGTCTTTAAACTCTTTCACATCTGCAGAAGCAGTCGGATTTATATCCGGTATCTCCGGTGCCTCTTCATGCTCACCTTCTATGTAGTCCCAATAGCCTTTTCCCATCAGGAAATTCGTCAACCTGAACCTCCAAGCATGGAAGTTATTCTTATCCAGCTTCTCAGCCACAATCTGTGTTATGCCATCATTAGATATCTTGCCAAACACACAATTTTACCAGAAACTGCACTCTGGTTTTTCTGCACAAACTGCTGTATTTTCTGCACAGCGGTACTGTAGTACTCTCAAATGTCACAACCAGTGACTCCAATGTGCATACATACACCCAATGGCAACTGTAGACCTCTTTGCAGCACCCACAGTGTCTGCACAGTCAATCTGTCTTCCTGCAGTTCTTAAAACAGAGTTCTGCAGAGAATCGATGACTTACCCGCAGTGCTCGAAATCGCCTGCTTTCTGAAAAACGGAGGTCCAGACGCGCCCGAAACGCGTTTTCGGCCCAAAAAATTTAGTCCGATAGGACTGTATAATTGCCCTATAGCTTTACTCCCGCGAAGAAAGCTCCTCAATCAGAGACCGTTTGCCGGTACCTCCCGTAGAGCTCCCGACAAGGGTGTAGTCACCAACACAATAGGGAAGAGTAGTTGAATCTCTTACCCTCGTACCGCTTCCTATGGTTCTCTTGCTTGCAGCTCAGCCCTTAGCATGAACCAGGCTCTGATACCATGAAAAGATGCAGGGGGGAAGAGAGCTTGAGCTCTTGCAAGCACACACACACACTCACAAAACCCTAATAGAAAACACACAAGGTGAGAGGCTGAAAATCTTCTTCTTCTCTACCCAACACTCAACACACCATATACAAGATAAGAGTACACAATAATATGAAAGGTACTCAACCAATACATACACGGGTTCTCTATAGTGTGAACCCGACTAAATGAGCTGGCGCTATAACTATGCCAGTCTCTAGAATGGCTGTCACACAGCCTGTTATATCACTGGCCGCATATCTCCCATGATCTCACCAACCATGCCAGTGGTGTAAGTGTGGGGCCTATCCCCCAGGCGGGTCATCAGTGGCCACCGCCTCACTAGACGAGCTCGATATCTCAACATGTATTGTTTGTAAAAGAAAACACACGACTTGACCTTAGAAAGTAGCACTTTGCTCTAGTTTCAAATACTAGAAGATTTATCCAGAGAAACCATGGAAGAACCAAAGCTAGCGAATGAGGCAAGAATAGCTCTATAACACAATTATATCAATTGAAGCAGCTTAAACTTAAAACTATGAGAGACTGCATCAATTTGGCTCTACATGAGAAATAACATGGTGTCTTGTGGGTGTATTGTTTGTAGAAGCAAACACACGGCTCACGAATGCAAATTCTAAGAGTAAGAGCGAATCACTGGTGTGGATATTGTAGAAGATATGGGAACCACAAATCATCTAACTTCTACCATGCCCAGAGAATGGTGGGAGCGCCAACACTACCAGTGCCTCCTAAACCATTAGCCTTGCTAGCATCACCTCCTAGTGGTACTAATGTGGTCTATGCCCAATTAATAAAATGCAAATAGTATTAGTAGGAGCCTCCCAAGAAAGGAATATTAATGTGCTAAGGCAAGCTCCCTTAACATGCTTTAAGGGGAAGTCAGCCCCACAAAGTGGTTGATTTCCCAATGAGAGCCATTTGAGAAGTAGCAACACCTAACCCACCTCCATTAGATAGATGGTGTACAAAGTGTAGCATTGATCACATTTATCCTCTTAAGCCAAAAAATCTAAATCCTCCTATGAATACATCATTGCCCACCCCACTAGGTTGGAAATTATTGGTGCCATGTGTCCATCGTCTTCTTCAGATGAAGAAAAGGAAGTTCTATGTGTGAAGAAAAGGAAGTTCGATGTGTGACAAGGGCTCAAGCCAAGCAACAATTACAAGATCAGGCCAACCTTGTCCCCCACAAGACATCTTTTGTATCAAAATCCCCTAAGAGAAAAAAGGAAAAATAATAATTAAAAACTATATTGAGACACAAAATAAACCAATCAGACCAAGGACTTATCAAAGTCCTGACTGAGAAAAAGAAACAAATGAGAAGGATCTAAGGACCTTCTAGGGTATTTTGAGGTTGAGGATGTTTGGATTACTCCATTATCACCGTAGATAAAGAACAAGGAATTGAAGAGATCTTGTGAACGGGGAATTAAATACCTTAAAGGGGTCAATCCTACAAATAGAACGTAAGAGTTTATGGAGAGAACCTAACAAGCATCACAAGCTCATCAAGGTGGTGCAAGCAAGTAAAGCAGACAAACCAAGGATCCAAGGGATGATCCATGTTACATAAAAATTGAAAATGTTTTAGAACCTCTAATTTAAATCACTCTAATGAGGAATAAGCCTGATGTAAAGTAGATGGGGATAGGATGGACGATTTCATATAAATGGCCAAGACGGCAGTAGTGGAAGTATGATACAAACCAAGAACAAAATACAAAGAAACCCTTCCAAATAAACTATAAGAATACCCTAACCCAAGAGAGGAGATCTTGAGGTTAAGTAAACCACGTGATGTGGTGTGTAGCAGGTTCAACTAGAAATAGAGAGACATGCAAAACCAATCATGTGACCATTAAGGTGACCCTAAAGGACCATTCTTTATGGGATGTGACCAAGATGCCTAATTGATGAATTAGGGTCTGACAACATAATAGCACATTCAAAAATTATAAACATGTGTCATGTAAATGGACATAGATGTAAAAGGTGTGAGCATAAGGAGGAAATTTCCATTGCTTCATTGCCTAACCATGACTAAGAGGAAAACTGGATACATCTGTTGGTTACAATGGACACATGTCCACCAAGAACCACATAAACCTAGTTCTATGTGACAAAGATAATTAATCAAAATATTACCTTTCATAGACTTATAACTAAAAGGGGTTACATCATCTAAAATATGTGAAAATGATAGATATAAAGGAAGAAGTTATATCTTCCAAGGAGGACATAGTCATCCCACTCAGAGGCTATATAGTGTAGCTATACCTCAAGATGTGTAGACAATAATGAGAAGAATAAGGAAGAGTCAACAAAACACCAAGAGATCCTCAAAGAATTCCTCAAAAAGAGAGAATCTCACCTAGAAAAACCAAAAAACTTCAATATAGTTTAGAACTAGGGACCTACCAAGCCCTGATGACAAAGAGCATTATTATAATATGTCAAAGACTTGAAAGTCATAGATGATTTATGTTCTAGCTAGAAGGGTCTCATGAGGAAATTAACTTTTAACACCTTGAAACTAGATCCTAAGATTTCTCAAACCTTAGTGGATCACACTCCTAAGGATTCAGCCTTAGCAGCACAACAGTAGAGACTCTAAAAAGACATCCAAGCTAGGATAGATAAGGTAAAACAAAGCCATACATGAGGAAAGTATCCAAGATGAATCCCAAAAGGGTAGGTCTTGTTAAAGAAAACAAGCTCAAGTAATGTAAAGCATAGAAACAAGAGATAAGTTAGCCCTTGTAAGATTCCTCCCCAGCCTCTCGCAATGTCCAGTATCCTTCCCTGTAGTAAAATCCCTCTTCAGAAATATAAAAGATCTTGTTTCTACCAGTTTTGGCCTAGAGAGAGAAAATCTTCTAAAGAGTGGTAATTCAATTTTTAAATATTTTTGGATGGAAAAATATCTCTTCTTATTAAAATAAGTTTCCCCGAAATAGAAGTTCAAAAAGATTTTCTGAAGGTGCATTAGAAATCAAGTATAATCTGTTCAAGAGGCCTTATCCTAGGGGTCAAGATTTTTTCAAAATTTTAAATTAAGGTTCCTATGGACCAATAAGATTCATCAAAATGTAGGGAGGAGATAAATGGAAGAATAAAAGGAAAATCCCCCCAAAAATGAGTAAATACTCACATAAGATGAAGAGTTGACTAAGGACAAGGTTAATAGTTAAAAAAGAGAGATATTTGGAAGAAATGATGCATTTTTGACACCTCAGTATGGGGGAATTCCCCTCATGAAGGAGGCGCCTATTTCACTTGTGTGGGAGAGTTTTAAACTCCCAAATAATGAGATATTTTTATCTCTCCTCTCTCCTGTTTCAACTAGATCCAAAAAGTGAGCAAAACTGACCTAAAAATGGTCAAAAATTGACCAAACTGATCTGAAAAATTCTAGAATCAGTTTGCTTGGTTAGAGGCTCACTTTTTCCAATAAATAGAAACCTTCCCCTTTGTTGAAGCTTAATAGTGTTTTTGCACTGTTACTCCCTGCTTCTCCCAAGAGCCAAAAACTGTGAATTTACTCATAATTCATTAGTTTTTTGACCTTTCCTCTTCTAAAGATTGGTGACCACTCTTGTTTCAAACAAGAGTAGATCCCTCAAACCATCAAGCCAAAGGAAAGCTCTCAAATTCCTTTGTAAGTTGGATATTCTTCTCTTTTCTATTTCATTTTATGGGTTTTTATGATTTTTATCTTCTCTAAAATGATTATGATGTTATGCCTCATTGAAAAAAGGCATTCCTCTCTCTTCTTTAGTAAATCCAACCATTCTTTATCCTAGATGAATGATTATTGGATAAAATCAAGTTTTTCATAATGTTTCTCTTAAATAAATAAGTATAAAATTTTACATTAGAATGATTTAAATACTCTTGGTGAAATTCTAGTTAATTTTAGAGAGTTACAAATTGAAAAAAAGTCAGCCATACAAAGGAGGTTATGGCAAAATTTTCTAAAATTGTGTAAAATAAGTTTTACTTTTTTTTTAATTCAAAAAGAGTAATTCCCATCGTATATGTATTCTTAAAGTGTTATTTTTCATCCTAGGTATAGATAAATGCATACTAAAAATTTTTTTATTAAAAAAGTGTTACTTCTTTAGAATTAAATTCTATGCATAGAAGGGATTGTTATTTTGATTAAAAAGGTGTTATTTTTATCATAAATGATTTTTATGCATAAATGGATGCATAAAAGAAATTCTTTTATATTAAAAGAGTGATTTTCATCATAAATGATTTGTATGCATAAAAGATTTTTTTATATTAAAAGAGTAATTTTTATCATAAATGATTTTTATGCATAAATGGATACATAAAAGAAATTCTTTTATATTAAAAGAGTGATTTTCATCATAAATGATTTATATACATAAACATATGCATAAAAGATATTTTTTTATATTAAAAGTGTGATTTTCATCATAAATGATTTGTATGCATAAACATATGCATAAAAGATATTTTTTTATATTAAAAGTGTGATTTTTATCATAAATGATTTGTATGCATAAACATATGCATAAAAGATATTTTTTTATATTAAAAGTGTGATTTTCATCATAAATGGATTTTATGAAAAGAAATTATTTTATTATAAAAGTGTGACTTTCATCAAAATTGAATTTATGCATAAATAGATGCATAAAAAAAGTTTTTATTTTTAAAAAAATATTTTTCATTGGATTTAGTTTTTATGCATGGGAAGATGCATAAAAATAAGAGAAATTCTTTTATTCTAAAAGTGTAATTCCTACTAAATTAGATTTATGCATGGGAAGATGCATAAAGAATTTATTTTAATCCAAAAGTGTTATTCTCATCAATTTTGATTTTATGCATAGAAAGATGCATAAAGAAATCTATTTTTATTTCAAAAGAGTTATTTTCATCAATTTTGATTTTTTGCATAAATAGATGCATAAAGAATTTTATTTTTATTGCAAAAGAGTTATTCTTATCAATTTTGATTTTATGCATAGAAAGATGCATAAAGAAATCTATTTTTATTTCAAAAGAGTTATTTTCATCAATTTTGATTTTATGCATAAATAGATGCATAAAGAATTTTATTTTTATTCCAAAAGAGTTATTCTTATCAATTTTGATTTCATGCATAGAAATATGCATAAAGAATTTTATTTTAATTCAAAAGAGTTATTTTCATCAATTTTGATTTTATGCATAAATAGATGCATGAAGAATTTCATGCATAAATAGATGCATGAAGAATTTTATTTTTATTCCAAAAGAGTTATTCTTATCAATTTTGAATTTATGCATAGAAAGATACATAAAAGATTTATTTTTATTTCAAAAGTATTATTTTCATTGAAATTGAATTTATGCATAGATAGACACATAAAAGATTTATTTTTATTTTAAAAGTGTTATTCTCATCAAAATGGAATTTATGCATAGTAAAATGCATAAAAGGTTTATTTTTAATTCGAAAATGTTATTTTTCTTAAAATTGAATTTATGCATAAATAGATGCATAAAAGGATTTTTATTCCTACTAAAGTTGTCTTTATGCCTAATTAGATGCGTAAAGAATCTTTATATCAAAAAATTAGAATTCTCTTACATTCTATAAATAGATGTGATGAGATGTGAGAGGAATCAGATAGATGTAAATGGATGGATGGAAGTGATATGAATCAAGATATGAATCAGATAAATGAAAATGGATGAATGGATGTAATGTCCTGTGAATTAGGATGTGAATGGATGATGTGGCTTGATGTGAGAATGATGTGGATTGATGTAGATGGCTGAATGGATTGATATAGATGGATGAATGGATGATGTGGTTTGATGTGAGAATGATGTAGATTAATGTAGATTGATGGATGATGTGGTTCGATGTGTGAATGATGTAGGTTGATGTAGATGGATGAATGGATGATGTGGATGTGGATGTGGATGTGGATGTGGATGTGGATGTGGATGTATGGATGTAAATGTATGAATGTGAATGTGGATGTGGATGTATGAATGTGAATGGGGATATGGATGTATGGATGTGGATGTGGATATGGATGTATGAATGTGGATGTAGATGTATGGATGTGAATATGGATATGTATGTATGAATGCGGATGTGGAAGTGGATGTATGAATGTGGATGTGGATGGGTGGATGTATGAATGTGAATGGGGATGTGGATGTATGAATGTGGATGTGAATATGGATGTATGAATGTGGATGTGAAAATGGATGTATGGATGTGGATGTGGATGTGGATGTGGATATGGATGTATGAATGTGGATGTGGATGTATGGATGTATGGATGTGGATATGGATATGTATGTATGAATGCGGATGTGGAAGTGGATATATGGATGCGGATGTACGAATGTGGATGTGTATGTGGAATAAAGAATGCGAATGTGTATGTGAAATGATATGACATCGATATATGAGTGAATGGATCAAATGTAATGACATGTGAATTGGGATGTGAATAAATGATATGTGATGTGAATGAATCTGATGTGATGAGATGGAAAATGATGTGATTGGATGAGAATAAGTACATATATGAATGGAATGTGGAATAAGTAATGTGGACTGATGAGGGATAATGTGGAAAGACGAGAGTTCATTATAGAAAGTGTATTTGTGAGCTGTTTGTAAATGACTCTTTTATGTCAAGAATGTTGGGGAAGCATTTTGATCGTCTTGTGATTAAGGTCGTGGAGACCTAACTGATAAAGTTACAACAGTTGACGGAGAGTCAACGGAGATGGTCGGCCGAGGTCTTGACCAGCCTCGGTTCGATTTAAATGGTGAGCTTCCGGTACGGTGGATGAGGGACCAAGGAAGCGGCCTATGAGTGAAGCGCTAGGTGACCTGCGAAGGATCCTAGAGGGTGCTGACCATACGGTGTTCGAGCTCTGGGTCACCGAAGATACCCACACGTGCATCGTGGAAGATATTGGATCAAGGAGTAAGAGTTGTTTTCTGAATTCGGGTGTGGATCTAGTTGATTGACCTTGATGGTCCTCAACGGATGAGTCCATAACTCTTTTATATGGATCTGTTGGTTGATCTTGCTGATCTTCCATGGAGATTCCATTTTGTTATATGAATATATTGCCGATTACTATGAGCTAGGAACTATCGAAAAGGCCCCTGGACTGAACAGGTGGTGAGCGTTCTGGTTGCCAATGATGCCATAATAAGTACACCGACGATGAAGGGATGATTAGAAATAAGGATTCAACCAGAGATTTTGAGGATTGTGATCAGTGACACAATGGTTTCATTAAAGGATTGTTTTAAAGATAGCTCATGCTGAGAAAAAGAAAATTTCATATTGGGTGTGTAAGTGGTGTGACCAGTTTTATGTTTGCATGAACATCCAGCTAGGGGGCCTGGGAACTCTTTTCCCTGGTACCCGGGACAAAACCTAACCAAATTCCTAATTGGATCCCATCACTACAGTGGTTGGTTGGGCGGTTGTCTAACCCATGGGACTAGGCTGGACTGATGGATCCGTAAATCGAGACTCAATTTCTGTTTAGCTCGATAGATGAAGTAAATTCCGGACAAAAATTATTCTATGGAAAAGAATCAACGGCTGTGCCTCTCAATGAGAAAAAAAGCATTGGTCTCTGTGATCCAAGTATAGTCTTTTTCCCTGATCTGACCATGGGACTTACGGGTTCGGTTAGATGAGCTCAGTTAGTTAAGGCTTTTGACTATGTTAGGGAAAAGTTACCCTCGTGGAATCGCCCGTGTTTTCTGGGCAAAGGAAGTTTTTTCGGGTTTGATTTTGACCCTGGCCCATGCAAGAAGTGCTACTTCCACTGCTAGCATCCCTAAATTTATTGCACGGTGGGGACGGGGATCTTACAGCCCTAGAATGATGGGTGTATATACAAGCCGGCGGGGGAAAAAACCTCCTAAGGAGGGAAAAAGTGCCCCGCCGGCGGTCCTAAGTGTGTTCACACACATCACTGCCTATATATATGGCAACATCTACAGCATGAGTTTAAGTTTTGCTACTCGCTCACACTTTTATGGTGTGGTTACACACCTTGAGTTGAGCCCTTATTGTGGGTTATGGCTTGGTTGATTGCTTGTGGTGTTGTTTATGACTTTGTTGGGCAGTTCTATTATCATGTATGGTTTTCCATGTGAATCTAGTGGTTTTTCATGTGAATCTAGCAGGCTTGGCCGGGCCCTAGCAGACATCAGCATGGTAGTTTTGGTGTTTTGTTTACAAAAATACATTTTTTATATATTTCAAAAGATTCAAGAGACTCGACAAACTTTAACAACCATTAAAAAGATAGAAAGCACGTTATTATGCTTTGAAAGCATTAAAAATAAGTAAAAATAAAAATCATTTTAAGAGAAGAAGTAAAAAGTGACTGATAAGGTGATTTCACAAAGGTCAGTAGAGAAGGAGAAAAGCATCACAAAGTAACTTGTTTTTTTTTTGCTTTTAGGAATCAATCCTCGATGCACCCCCCTTATCCACCCTATAATCTTCATCTCTAAACATTTCACTTCCTTTACCCTCTACATCGGCACTTTATCTTAGTCATCATGGTAGAGGTACAAATTAACACCATTAAAAATCTTGAAAAGAATAACTATCAAGCTTAGAGATTTAAATCAATATGTTACTTCAATGTTATTATCTTTGGGGTATACTCAGACATGCCTCTAGAACTACTAGAAGGAAATAGGAGAGAAGCTATAGAAAGAGATGATCAAGTTCATGAGACTTAACAAAGTTTACAAAGATAGTATGAAATAGATGTCAAACCATGGTAATTAAAGGAGAAGAATGTGATGAGAATTATTACTCAAAAAGTGAGTTAAACAATAATTCCACACATTGAACATTATGATGAAGGGAAGGAGGCTAGACAGAGTGAGTATTACACTCATGAACTGCGCTATGGCAAAAGCCTTTAAATTTGGTGATGGTCGTGAGGAGCTAGAGAGTGATGGAGCTGGTGATGGGGAGATTGATGGAGCTACTGATGGAGCTACTAATGAAGCTACTGATGAAGCTGGTGAATGAGAGCAGAACAAACACTAACTTTTTGTTTAGTGTTGAGAGCTTGTGAGTGTAATGGTATAAGCCTGCCTGATTGTAAGACTTACTTATCGGACAAAGACAAAGGTCGACCATAGTGATCCGAGAGTCCTGTGTGGTGGAAGGGCTCTCGCTCAACGGATCAAAGGTACGTCGGGGATAACAGGCTGATGACTCCCAAGAGCTCTTATCGACGGAGTCATTTGGCACCTCGATGTCAACTCATCACATCCTGGGGTTGAATAAGGTCCCAAGGGTTCAGTTGTTCGCCGATGAAAGTGGTACGTGAGTTGGGTCTGTTCAATGTGAGAAATAAATTTGGTGGTTGGGAGCCTTTGAGGTTCCCAAAAGGAGACAAAAGAGGTCCTAGCATGGGTCTTTGATAGATTGCCTTAGGTTAGTAATGTGATCAAGGCACAAATAGAGGGGGAGCACTAGGATGTTGAGGGTCTATGAAGTTTTTCCATTGATTGGCATCTGGGCAGGGACCTAAAGACAATCAAGTGTATGCTTGGTTGCACTCAAGGTTCAAATAATGCTCATCCATGACCTTGTGGTACATACGTAGAGTGAAAAAAAAAAAGGCAAGAAGAAATTCAAGGGGAGGGACATTGGAGGAATGTGACGAGAAGGGCAGTTGTGAGGGTGAATGGGATGGTGGTGTACTTTCATCACCTATGTTGGCACCTCTAACAAAGGATTTGCGAGATAATAGTTGGAACCCCATTCTTCCTTTTCCTCTCAAAAATGTTCACTTTTGTACTTTGCATGCTTTCATGCGTATCTTTGACCACCTCTTAAAGTGTCACATAGACTATGTTTTCACTATGCCTAGTAAATCTTGACAAGATGGGGCGATTACAAAAGTAGAGAAGATTCTCAATGAGATTGGTTGTCATGGTGGTAATGTGGAGATTCGAATGAACCAAAAGACCTCAGCAGGTTCTCATATGGTTGCGCAGAAGGTTTCAATGAGTGGTGCAAAGGCCAAAAGGTTTTTCCAGCGGCCTGCAAACACAAGCAAGAAGGTTCTAGAAAATGCACATAGGGAAGGTGTGGAAATCATAGCTCCAAAGAGATGGGAGCTATGGAAAAACTTTTGTGCTTGCACTACCTCGGATTGCTTGGATGCAAATATTGTTGTCTTGCGTGAGTAAGTGTGGGCAGATTTCAACAAGGTTGTGGAGTTGATGAATCTAAGCAGTACGACTGAGGAACAACGACTCAGGAACAACGCAAACAATTTCAAGTGGAGTTGCAAAGCTTCATTAAAATAGTGGTCCACACATGGGGTGAATTGAATATCGTGCATTACATGGTATTCCATAGATTTCTAAGCTTTGCACTAAAGATATCTTCTATTAATGCATTTTACAAAAATGTGGTTTTGTTCTCTGACTATAGCACATATTGTACACTTGAAAGATCCATGTCCCCTCCGCACAACGAATTCTGGGGTGCTAGTAGCGAAAGTAGCACTTCTTGCGCGAGGCAAGGTCCCTCGCTTGGCCTCGCCCCCATGGATATCCGAAAAAGAGACTAATCCCTTAGTTCTTCCAAAACTGAACCCGGAAAAACTTCCCTCGCTCGGAAAGTATGGGTGATTCCTCCAAGATAATTTTACTCTAACGTAGTCAAGGTCATCACTAACCGAACTGATCTGACCAAACTTGTAAAGACACTCGGTCAGATCAAGGAAGAAACTTGCACTTGGATCATAGAGACCAACACTTTTTTTCTCATTGAGAGGCTCAGCCGATGATTCTTTTCCATAGAATAATTTTTATCCAAGATTTACTTCATCTATCGTACCATAACAGAATTTAGTCTCATTTTAGGGATCCATCAATCCAGCCTAACCCCATCCAGTCCCGTGGGTTAGCCAACCGCCCAACCACTATAGTGATGGGATCCATTTAAGAATTTGGTTAGGTTTTGTCTTGAGTACCAAGGAAAAGAGTTCCTAGGCCCCCTAGCCGGAACTTCATGCAAACTTCAAGCTAGTCATACCACTTACACACCCAATATGAAATTGCCTTTCCCACAAATTCAGCTATCTTTAAAACAATCTTTTTAATGAAACCATAGTATCATTGATCATAATCCTCCAAAATATCCGGTTGAATTCTCATTTCCAATCATTCCTTCATCAGTGTATCTATGGCATCATTAGCAACTAGAACGCTCACCACCTGTCCACTCATCAGGGGCCTTTTAGATAGTTCCTAGCTCATAGTACCCAGCAATATATTCACTTATAAAAATCAAAATGGAATCTCCGTTGAACATCAGCAAGATTAACCACCAGATCCATATATTCCTATCGTATCCCATTTACATCTTATCACATCCATTCACATCCTATCGTATCCCATTTACATCTTATCACATCCATTCACATCTTATCACATCCCATTCACATCTTATCACATCCATTCGCATCCTATCGTATCCCATTTACATCTTATCACATCCATTCACATCTTATCACATCCCAATTACATCTTATCACATCCCATTTACATCTTATCACATCCGCCGTTCTACATTCTCTTCCCATTTAGTAGTTTTTACTACCTTGATACCGATAATGGGACTTTTTCTAAATTTCAGCCAATTGCTTGGCCTAGATAAAGGTTCTTTTTCTTGACGACTATTTCCATATTCCTTCTCAATTCCGCAATTGAATTATATTCAATATGCCTTTGAATAAAAGAATTCATGGGATTTACAAAAATCAATTCTACCCATATTTTCACTTTTTATGAATAATCATAAATTGAATTATACTAAAAATTCCTCTTCTTCCCATTTGATTTCATGGATCTCAAATACCATGGGAATTCCTCTTTTTACATTTAATTATTTGCATTCCAATGTCATGGGAATTTCTCTTTTATCATCAAACATTTCTCATAAAATAAATTCATCTAAAATAAAATACCCATTAATTCAATATGCTAAGAATTTCTCTTTTCCTATCTAAATGATTGAATTTCAAATGTCATAGGAATTCCTCTTTTACCATTTAATTACTTCTCATAGATAAAATAAATTTATCTAAAATTCATCTTTGAATTTAAATAAAATATCCAATAATTTCAATATGCTAGGAATTTCTCTTTTTCCATCTAAATGATTGAATTCCAAATGTCAGGAATTCCTCTTTTACCATTTAATTATTTCTCATAGATAAAATAAATTTATCTAAAATTCATCTTTGAATTTAAATAAAATATCCAATAATTCCAATATGCTAGGAATTTCTCTTTTCCCATCTAGATGATTGAATTCCAAATGTCATAGGAGTTTTTCTTTATCATTAAATATAATTACCATAATTTTCTCATTTCTTAATTATTTAATTAAACATAACTTAAAAATTAGTTTTCCATTGAATGTAACAAAAACCATTTCTTTTAACCTAGGATATTCAATCCTAGAATATGATAGGAAGTCCTCTTTTCACGTTATGCATAAGAATGAAATATGCATCAATTTCTTAAAAGTTTTGCCATAGCTTCGCCTATTACTAGCAATTTTTAATTTTTATGAAAAGAATAAGACATAGTAAAATAATTATGATAGTATAACTATCTTTTAGGATTAAATCCAATTTATGGATTTATCCCATAATATTACCATATTTTTCAAGCATATAAGTATAAAAACCATTTTCTTAAACCTCTAGCTTCACAAGCTTAGAGTTTGATTTGTGAATAGAGAAACTCCATGAGAAGCATTAATTGAATATAGAATAGGTCATAGGAATGATCATTCTTTGGGGGGAGAGAGATATGCTTAAAAAAACATTTTAATTTAAGCATAAATGAAAACTTTATGTGTTTAATCTCACTAAAATCCATTAGAGAGCTTCAATTGCATTAAAGAGCCATTCAATTGAATACTTCTCAAGCTTGAGAGGGGTTGAGAATTGACAAACATTTAGGGATTAAGAAAAGACCATAAATCACACTTTATCTCTTATTTTGCTTGATTCTTTAGTCTAAGGAGAGGCCCCCAACCAATCAATTGGTTTAGTATGTTGATGAAGACTCCAAAGAAGGTTGAAGAGAGAGAGAGAAAATTCATTCTCTCCAAATTGTAGAGGATGTTTAGAGGATAATAGAAAATATCATTATTTCAGTATAATAGTGGCATGGTATAGTTCACATATTTTTTTACAAAGGGCTAAGGGTCTATTTATATGTGAGGGAGGCCTCTAACCAAGTCCAACTAGTTTTTAGAATTTTCCAAGTTCAGTTTGGTTGAATTTGGACAAGATTTGGACTAGTTTAGCTCCCTTTTTGATTTGGTTTGATCCCCAAGAGAGAGGAGAGACAAAAATATCTTATTATTTTTAAGTTTAAAACTCCTCCACACATGTGAAATAGGCACCTCCTTGAAGAGCCCCCTTCTCCTTACCAAGGTGTCAAAAATGTATCATTATACCCAAAATATCTCATTTTTTTAGTAATATTCATAGTTTTTTAGTAATAAACCTTGTACTCAGTCAACTCTTCATCTTATGTGGGCATTTACTCATTTTGGGTTTTTTTTTAATTCATTGGATTTATCTCCTCCCCACACTTGGATTGATCCTATTGGCCCATAAGAAACTTAATTGGACCATAATCTAAAATTTTTTGAAAATCTAGACCCTTAGGCTAAAGTCCTTTATACCTATTTTCAATTAATTCCAATTGCACATTGGAAAGTTCTTTTTGAATTTTTGTTTCAGGGGAAACCATTTTAGACACTAGGAGGATTTTTATATCCAAAAATATCTCGATTTTGGATTACCTTCCTCTAGACATTTTCTCTCTCCAGGCCAAAACAGGGTAAACAAGATCTTTCTTTTATTTCAGAGAGGGGAATAATTATAAGATCGGAAGGGGAGGTTCTTACTCCTTTATACCTCAAAAGCTGGAGGGAGAAATCTTACATCCTATCCCACTTTTAAAAATGCGAGATGTCCTCATCTCGCAGCTGGAGGACAACTCTTTCCCTTAAGATCCAACTGATTCTGGGGTTCCTTATAGTCTGGTTAACCCAACATAATCCTAGGATAAAGATCCCTTATATAGAACTCATTATCAGATAACAATTCATTCAGATCATATCATTCATATCTTTAACATCTAAACATTTAGTCCATTATTAGACCGAAATTTCCATCTGAACATTCCTCTAATACAAGTTTTTAATTTGCCTCTTCTGTGAGTTTCTTCACAGTCTACTTAGTGTGCACCATGGCCTCGAATGTATAAAAGGCTTAAAGAGGATGTATGATCTTGAATGTATGAAATGGCCAAAAGAGGGAAATCTCCTTATATAGAGCTAAAAAATACTATCATCATTCCAAGAAACCCTAAGTTTAGGAGGCGTTTTGCATGGGCCACTTATTGAAATTAGGGCATTGTGATGAGCTATGGTGGATCAAACACTAGAATCAACATCATTAACAAAGTGATTAACAAATAATTAAGATGCAATTAGTGAGTAATTAACAAATAGATTAATGTAGGCATGGATACTCAAAAACGGGCAATGAGAATTCTCAAAAACCAGCAAATTCTCATTAGGGCAATGCCTCAATTTATAGAGCTTATATCAAAGCATCTAATCCCACTGATTTCTCCTTGATTCACTCCACCTCTTTTCCATTATTCTCTCCACCTCTTCACTTTTCCCAGAATATCTCCACACTTCCTAAATCTTCTCATGCTACCCTTTATTCTCTCCCAGTAGATTCTTCTCACCTTTTCACAGGTTCTTTCACATTTACTCATTCTCTTTTACAGCCTCTAACCAAGGGCTTGTTCCCGCACACACCCTATTCACTTGTATATTTCAACACCACTAGGGTGCGAAAATGCCCAGTCCGAGCACCTCACATAGGGCATTTTCGCACCCTTTAGGCCCACATTTTTTTTGTTGAAAAAACTCAACTCTACAATACTTGACAATCTCCCTTGCTTGATAATCCACAATTTTGACCTTAACTGACTGCTGGAAAAACTTAAAAAAATTTGTGACAAAATGACACTTGACTCCATAAATGGTTAAAAATTAAAATTATCATTTATTGGTATCATATTACATAGAGGGTAGAAGTTTTATAAGCTAAAATTTTCCATCAAGATTCCATCCCTTACAAGATCCTAACCAGGGAAATAGATCATTTGGAGCAAGCTTAGAACTACACTAGACTTAATTGTGCTTGAAACAGCAAGGGACTCAAGCACTTGGACAATGTTATGCACCATAGCTTCCCGATGTTGTGCAATATTTGCAGCATAGTGCAAAGCCAAGGCTTGGTCTTCTTGCGGCACTCCGAGGTCATTGGGGTCTCTACCACTTGTGACATGGCGAAATGCACTTCAGTTTACACTGCAAACCTACAAAACAAGTTTTTCAATCATAAAAACATTACACCATGAAATAAATGATGCTCTAAGGCTCTTACACATTACTTACCCAAGTAGTATGGCCAATGCGGCCGCCAAGGTTTTGCAAATCTTGGATGTGGGAACACAATCTCCCTCTCTCCAACAAGCATGCTTCTTGGGATAGGGAGGCGGCCTCCTCTTCAGTTAGAATGGGTAGCTCTAGGTCAAGAAAATATTGTGCAAGCTCCTTAGTGCTCATGGTTGCCATGACATGGAGTGCTCAGAGAAGAAATGGAATGGAAAATGAGAGGGGGGTCCTAGAGAGGCTATTTATAAGCATTGAAATAGCCAACCATGTAACCTAATTACCCTAGACATCAATAGGGGCCCAAACTTTTTCGACTCTCCTTTGTGTTATCCTCCATGCAACATGGCGTGCAAAACCTGTCCTCGCTCTACACCGTGGTGCTTTCTTCCCCTTCCTTGTCTGCTTGGCAAGATGGGCCAATTTGGACCTTTGAGCCCTCTCCCTTGAAATGTTTCTACCAAAGGTGTATTGAAAGAGAACCAATCAAACATTTCCTTAAGATAGTTTGTGCGAGTTTTACAGCCTCCATGTTATGTGTTCTCTAAGTACACTCCTCTTACGCAATAATGGCTCTTATCCATTCCTTGGGTACTCCACATGTCAAGAGAGCCATATGTGTTTCATGAACCATGCGCCATGAGCGTTGTAAGATTCCTCATAAGGACTTCACCCTGTCTGTGCCACTTTCCCGCTTTTTGCATTGAAAGCATTGTCAAAGCAACTATGTGTGGCCACTTTAGGCCAATTAGTTAGCTATGTCATGTTAGTTAAGAAATCTCTTGTAATGACTACATTTGGTACGAACTATAGAGGCAAGGTGTTGGCCCAAATAGGAATTGCACAATCCGCATGCCAAAACTCTCCCAAGAACATAGCAGAAGAAGTCTTAACAAAAGGGAGCTACCCATAGCTAAAAAGCATTGAGAAACCCTTGTATCCCGAATCCCACCATCTCATATGTAAACTCTTATGTAAATGATCTCTTTCATAATGTTATGTTGTAGTCTCTATGAATCGTTGTCCAACTATATTGCAATCTCTATGAATCTTCTTATGTGGAGTTTGTATATGATTCATCATTTTATGTTCTCTTCTTTGTGCGTTCGAATTGCACAAAACATCAAAATCCAAAGGGACCAGAGGGGTGCAAAAATGCCCTGTGGTGTGGGCCTCTGTGGGCCTCCTGCATAGGCCTTTTTCGCACCCTGCTGGCCACTTATTTTTTAGTTTATTTGATATTTGTTTACTCAAAACAACCTATAAATTGATTTAATTAGTTTAATTTGTTAACGTTAGTTTAACTCATAAATTTTTAGGTGAATCAATTAAATTAGTCATAT
Source organism: Cibotium barometz (assembly GCF_041138505.1). Classification (NCBI taxonomy): domain Eukaryota; kingdom Viridiplantae; phylum Streptophyta; class Polypodiopsida; order Cyatheales; family Cibotiaceae; genus Cibotium; species Cibotium barometz. The sequence goes on from NC_141054.1 coordinate 24,897,470, forward strand.
TGTAAAAATTAACATTTTGTGTCTTAGGTTTAAATATTTCTAAAAATTTACATTGTGTTAGGTTAAAATCCAAAGGGGCCAGAGGGGTGCAAAAATGCCATGTGTGGGCCTTTTGCACAAGCCATTTGCGCACCCTTCTAGCCCATTTGTTTGATATTTGTTTACTCAAAACACCCTTCAAATTCATTTAATTGGTTTAATTTGTTAACTTTAGTTTAACTCATATTTTTTGCGTGAATCAATTAAATTATTCATACTATAAAAATTAACATTTTGTGTCTTAGGTTTAAATATTTCTAAAAATTTACAGTGTGTCTCAAGTTTACATCCAAGTTTACATCCAAAGGGGCTAGAGGGGTGTGAAAATTCCCTGTGCGGGCCTCCCGCATAGGCCTTTTTCGCACCCTTCTCTAGACCACTTATTTTTTCATCTATTTGATATTTGTTTACTCAAAATAACCTATAAATTCCTTGAACTTAGATTTAATTTGATAATTTTTTGTATAAATTAAGGGCTAAACACTAGTGAACCCTAGAAAACTCTAGAGAAAGAATGAACCCTTATAGTACAAGTAAAATCTTAAACCATGCTCAATGAAGGGATATGCATTTAAACCTAATATTTTGGGAATATGAATAGAATTGACATGATATTTTGAGTTATTTGAGTCTTGCATAAAACATCAAAATCCAAAGGGGCCAGAGGGGTGTGCGAATATGCCCTGTGCAATCCTCTCGCATAGGCCTTTTTTCGCACCCTTCTGGCCCATCAATTAGACAGGTCTTGCTAGTAAAACCTCAATTATCATGTGGTTTATGTGCTTGTAAGGGCCTCCCACACAGGCCTTTTTTACACCCTTCTGGCCCACTTGTTTGGTACAATTTAAAAAAAACCAATCAATCACATCAATCACAATCGCACACTATGAAACAAAGACAAAAAAGTTATCTTGCATGGACAATTGTAAAAATGTTACATTTATACTTGATAGGCCAATTACATCCTGCCGTTGGGGCCGCAATGAAATATCTTATTTGAAAAGATGCAGGGGGGAAGAGAGCTTGAGCTCTTGCAAGCACACACACACACTCACAAAACCCTAATAGAGAACACACAAGGTGAGAGGCTGAAAATCTTCTTCTTCTCTACTCAACACTCAACATACCATATACAAGATAAGAGTACTCATAATATAAAAGGTACTCAACCAATACATACACGAGTTCTCTATAGTGTGAACCCAACTAAATGAGCTCGCGCTATAACTATGCCAGTCTCTAGAATGGCTGTCCCACAGCCTGTCATCCCACTAGCCACATATCACCCAAGATCTCACCAACCATGCCAGTGGTGTAAGTGTGGGGCCTATCACCCAGGCGGGTCATCAGTGTCCACCGCCTCACTAGACGAGCTCGATATCTCAACACTCCCCCTCGAGCTCAACTCCATCTCATGTACACCAAGTGAAGCCCTGAATCTGCGGAGCTTCTCTGTACCCAATGCTTTGGTGAAGATGTCAGCTACCTGATCCTCTGTGCTGACATAAACAAGGTCAAGGTCTCCTGCCAAGACCTTCTCTCTGATGAAGTGGTAGTGGACCTCTATATGCTTCGTGCGAGCGTGAAAGAGTGGGTTCCTAGCCAACTGTATACTACTAATGTTGTCACAGAAAATGACAACTTGTCTATCCACTGATAGACCCAAATCTGCAAGTAGCTTTCTCAACCAAGCTACCTCACATGCTGCCATAGCAGCTCCTCTGTACTCCGCCTCTGTACTCGATAGAGAAACCGTAGGCTGCTTCTTGCTGCTCCAAGTCACAGCAGCACTCCCCAAAGAAAACATGAATCCACTAGTAGATCTTCTATCTGAGATACTACCAGCCCAATCAGCATCTGTGTACCCATGTACACATATCTCTATCCCAGTCTCATAGAATAGTCCACAATGCAAAGTAGACCTCACATACCTCAGTATGCGTCTCACTGCATCCAAATGCGATTTCCGTGGAACCTGCATAAACTGACTCACCAACCCAACAGCATAGCTCAAATCTGGTCTGGTGATCATCATGTAGATCAAACTTCCTACTATGCGCCTATACATAGTAGGATCCTCCAAGATCTCTCCTGAATCTGCACTCAACTTGCCATTCTGATCCAATGGCACTGAGGTAGGCTTACAGCCTGTCATACCATACTTGGACAACATGTCCAAGCCATACTGTCTCTGCAGTAATCCAATACCATGTTGTGACCTAATCACCTCAATGCCCAAGAAATATCTGAGCTCCCCCAGATCCTTCATCTCAAACTTCTGTCTAAGCAAGATCTTTACATCAAAGATCTCTGCATCATGGTCCCCCATAATGATCAAGTCATCTACATAGATGACAACAAGCACAACCCCTCTATCACCATGTCTCACATACAATGAGAAATCTGCATTGGCTACATGAAAGCCAATAGTGACAAGATATTCATAAATCTTGTCAGACCATGCTCTTGGTGCTTGCTTTAAGCCATACAAGGCTTTCTTCAACCTGCAAACATACTCGGGGTGACCCACATCCTCATAAACAGGTGGCTGCAACATATACACCTCTTCTTGCAAATCCCCATGCAAGAATGCATTCTTTACATCCATCTGATGTAAAGACCATTGCTTTGACGCAGCCACTGCTATCACAACTCTCACCGTTGCCATCTTGGCAACTGGGCTGAAAGTTTCCTCATAATCAACTTGGGGGGGTCACTCGTATAAATAGGTAAGTATCACGTGGGTTCAACAGAAGGACATTTTAAATATTTAAAACTTACAGAAATATATTTACAGAGGGGATTTATTTATTGTATTTTAAAAAAAATTACAGATTTGAATAGGAAAGGATACATTATATTCACTAAAAAATTCACAGATAAGGGACTTTTTAAATAGGCCTTGAATGCACGTGATATAGAGGATTTACATATAGTGACCCCCCCGAGATAATCAATCCCATATGTCTGTGCATATCCTTTGGCTACCAATCTAGCCTTGTACCTGTTTATGCTTCCATCACTGTTATGTTTAACTTTGTACACCCACTTGCATCCAATGGCTTTCTTGTCTTCAGGCAACTGCACTAAATCCCAAGTTTCATTTCCATATAGTGCATCCATCTCCTCATCCATAGCTTTCTCCCAACACACATTTCCAACAGCCTCATCAATGCATGTGGGCTCTACAACCTGCACAACCTTTGCCATATATGCATAGTGATGTGCCACATAACCATCATATGTAAATCTCTGCACAGGGTTCTTCACTCTCCCTGATCTTCGCAGCTTTTCATTCATGGCTTCCATAGCCTTCTTTACACCAGGTGTTCTCATAGCTGGGATCCCAAGCTCCTCATCAAGGCTCATATCTGAGCCACTAGACTCTCCATCAACATGAGAATGCCCTGCAAAAATGTCAGGCATACCAAGGGGCTCAACCACTTTCTCTTTTCCTTTACGTGATGTACTAATCACATTTGCAGGACTGGTATTATGACGCAGCCTGCCACTCCATGGTCTATCAATAGACCCACTAGATGAGGACTCTCCTGGTCCACTCAAAGACTGTGATGATTGCTGACCTGCATTCTGTGCAACCACACTTCCACTCACATCAGCCCCAACAGCTTCTTTTTCAGCAGCATACCAGCTGCTCATCTCATCAAAGACAACATCCCTGCTTACCCTCAACTCACGTGTAGCAGGGTTATAACACCTGTATCTCTTTTGCTCAAGAGAATATCCAATAAACACACATTTTTCAGCTTTCGGATCCAGCTTAGTTCTCAACTCATCTGGCACATGCACATATGCAATGCATCCAAAGACAGATGAGACAAATCTGGTTTTCTACCAGTAAACCTCTCCTCTGGAGTTACATCATGTATGGCTGCAGTTGGAGTCCTGTTCATGATGTATACTGCTGTAGACACAGCCTCAGCCCAATAGCTATGCGGCATATTCTTCTCTTCCATCAATGCTCACGCAATCTCAGCAATGTGCTTGTTTTTCCGCTCAGCAACTCCATTTTGCTGCGGAGTGTATATGCATGTAAAATTTCTCCGAATACCATTCTTCTTCAAAAATTCAGAGAACTCATTGGAGAAGTACTCTCCCCCTCCATCTGACCTTAGGCACTTTACATATTTTCCTGTTTGCTTTTCAACCAAAACTCTGAAATTCTGAAAGTGAGTGAACACCTCACTCTTCTCCTTCATGAAATATACCCACACTTTCCTTGTGTGGTCATCGATATGGTCTTCATAGGACCCCATACATCTGAATGCACAACATCTAGTGCATTTCTGCTCACATATCTATTACGTGGAAACACATGTTTTGTTTGCTTCCCAAATTGGCATGCTTCACATATTTTCTGCATACCTTCCACTTTAAATTTTGGTAGTCCTGTCACAATTCCTTTTGTCTGCATAGACTTCAATCTCTGCACATTTACATGTCCAATCCTTTTATGCCAAATGTCTGTGTCTGCAATAATTCTTGAACCATTTGCAAACATCGCAGCACTCATTTCAGGCATATCGACATTCAATGTAAACATTCTGCCCACTTTGTTGCCTTTTGCAACCAACCTGCACTTGTCTTTGAAATCTTCAACATAACACCCATCAGGGTTAAACCGAACCTGCAAACCCTGCTCAATCATCTGGCCAATTGAAACCAGATTCTTTGTTATGTTCGGTACATGAAGTACATCTGCAAGGTACTTCACTTTGCCATCCTGCATAGACAATGGCACATCTCCAACGTGGGCAATTGGATGAGCAGTGCCATCACCTGTTTCCACAAAACCTTGTCTTTCCGGGTTTTTCATCTCCTTGAACCACTCCCCATGACTTGTCATGTGGTTCGAAGCGCCTGAATCCACATACCATACATTATCTTTTTGTGCTGCTTCAACATTTTCAGACATGGCATTCATGACATGCTGCATAACAAACAACCTTTCATTATCCTCATTATTTCTGCTTGAGGATGCATAGTTGTTTTGCTGCACTTTCCCATTTTGCATGTCAGCCTGCTTCTTATAGCATTCTGCTTGCACATGTCTAGGCTTACCACAATAATAGCATTCACGTGCATCATTATATTGCCTTTGCCAATTTCCACGGCCTCTTTGACTCCCCCTGCCTCTGAATTTGCCTCTTCCACCTGTGTGTTGTTGTTGTTGTTGTTGATTCTGGGACTGTTGTTGCTGCTGTTACTGCTGGCCATAATTCTGATTACCTGTTCGGCCACCTCCTTGACCGCGTCCACGGCCTCCTCTACCTCGTCCTCTTCCTGAACTCGTGTAGAAGGCCTGTTGCTCTGAACTGTTTTTGCTTTGTGAAGACTGTTGGTCTTCACCCAAGCTCTTCTCTTCGATAATCAGCATAGACACCAAATCTGTAAAGTTGGGAATGTTTTCCCGAGTCTGAATAGACGTCTTAAACGCCTTGTATTGTGGCCCGAGACCACGTAGACAGACCTCCACCTTATCATCATCATCACTGACACACCAATAGATGCAAGGGATTCCACAATACCCTTTATCTTCAACGCATAGTCATTCACAGACATGCTCTTTTTCTCCACAGTATGAAGTTTATTCTTCAACTGTATCTTACGTGCCTTGGTATTTGTTTCATAAAGCTTTACCAAGGTGTCCCACGCCTCCTTGGGGGACTTGGCATCCTGAATGTGCCCAATCATGGTGTCCTGTATACTAATGGAGAGCCAATACATAACCTTCCTGGCTCCTTGGTTCTAGTCTTTAAACTCTTTCACATCTGCAGCAGCAGTCGGATTTATATCCGGTATCTCTAGTGCCTCTTCATGCTCACCTTCTATGTAGTCCCAATAGCCTTTTCCCATCAAGAAATTTGTCAACCTGAACCTCCAAGCATGGAAGTTATTCTTATCAAGCTTCTCAGCCACAATCTGAGTTATCCCATCATTTGACATCTTACCAAACACACAATTTTACCAGAAACTGCACTCTGGTTTTTCTGCACAAACTGCTGTATTTTTTGCATAGCGGTATTGTAGTACTCTCAAATGTCACAACCAGTGACTTCAATGTGCATACATACACCCAATGGCAACTGTAGACCTTTTTGTGGCACCCACAGTGTCTGCACAGTCAATCTGTCTTCCTGCAATTCTTAAAACAGAGTTCTGCAGAGAATCGATGACTTACCCGCAGTGCTCGAAATCGCCTGCTTTCTGAAAAACGGAGGTCCAGACGCGCCCGAAACACGTTTTCGGCCCAAAAAATACTATCCGATAGGAATGTCCGATAGGACAATATAGTTGCCCTATAGCTTTACTCCCGCAAAGAAAGCTCCTCAATCAGAGATCGTTTGCCGGTGCCTCCCGTAGAGCTCCCGACAAGGGTGTAGTCACCAACACGAATAGGGAAGAGTAGTTGAAGCTCTTACCCTCGTACCGCTTCTTGTGGTTCTCTTGCTTGCAGCTCAGCCCTTAGCACGAACCAGGCTCTGATACCATGAAAAGATGCAGGGGGGAAGAGAGCTTAAGCTCTTGCAAGCACACACACACACACTCACAAAACCCTAATAGAGAACACACAAGGTGAGAGGCTGAAAATCTTCTTCTTCTCTACTCAACACTCAACATACCATATACAAGATAAGAGTACTCATAATATAAAAGGTACTCAACCAATACATACAAGATAAGAGTACTCATAATATAAAAGGTACTCAACCAATACATACACAGGTTCTCTATAGTGTGAACCCAACTAAATGAGCTGGCGCTATAACTATGCCAGTCTCTAGAATGGTTGTCCCACAGCCTGTCATCCCACTGGTCGCATATCACCCAAGATCTCACCAACCATGCCACTGGTGTAAGTGTGGGGCCTATCCCCCAGGCGGGTCATCAGTGTCCACCGCCTCACTAGACGAGCTCGATATCTCAACATTATTGTTGCTGAGTACACATGTTGTAGAAGGGCCACCAATCCATCATGCCTTGAGTCCTTGAAACCTAGTAGATGCCCCTTCCAATGGTGCTCAACAATATCTCGACATCGAACTCAATGGGGTCCAGTGGCACTAGGTTGCAAATAGACCCAGTCTCCCTTCTGAAAATGCATCCCAAGCCAAGCATCGTGCTCATCCCTCACATTGTGCAAGAGCATAGACTCTATTGTGCCTCTTGGCCTTCTCCTCGATGAAGATGCACTACCCTCCATGGTTGCTTATGTTTCAATAATTGGAGAGAGAGAGAGAGAGAGAGAGAGAGAGAGAGAGAGAGAGAGAGAGAGAGAGAGAGAGAGAGAGAGAGAGAGAGAGAGAGCTATGGAGATTTGAGTTGCTAATTTAGGGGAGAATGTAGGGTGATGTTGGCGGGGAGAATGGAGTGTAGAGAGAAAAGGTGGAGGTGAAAAAACCTCTTTTTTGATATAATATGGTTTGGTTTGGGTTTTTAGGGGAGGGGGTCACTTTTTTGAATTTTTTGAAAAAAAAACCATTTTTTTAGGGTTTTTGACCCACGAGATTGATGGGGGCTGAAAATCATGAAGCCCCCCTACTTTTTGAACCCCTACATTTTTATTAATGAGGAAGACAAGCCTAGTTTTCCCCTACTTTTTGGAGGAGACCAAATGTGCACACTACTCTCTTCCCATTGGTCCATTGCTAATGAGGGTCATTAGCAAAGGGCCCAAAAGATTTCCAAAGGCTTTCTAATGATGTCAGTTAGATAGTTGAATAATAAGCCACCTAAGAAGAACTATATAACCATTGATGAGAAAGAAGAAATATCAATGGTTTATGCTACAAAGAAGTTTTACCATTATAAACAATTTTGTGTTTTATGTTAACCTTCAAGCCTTACTCGTACTCTCTCTCATGAGAAAACTGTGCACCATGATACAAATCACGATGTCACTATTGCTTCTTCTTAAGTTTGATTTCATTGTCTCTATGAGAAAAGGGTCAATTCATGTAAGAGATGACCGTTTGTTAAGAGTATTAAATGGAGAACCACCAATGGGAGTTGAGGATGATCTTCTAGACACTCTCTTCCAAATTAGCCTTGTGCCAAGATGGAGCTATTAAATCACTCAACTCTTAATCCATGGTAGAGAAATCAATTTCCATAAAAATAAAAAGATAACTTGTGAAGGCGACAACCCCTTACACACTTATTTTGGGGTAGCTCTATAAAAAGTGAAAGGTGATGACTTAAGACTTTGTGTGTGTGAGGATGAGTACATAGATTCTCTTGAACAAGCTCACATGCAGGAGTCACTTTGATTCTAACTTTAATGATATCCAACAAGAATATGGAATGGACTAGCCATGAGTTGTCTAAATGACTCATCAAGCTTAAAAAACTAGAAGAGGCTAGGCTAGGTTACACTCTTTGGTGGGCATGTATGCTCAAAAGAAAATGAGGGATGTGATGTGAATAGAGGTGATGAGATGTGAGGTGAATAGATGTGATGTGAATCAGATAGATGTGAATGGATGGATTGATGTGATGTGAATAGAGGTGATGAGATGTGAGGTGAATAGATGTGAGGAGATGTGATGTGAATCAGATAGATGTGAATGGATGGATGGATGGATGTGATGTGAATAGAGGTGATGAGATGTGAGGCAAATAGATGTAACAAGATGTGATGAGAATCAAATAAGTGTGAATGAATGGATGGGTGGTTGTGATGTGAATAGAAGTGATGAGATGTGAGGTGAGTAGATGTGATGTGAATGAGATAGATGTGAATGAATGGATGAGATGTGATGTCATGTGAATCAGGATGTAAATGAATGATATGGGATATGAGTGGATGATATGTTATGAAAATGGATGTAAATGTATATGTGAAAGAATGGATATAGATGTGTATGTGAAAGAATGTGATGTGATGGAAAGAGATGTGATGTGACATAAATATATGTGAATGTGAATGTGATGGATATATGAATGCGAATGTGATGGATATGAATTAATGTGATGGATATGAATTAATGTGATGGATATGAATGTGAATGTGATGGATATGAATTAATGTGATGTGATGGGATGTCAATCCGGATAGATGTGAATGAATGAGATGTGAGGTAAAATGAATGAGATGTGATGTGAGTGAATGTGATGTGGTCTGAATGGATGCAATGTGAATGAATGTGATGTGATGAGATGTGGATATGGGCAGATGCGAGTGGATGAGATCTGATGCGGATAAATGAGATGTTGATATGGGTAGATGCAAGTGGATGAGATCTGATGCGGGTAAATGAGATGTGGATATGGGTAGATGCGAGTGGATGAGATCTGATGCGGATAAATGAGATGTGGATATGGGTAGATGCGAGTGGATGAGATCTGATGCGGATAAATGAGAAAAGATGTGATGAAATGGAAAATGATGTGATGAGAATGGGAATACACATGAAATAAATGAGAATTGATGTGGAACAATGTGGAAAGACGAGAGTTCGTTATAGAAACTATATTTATGACCTGTTTTTAAATGGATGTTTTATGTCAAGAATGCTGGGGAAGCATTTTGACCGTCTTGTGAATGAGGTTGTGGAAACCTAGTCTGATAAAGTTACAACAACTAAGACGGAGAGTCAATGGAGGACGTTTCGCGTAGCAAGGTCTACCGAGGTCTTAACCAGCCTCGGTTCGATTAAAATGGTGAGCTTCCAGTACGGTGGATGAGGGACCAAGGAAGCGGCCTATGAGTGAAGCGCTAGGTCACCTGCGAAGGATCCTAGAGGGTGCTGACCATACGGTGCTTGGGCTCTGGTTCGCCAGGATGATACCCATGCATGCATCGAGGAAGATATTGGAACAAGGAGTAAGAGTTGTTTTTTGAATTCGGGCATGGATCTGGTTGATTGACCTTGCTGGTCCTCTCAACGGATGAGTCCATGGCTCTTTTATATGGATCCGTTGGTTGACCTTGTTGATCTTCAATGGAGACTCCATTTTGATATGTGAATATATTGCCGGTTACTATGAGCTAGGAAACAATTTAAAAGGCCCCTGAATGAGTGGACAAGTGGTGAGCGTTCTGGTTGTCAATGTGCCATAGGTACACCGATGAAGGAATGATTAGAATTAAGGATTCAATCGGAGATTTTGAGGATTATGATCAGTGACTCTATGATTTTATTAAATGATTGTTTTAAAGACAGCTGATTCTGTGAAAAAGGCAATTTCATATTGGGTGTGTAAGTGGTGTGACTAATTTTAAGTTTGTATGAATACCCAGCTAGGGGGCCTGGGAACTCTTTTCCCTGGTATGCGGGACGATAAACCCTAATCAAATTCTTAATTGGATCCCATCACTACAGTGGTTGGGTGGTTGGCGAACCCACGGGACTGGAGGGGGTTAGGCTAGACTAATGGATCCCAAAAATGAGACTCAATTCTGTTATGGTACGATAGATGAAGTAAATCTCGGAAAAAAATTGTACTATGGAAAAGAATCAATGGCTATGCCTCTCAATAAGGAAAAAATCGTTGGTCTCTATGATCCAAGTGCAATCTTTTCCTTGATCTGATTTTGATACTTACGGGTTCAGTTAGATCAGTTCAGTTAGTTAAGGCTTTTGACTGCGTTAGAGAAAAATTTATCTTGGAGGAATTGCCCGTGCTTTTCGGGCAAGGGAAGTTTTTTCGGTGAGGCCCCGAGTGAGGGGCCCTGCCCCACGCAAGAAGTGCTACTTCCGCTGCTAGCACCCCTGAATTTGTTGCGCGGTGGGGACAGGAATCTCACAGCTGGTATCAGAGCAAATTTGGCTAATGTGGATCAATCGAGAAGCCAAAAATATCAAAAATTTATGAAGTAGCAGTAAAAGGTTGTAATTGTGTGATAAAATTCATACAAATTGTTATTATTCACACTGAAATTCATAAATTGGTAATTGGGTCTTCAGATGGAAGTACCGCAATTGCATCTAAATTTACTGAATATGTGTCTCTAAGCCTTGCACATGTCAGATTCACATGGGGTTTCAGAGTGATGTTCCCCTATGCAAGCGATACTGCATATCAATTCTTGACCACATTGGATAAGCTTAGATGATATTTTTAACTAAACATCACCACAAGAGATAAAATGTTGTTCACACCTAGCAGTTTGTTACCCTTAATATTGAGGGAATAGAGTAAAACCTTACAAATGGGACATAGAAGCCACCAATTCTAAGAGCTTGAGTCATTTGGAACGATGTAAGTAATAGGCAGTTTTTGAGCTAGTATAAGAGCAGATTTCTAAAATTAGGCAGTTGGAAGACTTATGTTAAGAAATATGAGCTGTGAAAAGCTAGGGACCTTGGGTAGCATGTTTAATTATCAGATCTCATTCCAATCGAACAACCCTCAGTATGTCAAACTATCATGGCACATAAGTTGGTGTCTGGTAAAATTTGTCATCATAATGATAAATCAGATGTCCATGCCTAGTATAATGATGTCATTCTGCACCTCAAATGTCGGCTAGGCTTTAAATATTAATTTATAGTTGTATAAACTTGGTGTAGATAAAATCTTATATCAAATAGATAGATGTAAGTATAGTTTTCAACTTCTCAAAATACCCCTCTACAAAGATTTGAAGACAATGTCATGACAGACAAAAATTTATTCGCACCACCCGCTAGTTTTAGCAGTCTCTTTTAAAGCTAGAATTTGCATGGGTCTTATTTACATCTTGAACTTTCTTGATAGTGAATCTTATTCAATTCTGATGCTTAGAGGCAAAGGTATGGGCAAAAGACACCTTTCTGGTAGTAGCCATATTTGTGAAGATGCAAAAATTGATGTATGCCAGCTAGGCTTGTCCACTTTCGATAAATTAGTAGTGTTTTGGACGTTGGAATTCTATGTGGTCTCGTACACATCATGTTTAATGTCCAACCTACAAACACATCAAATATCGACCAAATCTTTCTAGCATGCCAAGGTGGGCCTACGACTCAGTTTTCACATAATGCCTTCTAGGATCCAAAAAGTTGTTTGCACCCAATGCCTAGAAGTGTTCTTCTAGTAATCAAATGGACATGAATCTTTGTGTACATGTTGGAAAATAGAGTCGTATAAAATTTGAAGCAATTTGGAGTAGTTTAGGCTAACTAACATCATCAATTATGAATTGTATGGATGCAACTGGCCATGATCAGGCATTAGGAACAAACAAATGTCAATGCCTAGTAAAGAAGAGGGCATCCCATGGTTAAAATCTAGTAGGTTCATGCACATAAGCTTGTTATACCCTTACCTCAGGCATACCAAGCCTTAGGTCATTCTGGATCAATATAATATGTTTTCAAGCAACGAATGCCTAGTAAAAAAGAGGGCTTCCCATGGTTAAAATCTAGTAGGGTCATGCATATAAGCTCTTTATACTCCCTGCCTCAGGCATACCAAGCCTTAGGTCATTCTGGATCAATATGATATGAACTAGAAAAGGGCACATGACACTGTTTTCACATCCAGACTGAAGAGGCTAAAAGATGTCCACGCCTTGTATTTTGAACCCCTTACTAGCACTAAAATAATAAATGCATTCTGTGTGATGGCTAATCTTGCTTCCCATAGCAACATTCTCTTCAAAAATCTTAAACAATCTTGACACTTCATTTATCATCCACATTCACACTCATGGAAGAGTGTGAATTGTTAAGGCAGGGGGAGGGGTATCTTCTAAGTCTCAACTCCTAATATTTAAGACTACCTTCAATCATAAGGTAAAGGCCATAAGAACTTGCCACATAAGTGGGAAAATTTTTAAAATTTATATCAAACCCCTATTCGAGTTCTATGGATTCTGGGATAGAATATTTTTAATGCATTACATCTCATTTAATATGACTTTTTCTCACTAAAATGAAAGAACTAAATATCTTACATAAACTGGTGTGTGTAGAAATCATGTCTACAAGGGCTTAGGCAAGCTCTACTATAACTAATGAGGAACCAAATAGTTAACATAAACTAGTGAGTGCAAAAATCATGTCTACAAGGGCTTAGGCAAGCTCTAATGAAAGTTCAAGAGGAGCAACTATGAGGAAGAGGAGACCAAAGTTCCTAGATCTATCTACCTTGGATGATGAAGGGTGGGCCATCAGACACTACTTAAAAACATGGCTAGGTGATGTTGGTGAAAATGGAGAAAGAATCCAGGTGCGACAGGTAAAATATGGTCTTGACCAATAGAAATAGGTATTTGTGCGCATGCATCTTTATGCTACTCAATCATATAAGAGCCTAGAGTACTAGAGAAGTTGTAAGCCACAGGACTTGGACATTTGGCAAGTTCTTGGACTAACGAATATGACCTTATTCAAATACTTAGACTCATTAACACTTATGATACAGATTTAGATATGGGGGTAGTGGAATTAGGAGGTCACATAGTGGAGGTGGTCATCGAAAAGGAACTTGTCTTAGAAGCCCTCAAATTACCAACCACACCCTAATACACAAAACTCACCATGGAAAACCTAGACTTAAGCAGACATGTAAGAAATTAGCAAAGGTCAAATGTAGGGGTTCCTTTTAATATCATTACAGATCTAGTTTTTATAAACACCAGCCAAGCTCTATGCATGCTCCTTATCGGTTGCGTACATGGACAAATGTAATAGAATTAATCCAAGACCAATGTACATGTTAGCATTTGGAAAAGAAGATGATTGGGGCTTCCAAGTTCATAAGGATATAAAGAATCCTTTGCATAAGATCTTTCATTTTGGAGCAGCTAAGGAACTTTCTCTAAAAAGGGCTTATAGATTATGCCAACTCCTAGGTTAGAAAACCCAATACATAAAGAAAGCCAGGTTGGTAAACTTTTTGATAGAAATTGACTATATGATAGAAGAGCAAAGGTTACAACTAATAAAGAAAAAGGCAAACAAGTAGAAGAAGGTAGAGTAACCAAGGATCTAAGGCTAGCAACCCAAGAAACACCACAAAGTGAAGAAGAAGAGAACACAAGAAGGTTTGACACCACCCAACAAGCACTGAGGAAATAGATACTGGAGAGACGGAAAACTCTCTCACTTGTAGCAAGAGTAGTATGATCCACACGTAGCTCAATCCAATGGGATTTGCATCCCTTTCGGAGCTAGGGATTCAACCCATACCGGTGCACAAAAGCTTATCCATTTGATGGAGAGAATGCTAGGAATACTACTGCTATTGACATAGACTTAACACACACACAAGCTCAATCTTGCTATTGCTCACTCATCTCCACATTCCACTCATCCATGCATCCAAACAAGAAGAAAGCTTAGCTATTGCATACACAAGATCAAAGCATTCTTCATTCTCAAATACTCATTTCCCTAGCATACACACAAACCTTGAAGCTATCAATAAGAAACATGCACACTAGAGAATTGACATGAGAAGAGAGACAAATATCAACTCATTGCATTGAATTAACAAAAAAATAGAACTTACAACAATGTAGATAGGGAGAGAGAAGAGCTTGCACCTCTATGGGAAAAGAGGGAGAGCTAGTCTCAAGAGAGCTCAAACATGAGTTTGCCCAATGTGTCCCTAAGCTCTCAAATGAGCCACTTTTTATACAAAAACTCTAAAACTCCCAAAAGTTCCCATGTGGGATTATTGTCAAGCCCACTCCCACATTCATCTACAACTTGGAACTCTTTACAAGAGCCCTAAGTATCTTTTTGTTGCATCCTTGCATTGATCTTCACTCGTCACGCAACACTCCCCCCTTCCTATTTTGCGCACGTCCTCGAGCGCGGTAGAAGCAAGAGCTACAAAAAAATGGATACAAGTAAAGACTTTTATTGAAAAAAAAAAAAAGAAAGGAAAGAAAAAAAAACAACAATGATAATTTCACACGTGAGCATACAAGTGAAAGGCTGATTAGAGTTTTAAAGAGTACTAAAATAGGTGAGTAAAGACTATTCAAAGTGAGACTAAGTGGTAGATAGTGCTATGCAAAGGCAAGTGTGCTTGCACACCACAGGTTATGACCGCAGTCTCAATGTCCTACAAGTATTTAAGTTATTCCTAAGTGGCAAACCTACTCCTAAATATGAGCAATGGTGATTGGACCTCTTCTTCTTTTTTTCTTTTTTTTTGATGTGTATGTAGAGGATGATAAAGATTAAGGTTCCATCCCAATGAGACCCAAGCAATGGCCAAGAGAACTCCGCCAAGAGAACTCCGCCAAGAGAATCTGAAGGCCGCTAAGTATCTCAAGGGCGACAGACCCTTTTCTTTCTTTTATGACATAAGGAGTACCCTATGAAGATGAGGGCATCGGTCTCGAGGGCCCATAATGTACCCCAGAGTCCTACCAACATCTATCAAGGCGATAGATTCCTTGAAGGTCTTTTTATGAAGTTTTTAGACGTCGGTGTTCACCCCATGGATACCAAGGCATCGGCCCCAAGGTGCTAAGACAACCCCAGGTCCTACCAAGCATTCCACATGGCTGTAGACATGTCATGTCTCGATTCACTTGTATATATTTTTTTAGGGTATATTTCGTAAATTTTTTATTAATCCTAGCACCTAGCTCATACCTAAGAGGTAGCTACCACTAGGGATAACTAATATACCTTGAGAGCATAAGAACTTGGTATACTCCATTGGTATATATCCTACACTGTCTTTAAATAGAAATATCTTCTACTAAGTCCTCTAAGAATCTAGAAATCACTCACCACATTTTAACAACTAATCTAAAACTTAAACCAGCCAACTGTGTGTGAACATGCAAACCATATATCCAAAAGATAAAAGTACATAAAGAACAAAAGATTATAATTTAAATACACCTGTTGTAGTGCTCGTTGATGTTGTGTGTTTGCATTGATTCATTCCTGATGCTGATTGCTTCTTTTTGCTTCTTATAGGCATTGCATGTCTCCCCCCTTCCTAATTTGTGTGCACGGTAGGTGGACTGTTGGGGCGTGTTTGATGCTCTTGTTTAGCTGAGATCTCTACAAATGTTTATTAACAAACAAGAAAAGAAAAGAAAGGAATAAAATTTGTTATTGGTGCCAATCACCGAATATAGCCAAGGGGAAAAACCCAGTGGGAGAAAAGTGCCCTGGCTTGTTGATCTTATTGTGGAGTCACTGAGCTTACCCTTGCGCTGGTGGTAGATCCGTGTCCACGTCTGCTAGAAAGATGGTATCAATTTCTTCAGGATGCAGGGACAACCCTTCACAAAAACCGGCCTCTGGAGAAGGTGGTAGAGGAAGGAGTGCTTCCTCTCTAAAATATGGCATTGGTTCTATGGGAAGGTTCAGCAGACAATTTTGATTTTGGAACTGCGCAATATAGATACTCATATTGATCCAATATTGACATGTTGAGGCTTGGGGAAGGAGGGCTTGCAAGATCGGTAGTTGCAAGTCATTTAAGCTTGTATCCCTCCATTGTTGTGCTTGAACCTCCTCAGGTAATCTACGTTGATTTGGTCCTCTCTCTGGTATTCTCACATTAAGAAGATTATGGCATTGGGGTGTAATTCCCACAATTTGTTTCATTAAGCCCATGGCATATCGTCTAAAGTAAGAGCGGCATATCCAACAAATGTGTGAAGCTTCTCCTAATACGAGTCGTGCACACTCTTGACAATGTGGAAATGGGTGATGCTGTTGATAGAATAACGTGACAAAGTGATGCCCACAGCAATTTTCACCTAAGGGAGCATAGAAGTACTTAGGATGAGTTTGAAAAGGAGGAGCACTATAACCCCCGCGATGATCAGGTCGAGTACTATCGGGGTTAATGTATTGTGGACATGTATCTCGCCAAATATCCATCAGGAGTTATCTGGACGTAGAGCAATGAAATTTAGAAACACTCATATCCATCATTACAATCCCAATCAAAAACAAGATTATCTCAAAAAGAACACAATCCTCTAAAGGCATAAGGAACCACACTATTCAAACACTGATCTACCAAAGAGCTTCAATTGTAGTGTTAATGCCTTATCTTTGGTTTTGGGTATGTCCTTCTTAAGAGGTGGGAATTTTATCAATTATCTTGGAATTTGAGCAAGATAAGAGGATTTAGGCATTGAAGTGCTAGAATCTATGCTCAAATGAGAGACTCATGTGAAGTTCGACTTGTCTTAGGTACACAAGTTGATGGTGGAATTGTGTAACAAGGAGAAATTGGAACAACTGGTGTTTCAATACATGTTTTAGGAAGATCAACACAAGTAGATTTGTAGGTGCTGTCACAGCCTCCTATCCTATCTTGAAGAGTTTGTGTTGATTTCTTTTGCACCCACTGATATGGAAAACCAAGGGTGACTTTTGGAATCTTTCTGATACACTCTTTTACCCCTAGAAAACCATGGCATTTTGGAAGCCAAATTGCTGTTGCACCCTCATAATAGCCTTGTGCTTTAAGAACATGTTTTGGGACCCAACGAGTAACAATCTGAGGTTTAGGCTTGGAAAAGATGTGCTTTTTAGGAGGCTTAGCAACTGGGCTAGATGGTACAAGTTTGTACGCATCTTTGGGTAGCCAAATTGATAATTCCTTCTTTCCTGGCCTTCTTTGAGCAGTGACTAAAGTAGTTGGAACATGCCAGCCATGGCCCTCACTTGAGTACTCATCAATTATCCACATCATTTGTGTTGGAGCTTCAAGAGCAGATTTTGAAAGTGGGTTGTGTAGGGTAGAAACACCACCCTTTTGACATGATAAAGCTCGTGGAGTAGCAGATCCCAAGATGCAATCAGAATCAATTTGCAACTTGTATTGTCTATTCTTCCAATCTAATGAGCAATTGGTAGCACTTAACCATGATCGACCGAGAACAGCCTCTACCACTGCTTTGGACTTACCTGCCACATAAAAGGGCACTGACATCTGGTAAACCTGAATGGACAACATAATGACACATTTTCCCTCTATAGGGTTATCGTCACCTGAGAAGCTTCGTAAGTCAACAGGAATGTGCACAAGTGTTGGTTATCCCAAGGCTTTCCATGTGTCAAACGAGAGAACATTATAATCTGCACTAGAGTCAATTAAGGCAGAGACATAGTAGGTAGTCTCATGAAGATGAAGGCACACTTGAATATTGAAAGGATCGACATATGGTTCATCAGTAGCCAACTGTAAGGCCAACATAGAGGCTTTGCGACGCTCCTTAGCTTTTGCAACTCTAGCTTTAGCCTCTTCTTGAGCCTGACGTTTAAGTAGGTCAAGTACTTCTTTCCGTGTTTGTGCAGCATGCATTTGTTGAAGCATGGCTTCAGTTAATGGTTCATTGTATTTCTTGAGACGACTTCCATTAATGAAGTTAGGCATTTGCTCACCTTCTAGTGTCTCTAAACGCACTGCACCACTTGGAGTAAGCTCATTAATCACAAACGGTCCTAGGCCACGTTTCTTGAGCTTTCTCTTATGCTTCTTAAGTGTGTACAAGAGCACAAGGTCCCCTTTTTTGAATCGGCCAGTTGTTACATTTCTATCATACCATTGCTTCTGTCTCCTCTTCTCGGCATACATCCCCATTACCGCCAATAAGCGGGTCTCATCAAGCTTTTCCAATTCATCAATGCGTTGTGAAAGCTCATGACCAGTCCAATCCAATTGTTTAGCAACTCGTAGAGTAGGTACAAGAAATTCAATGGGAAGAATTGCATCTAGCCCAAAAGCAAGCTCAAATGGGGTTGTGCCCACAGATGTTTTATAGGCTGTCCTATATGCCCAAAGAACTGAGTGCAACTTTTGCTCCCAATCAGTCCTATGTCCCTCAACAATCTTTGTGAGTGCAGTGCAGAGAATCTTGTTAGTACTCTCAGCTTGTCCATTGGTCTGGGGATGATAGGGTGCCGAACGCTTGTGAATTACCATAAATTCTTGAAGGAAAAACTCTATGACCTCATTCACAAAGTGCACACCTTGATCACTAAGCGTGTAAACACGTACTCATACAAGAACTTGGCTGTGGTTCTGGCATCATTTTTGACTGTAGCCTTTGCCTCTACCCATTTGGTCAAATAGTCAATTGCGACTATAATATATTCTGCATGCGTGTGACGAGCTGGAGGTTTAATGGGACCGACAAAATCAATACCCCATTTTGCAAAAGCACGTGTGCTTAACATAGGCCGCAATGGCATATTGTCCTTAGTAATGGGAGGTTTGGTCCTTTGACAATCGTCACAATGTTTTACATATTCTTTGGCATCCATTTGTAAGGTTGGCCACCAAATCCTAGACCACCTAATCAACTTAGCTGTGGTATTGCCCGAAAAGTGTCCACCCCCAACACCTGCATGTACATGAGTTAAGATTTTCAAATAGTCAGCTTCACATACACACATGCGTAAGTTGCCATCCTTGCCCCTCCTGTAGAGTTGGCCCTCTTTCAGCATATAGTTTGCCGCTTCAACTTTAATAGCACGCTTTCGATGTTTAGGAATTTTTTGATCCGTATGACCATGCTGAAGATAGTCCACAATATACTTACTCCAACTTGGTGTAGTTGAAATTTGGAATAATGTGACATTATGAATTGGCTGTTGAATTTGACATGAAGCACAGTTACGAACAAATTTTTCAGCATCCGCATGCATGGTAGGCCACCATTGCCCATCCTGAGATATACGTCACACACAAGTAGTAGCTGATGCATGGATTCCACCGATACCCGCATGTGCCCACTCCAAGATCTCCTCATATTGGTCAGGGTTAGGTATAAGTCACAACACTCCATCATTACCCTGACGATATAATCTCCCTAAGATTAACTTGAATGGTCACCATAGGTCCACATTAGGACCCGCTAGTTGTATCTGCCCACTTGTCAAAATTTCTAAGATGGATTCAGACCATCTAGGAGCTGTCTCTACAAGGAAAAGTGTTGAATCTAACATATCATCATCCACACCCACAGGAGCTTCGCCAGAGGTGATTCGAGACAAATGATCTGCCCTAAGATGAGTTGTTCCTTTTCGGACTGCCACTTTAAAATCAAACTCAAGAAGGATGATAAACCACCTCACAATCCTTCCAGTTGCACAAGGCTTATTGACCAAATATAGCAGTGCTTGATGGTCCACAAAAATATGAATTTGTTTGCCAATAGGTAATGGCGAAACTTTTTCACTACATATATCATGGACAATCCTTCTCTTTCTGTTGTGGTGTAATTCTTCTCAGCACTGTTCAACTGTCGACTAGCATATGAGATTGGGAAATCCTTATTATGTTCTCCCGATTGAGCCAAAATACATCCAATTGCAAAGTTTGAAGCATCAATATGGACATGAAAGATTTGGTTCCAATCTGGTGCCCGTAAGATGGGTGCAGTCACTAATGCTTGCTTCAACTTTTCAAAGGATTCCTCACACTCATCAGTCCAATTAAACTTTGCAAGAAGAGCATATAATGGTCTGGCTAGGACGGCGTACATGTAGATGAATCGACGATAATAGCCACAATGTCCCATGAATGTTTGTACCCCTTTAGGGTTGATAGGCCGAGGTAATGAGACAATGACATCAATTTTATCCATATCTGTTGAAATCCCTTTGCGAGAAACAATATGGCCCAAGATTTTCCCTTGTCTTACCATGAATTTGCACTTGTCAGGATTCAAGCATATACGATAAAGTTGACACTTTTGAAACACAAGTCTGAGGTGTTCTATATGATCATCACGCTCTTGTGAGTGAACACATAAATCATCCATGAAGATCTCAAGAAATTGCCTAAGGTACTCCTTGAATTGTTACCATATTATAGTAGTGATGTGTGTGAACACACTTAGGACCGCCGGGGCACTTTTTCCCTCACTAGGAGGTTTTTTCCCCCGTGCATTGTATATACGCCCATTATCTTCTAGGGCTTGTAATCTTTCATTTTTGGCACTCATAATATACTACTGTGTTATGCTCAAGCTTCCTCATCTTCTTGAAGTTGTGTGTGCATTCCTGCAACCCTAATTCCAACAATTGGTATCAGAGCAGGCTTCCTCCTCCCGAGCAGCATCACCGGCACCTGCCGCTTCATCTCCTCCGATTGCGACGAGGTTTCACGAGCGTCTGCAGGTTAGTATATGCCGTGGGAAAGCCCATAGGGCTTAGTCGTTTCAGAATTTTGATCTGAGGTCATTTCGCCCTCCGTTTTTGCATTCCAAGTACTGCGCAGGCAAAATCGTCCTACTGTGCAGATTTTCTGTCAAGATTAAAATCTGCAGGACAGGTGCCCATTCGTCTGTTTTGGGCTGTGCTACATAGCACAGGTCGATTTTATACAGGTTTACCTCTTACAGACAGCATTTACATCTAGTAGTATAGTCATTGGCCATGGCTGACAACAATGATGTATTCCGCATGTTGGCTGCTGAGGATAAGTTGGATGGCACCAACTATCCATTGTGGGTATATATGATGCGACATGTATTGGTAGCAAAGGGGTTATGGAACATTGTGCAGGGTATTGATGCACGTCCTATTGTGGCTGGGAATGCTGCAAACACATCAGAAACAGGTACTGTTGATGATGGTGCAGGCACAAGTGCTGTAGCAGCTGTTCGAGAACCACCACTTTCAGCAGAGCAGATTCGTTGGGATGGTAGAGATGCGCAGGCTCATGCCTTGATTGCGCTGTCTGTCAAACGTACCATTATCCCACATATTCGCTCCTGCAGGACTTCTAAGGATGCTTGGGATGTACTTGCCACATTGTATCAGGCAAGAAATGAGGCTCGTGTTGCTTACCTCCGAAAACAGTTGGAGAGTGAGCATATGAACGAAGGTGATTCTATGGATAGCTTTTTGACAAAGATCAAGGATTTCAAAGAGCAGCTCATTTCTGCAGATGAAATCCTGTCAGACAGTTCACTTGTGCAGACTGTTTTGAATGGTCTACCAGATTCTTATCAGGGTTTTGCTTCCACTCTTCGCTTGATGATGAAAGGCAATCCCAATGCCTTATCATTTGAGGAGTTAGTTTCTGTTTTGCTGCAAGAAGACCAGTCAAGGCAAAACAGGAATATTATGCGTGTCGCAGATCAAGCTTTCGTTGCTAGTCAGAGAAGCGGGAAAGGTAAAGCTGGCTTTTCTTCTAGTAAGCAGAAATCTGCAAATGCTGCGCAACCAAAGAAGGAAGACAAAGATGAGAAGAAGGGTGACAAACAGAAGACATTTTGCAAGTACTGTAAGGGAAATGATCATGTCATCAAAGCGTGTCCTAAGCTGGCTGCGAAAGAGACTAAGAAGAAAGAGGCTGGTATGGCTTGCAGATGCCTCTCCTTCTAACAATGAATCTGCTAATGTTGTGCTAGATACAGAATGGGCATTCAATGCGCAGTGCAGTTATGACCCATCTTTGCATGACACATGTATGTCTGCAGTAGATTCAGATGTATGGTACTTTGACAGTGGTGCCACTAAGCATATCACCTCGCAGCGCAGTTTATTCACTTTCCTTGAGTCTGCTCCCACAGGGAATACTGTCACTTGTGCCAATAACTCCTCTTATCCCGTTGAAGGAGTTGGACAGATTGTGCTGAATGTTGCAAATGGCAACACCTTTACACTTTTTGATGCATTGTATGTGCCAGGGATCAAAAAGAATCTGCTGTCAGTCTCCGCATTTGCCAAAACAGGTTTGGTTGTAAAATTTGTGGATGACAGATGTACTGTTCATGATCTCTCTTGTGGTGACATCATTGTAGCATCTGGTTCACTATGTCGAGGGCTGTATAAGCTCAATATGGATGGCAAATGTGTAGAGGATTCAGCATGTGCTATTATGGATACGCAGGCTATTTCAAATGCAAAACTGTGGCATGCACGTTTTGGTCATCTGAATTTTGCAAGTTTGCTGCGCTTGCAGAAATCTGAAATGGTGTCTTCTTTGCCTAAGCTTGAGGCACCTGTCAAGCATGTTTGTGAGGGCTGCATATTGGGTAAAATGCAGCGTGCTTCCTTTCCCAAAGATGGATCAGTGAGAGCTGAACGCAGATTGCAGCTTGTTCACAGTGATGTTTGTGGTCCCATGCAAACTCCATCATTTGGAAACTACCTTTACTTCGTGACTTTCATTGATGATTTTACCAGGCATGCATGGGTATATCCTTTGAAGGCAAAGTCCGAAGTGTTTTTGTGCTTCAAACAGTTTTTGGTTATGGCTGAAAATGTGTCAGAAAGTAAGACGGGCACCCTCCGTTCAGATCGAGGGGGGGAGTATATGTCTTCAGAATTTAATGCATTTCTGGCTGAGCGTGGGATAAAACACCAATGTACAGTGCCGTATACACCACAGCAAAATGGTGTGGCTGAGAGAAAAAACAGGTCTCTCATGGAAATGACAAGATGTATGGTTAAGAGTCAAAGTCTACCACATGGTTTTTGGCTTGAGGCTGTCATGTGTGCCACTTATGTACCAAACAGGTGTCCCACCAAAGCATTACAGGTTGTCACTCCATATGAGGCTTGGCATAGCCGCAAGCCATCTGTTGGCCATTTACGTGTTTTTGGTTGCCTGGCATATGCATTAGTGCCTGTGCAACATCGCAGAAAATTGGATGACAAAGCTGTCAAATGTATTTTTGTTGGATATAGTGCTGAGAGCAAAGGCTATCGTTTGTATCATCCACAGACAAAGCGCATTTTGGTTAGCCGTGATGTTGTATTTGTGGAAGATGCAGTTCAGCCCTTGGTTTCATGTACTAAGGAGACAGATATCAGCTCACGTGATGTCTATGATACATTGTTGCCTCTTTTCAGTGGTGCACAGTCAAGTGCAATACCTCATGAGGCAATTTTTCAGCCTATGCAGGTTTTAAATGATGGCACAGATCAGCCTATATCTGATGCAGATGTGCATGATGCACTTGAAAATGAGAGACAAGAGATTGAGGGCTCTAGGAACATGCCTAGATGGCTGGTGCAGACTTTGCGTGACAGCAAGTTGGATGCCCCTTTGTCTAGTCGCACTCGTTCTGGCTCTCATGGTGCCTCTTATGCGTCAGATTGTTATGCATTGGCTGTTTCTAGTATGTGCGATGAAAGTGAGCCTGTTTCATTTGATGAGGCACAAAGTTCAGAAAATTGGATGGCTGCTATGCAACCAGAATACGATGCTATTATGAAGAATAGTACATGGTCTTTATGTGACTTGCCCCCTGGCAAGAAGGCCATTGGCACTAAGTGGGTATACAAATTGAAGCGTAAGCCTGATGGCACAGTGGATCGCCATAAGGCTAGGCTTGTTGCAAAAGGTTATGCTCAAGAGAAGGGCATTGATTTTGATGAGACTTTTGCTCCCACATGTCGTATGACCACTGTTCATAGCATCTGTGCATTAGCAGCTCATAATGGTTGGAATGTACATCAGCTGGACATAAAGACTGCGTTCTTAAATGGAGATTTGCATGAGGAGGTGTATGTATCGCAGCCTCGTGGTTTTGTTCAAAGAGGGCAAGAAAACAAAGTGTGCAGGTTAAAAAAGGCTTTATATGGTTTAAAGCAAGCTCCACGAGCTTGGTATGAAAAAATACATGCATATTTGACTGCACATGGGTTTCAGAATAGTCCAACAGAAAGCACTTTGTATGTTAAACGTGTGGATGGTGTACATCTAATCATTGCTCTCTATGTCGATGACATGCTGCTCACAGGACCAAATGAGAGTCATATTGCTGATTTTAAGGCTGATTTGAATGCCTCTTTTGAGATGTCAGATTTGGGGCATTTGCATCATTATTTGGGGATACAATTTAAGCAGTGTGATGGAGGTATTGCTTTGTGTCAGACAAAGTATATTGAAACATTGTTGCGGAGATTTGGCCTTGAAGACTGCAAGCCTATTGCTACTCCAATGGAGACAAGTTTGAAGTTGAGTCTTCATGATGCTAAAGATCACTTTGATGTCACACTCTATCAGACAGCTGTTGGTTGCCTCATTTATGTATGCATTACGAGGCCAGACATTCAGTTTGCAGTCTCACAGGTGAGCAGATTTATGCATAGCCCAGGCATTAAGCATTGGCAGGCAGTGAAGCGTATCTTTCGCTATTTGAGTGGTACTCGGCATCTTGGGTTGTTTTATCCCAAGGGGGGATCATTGCCGCCAGATTTACATGTTTTTTCAGATTCTGACTGGGCTGGTTGTTATGACACACGCGTGTCCACGAGTGGTTTTTGCTTCATGCTTGGAAGCTCATGCATATCATGGTTGAGCAAGAAGCAGCCTACTGTGGCCACTTCTAGTTGTGAAGCTGAGTACAGGGCAGCTTTCACAGCTACGGTTGAGTGTGTGTGGCTCAGACGCCTTATGGCTGATTTGGGTGTTGGGCAGCCATCTGCCACCACCATCTTCACTGACAGTCAGAGCGCATTGGCAGTTGCGCGGAACCCAGTGTTCCATGCTCGTACGAAGCACATTGAGGTGCACTACCATTATGTCAGGGAG
Source organism: Cibotium barometz (assembly GCF_041138505.1). Lineage (NCBI taxonomy): Eukaryota > Viridiplantae > Streptophyta > Polypodiopsida > Cyatheales > Cibotiaceae > Cibotium > Cibotium barometz. Next base: position 24,922,952 of record NC_141054.1, read on the forward strand.
AGACTCTCTGCAGGAGAGATCAGTTTGGCTTATGTGCCAACACAGGATAACCTTGCAGACCTTTTCACAAAGGCTCTGCCTCGTGAGAAGTTCGAAGCTTTTCGCAAAGCTTTGGGCTTACTCCCTTTTGTGGATTCGTCCACATAGCTAGACACTTCCCTATACATGAGTGCTAGCTCTTGTTCACCGCATCACTCCAGGGGGGATTTGTTACCATATTATAGTAGTGATGTGTGTGAACACACTTAGGACCGCCGGGGCACTTTTTCCCTCACTAGGAGGTTTTTTCCCCCGTGCATTGTATATACGCCCATTATCTTCTAGGGCTTGTAATCTTTCATTTTTGGCACTCATAATATACTACTGTGTTGTGCTCAAGCTTCCTCATCTTCTTGAAGTTGTGTGTGCATTCCTGCAACCCTAATTCCAACATGAATACATGACTCATTAACCGCTGAAAGGTTGCTGGTGCATTTGTTAGACCAAATGGCATAACACGATAGGCAAAGATGCCATCTTCAGTAGCAAAGGCTATCTTGTGTTGATCCTTTGGATCAATTGACACTTGATTGTAACCGGAGAATCCATCCAAGAAACTATATGCCTTTTTCCCTGCAACTTGTTCCAGAACATGATCCGTGATGATTGGAACTGGGTAATGATCACGTACAGTAGCTGCATTTACCTTCTTGAGGTTTACACATACTCGAAGTTTTCCATTTTTCTTGGGCACCACTACAATAGGGGAGACCCATTCAGTGTGTTCAATCTCATAGATAAATTCTGCCTCTAAGAGCTTGTCTATTTCTTCCTTTATCTTCCGTGCAAAATTCTCATTGTAAGTATAAGGACGTTGCTTGGAAGGCTTTGCATCCTCTCGCAATGGAATTCCTTGAGCATTCGTGTAGACATATTGGAGTCTCACATTGAGTGTTAACCCCATGGTGTCGGCTTCAAATGGATTAAAAGATCTTGTGGGTGTTCTATTTGGGGCTAACCTATTGTGAAACTAATCTGTCTATCGGGATGCCTGCTGAACAAAGTAGATATAAAGTGTTTAAAGTCATTCCCATTACAATTGATAGTATTAAATAGTTATTTACAGGATAAGATGTTTTTAAGTAGCTACTACAGATGAAGATTACTTGGAGGTGATCAAGGAGGGGAACCCATGGCTACAACCTCAATTAATTTTCTAAGCATTTATGTAGGTAACCACTTTTGATCCTACTTGTCCTTATGTTCCCACTCTTGGAGTATAAACTATCACAGCTAAGTTGATAGAAATAAATCCACACTTGGCTTATCCACCTATGGAAATATGAAAGAATACATAGAGAAACATAGATGGAAGGCTAGGGATTTATGGGTACCCATAGCTCATAATATGCAATTTAAAAATCCTCATCTAGTTGACCTATTGAGTGTACAAATAGTGGAATTTATCATAGAGCATTCATGGAAGAAAGATCATCTAATAGAAGGCAAATATGGATATGATTTACTACCAGGATATGCAGTGAAAGAATCCAAGGAAGGGAGGGTGAATAGCCTAAATGGAGGAAGCAGTATCTACCACAGTAGAACATTATACCTTTGCCTAGTTCCACTCACCCCCACCCCGTAGTTTAAGGATTGACCCATGTTATATGCCATATCCTAGAATATGGACAAGGAAGAAGTTTATAGAGAAAAGGGAAAGGAATCCACAATGTATTTCTAATTATCAAAAGTTCAAAACCTCTACCTTCACCATAGTCCAGGAAATGCACCAACACTTGAAGGTTTGCTATTATGTATGGGGCAAATTCTAGATCCATCATTGTGGCTACCATTAGATTTACATACTTCACTCTTATTGATGTGCCACATAAAGGTACAAGGTGAGGAATATAAGAACTACTTTATGATCTTAATAATGTGCGAAGTTTTGATTAGGTAGCTTTGTACTTTCATTGTCTCAAATTTTTAATTGGGAATATGCTATGTGATTTTGAGATAATGGTGGATACATAATTTTGGCCTACTTAGAAGGCATTCAAAAAAACACAGTACTCTCTAAAGCTACAAGACAACTACATTGGCAAGTATCTGGCAATCATTTCCTATGAACCTGGATGCTCAATACGCATGGTAAAATGTAAATATAAGGTCAAAGTCACCATCTGTCTTGTTGGGTAGAGGGCATAGTCACTTTCTTTCTTCACTTTGCACTTAATATTTTATTTTATTTTTAGATATATTCATACATATAGTGTCACAAATGTTCTTTCCAACCATTAGCATAGTCTTCCTTATTCTAGTAAAGGGTCACCTACGCTTTTCTTGTTAAAGGCATAATCCAACATTGAGTCATGCACTGGTGCTGTATATATACGCACGCTCATTTGTTACCTTTTATTTAATTTTATTTTATTAAAAAAAAAGAAAATTAATTTAAACAACAAAAAAAACTTCATCTAAAACCTCACGGGCGAAAGCCCTTCAAGTACATATTTAGATACGGGGATCTTGATGGTGTGGTAACACTAGCCCAAGGTACGACCTATTACCTGAAGAAACCTTAAATATGCTTTACTTACATAGCATTATGCTTTCATTTTGTGAAGCATATAGGTGCTTGCATTTTTTAAGAGCATGCATTAGGCACTCTTTTATTATTTCTGCCTGTGCACTTGCATTGCACTTAACCTATAAAAGCCCATCGGCAAAAGCCAACTCCATATATATCAAGACTCTGGAAGCTAACAAAATTAACAAGAACACATCTCGTTGCATAAAAGTTTGTGATGCACTTCTTCATCGACATAAGTGGACAAACTTTCACGTCAAGCTTTATGTTACCATATTATAGTAGTGATGTGTGTGAACACACTTAGGACCGCCGGGGCACTTTTTCCCTCACTAGGAGTTTTTTTCCCCCGTGCATTGTATATACGCCCATTATCTTCTAGGGCTTGTAATCTTTCATTTTTGGCACTCATAATACACTACTGTGTTGTGCTCAAGCTTCCTCATCTTCTTGAAGTTGTGTGTGCATTCCTGCAACCCTAATTCCAACAATTGGTATCAGAGCAGGCTTCCTCCTCCCGGGCAGCATCACCGGCACCTGCCGCTTCATCTCCTCCGATTGCAACGAGGTTTCACGAGCGTCTGCAGGTTAGTATATGCCGTGGGAGAGCCCGTAGGGCTTAGTCGTTTCAGAATTTTGATCTGAAGTCATTTCGCCCTCCGTTTTTGCATTCCAAGTACTGCGCAGGCAAAATCGTCCTACTGTGCAGATTTTCTGTCAAGATTAAAATCTGCAGGACAGGTGCCCATTCGTCTGTTTTGGGCTGTGCTACATAGCACAGGTCGATTTTATACAGGTTTACCTCTTACAGATAGCATTTACATCTAGTAGTACAGTCATTGGCCATGGCTGACAACAATGATGTATTCCGCATGTTGGCTGCTGAGGATAAGTTGGATGGCACCAACTATCCATTGTGGGCATATATGATGCGACATGTATTGGTAGCAAAGGGGTTATGGAATATTGTGCAGGGTATTGATGCACGTCCTATTGTGGCTGGGAATGCTGCAAACACATCAGAAACAGGTACTGTTGATGATGGTGCAGGCACAAGTGCTGTAGCAGCTGTTCGGGAACCACCACTTTCAGCAGAGCAGATTCGTTGGGATGGTAGAGATGCGCAGGCTCATGCCTTGATTGCGCTGTCTGTCAAACGTACCATTATCCCACATATTCGCTCCTGCAGGACTTCTAAGGATGCTTGGGATGTACTTGCCACATTGTATCAGGCAAGAAATGAGGCTCGTGTTGCTTATCTCCGAAAACAGTTGGAGAATGAGCATATGAACGAAGGTGATTCTATGGATAGCTTTTTGACAAAGATCAAGGATTTCAAAGAGCAGCTCATTTCTGCAGATGAAATCCTGTCAGACAGTTCACTTGTGCAGACTGTTTTGAATGGTCTACCAGATTCTTATCAGGGTTTTGCTTCCACTCTTCGCTTGATGATGAAAGGCAATCCCAATGCCTTATCATTTGAGGAGTTAGTTTCTGTTTTGCTGCAAGAAGACCAGTCAAGGCAAAACAGGAATAGTATGCGTGTCGCAGATCAAGCTTTCGGTGCTAGTCAGAGAAGCGGGAAAGGTAAAGCTGGCTTTTCTTCTAGTAAGCAGAAATCTGCAAATGCTGCGCAACCAAAGAAGGAAGACAAAGATGAGAAGAAGGGTGACAAACAGAAGACATTTTGCAAGTACTGTAAGGGAAATGATCATGTCATCAAAGCGTGTCCTAAGCTGGCTGCGAAAGAGGCTAAGAAGAAAGAGGCTGGTATGGCTGTTGCAGATGCCTCTCCTTCTAACAATGAATCTGCTAATGTTGTGCTAGATACAGAATGGGCATTCAATGCGCAGTGCAGTTATGACCCATCTTTGCATGACACATGTATGTCTGCAGTAGATTCAGATGTATGGTACTTTGACAGTGGTGCCACTAAGCATATCACCTCGCAGCGCAGTTTATTCACTTTCCTTGAGTCTGCTCCCACAGGGAATACTGTCACTTGTGCCAATAACTCCTCTTATCCCGTTAAAGGAGTTGGACAGATTGTGCTGAATGTTGCAAATGGCAACACCTTTACACTTTTTGATGCATTGTATGTGCCAGGGATCAAAAAGAATCTGCTGTCAGTCTCCGCATTTGCCAAAACAGGTTTGGTTGTAAAATTTGTGGATGACAGATGTACTGTTCATGATCTCTCTTGTGGTGACATCATTGTAGCATCTGGTTCACTATGTCGAGGGCTGTATAAGCTCAATATGGATGGCAAATGTGTAGAAGATTCAGCATGTGCTATTATGGATACGCAGGCTATTTCAAATGCAAAACTGTGGCATGCACGTTTTGGTCATCTGAATTTTGCAAGTTTGCTGCGCCTGCAGAAATCTGAAATGGTGTCTTCTTTGCCTAAGCTTGAGGCACCTGTCAAGCATGTTTGTGAGGGCTGCATATTGGGTAAAATGCAGCGTGCTTCCTTTCCCAAAGATGGATCAGTGAGAGCTGAACGCAGATTGCAGCTTGTTCACAGTGATGTTTGTGGTCCCATGCAAACTCCATCATTTGGAAACTACCTTTACTTCGTGACTTTCATTGATGATTTTACCAGGCATGCATGGGTATATCCTTTGAAGGCAAAGTCCAAAGTGTTTTTGTGCTTCAAACAGTTTTTGGTTATGGCTGAAAATGTGTCAGAAAGTAAGATGGGCACCCTCCGTTCAGATCGAGGGGGGGAGTATATGTCTTCAGAATTTAATGCATTTCTGGCTGAGCGTGGGATAAAACACCAATGTACAGTGCCGTATACACCACAGCAAAATGGTGTGGCTGAGAGAAAAAACAGGTCTCTCATGGAAATGGCAAGATGTATGGTTAAGAGTCAAAGTCTACCACATGGTTTTTGGCTTGAGGCTGTCATGTGTGCCACTTATGTACTAAACAGGTGTCCCACCAAAGCATTACAGGTTGTCACTCCATATGAGGCTTGGCATGGCCGCAAGCCATCTGTTGGCCATTTACGTGTTTTTGGTTGCCTGGCATATGCATTAGTGCCTGTGCAACATCGCAGAAAATTGGATGACAAAGCTGTCAAATGTATTTTTGTTGGATATAGTGCTGAGAGCAAAGGCTATCGTTTGTATCATCCACAGACAAAGCGCATTTTGGTTAGCCGTGATGTTGTATTTGTGGAAGATGCAGTTCAGCCCTTGGTTTCATGTACTAAGGAGACAAATATCAGCTCACGTGATGTCTATGATACATTGTTGCCTCTTTTCAGTGGTGCACAGTCAAGTGCAATACCTCATGAGGCAGTTTTTCAGCCTATGCAGGTTTTAAATGATGGCACAGATCAGCCTATATCTGATGCAGATGTGCATGATGCACTTGAGGATGAGAGACAAGAGATTGAGGGCTCTAGGAATATGCCTAGATGGCTGGTGCAGACTTTGCGTGACAGCAAGTTGGATGCCCCTTTGTCTAGTCGCACTCGTTCTGGCTCTCATGGTGCCTCTTATGCGTCAGATTGTTATGCATTGGCTGTTTCTAGTATGTGCGATGAAAGTGAGCCTGTTTCATTTACTGAGGCACAAAGTTCAGAAAATTGGATGGCTGCTATGCAAGCAGAATACGATGCTATTATGAAGAATGGTACATGGTCTTTATGTGACTTGCCTCCTGGCAAGAAGGCCATTGGCACTAAGTGGGTATACAAATTGAAGCGTAAGCCTGATGGCACAGTGGATCGCCATAAGGCTAGGCTTGTTGCAAAAGGTTATGCTCAAGAGAAGGGCATTGATTTTGATGAGACTTTTGCTCCCACATGTCGTATGACCACTGTTCGTAGCATCTGTGCATTAGCAGCTCATAATGGTTGGAATGTACATCAGCTGGACATAAAGACTGCGTTCTTAAATGGAGATTTGCATGAGGAGGTGTATGTATCGCAGCCTCGTGGTTTTGTTCAAAGAGGGCAGGAAAACAAAGTGTGCAGGTTAAAAAAGGCTTTATATGGTTTAAAGCAAGCTCCACGAGCTTGGTATGAAAAAATACATGCATATTTGACTGCACATGGGTTTCAGAATAGTCCAACAGAAAGCACTTTGTATGTTAAACGTGTGGATGGTGTACATCTAATCATTGCTCTCTATGTCGATGACATGCTGCTCACAGGACCAAATGAGAGTCATATTGCTGATTTTAAGGCTGATTTGAATGCCTCTTTTGAGATGTCAGATTTGGGGCATTTGCATCATTATTTGGGGATACAATTTAAGCAGTGTGATGGAGGTATTGCTTTGTGTCAGACAAAGTATATTGAAACATTGTTGCGGAGATTTGGCCTTGAAGACTGCAAGCCTATTGCTACTCCAATGGAGACAGGTTTGAAGTTGAGTCTTCATGATGCTGGAGATCACTTTGATGTCACACTCTATCAGACAGCTGTTGGTTGCCTCATTTATGTATGCATTACGAGGCCAGACATTCAGTTTGCAGTCTCACAGGTGAGCAGATTTATGCATAGCCCAGGCATTAAGCATTGGCAGGCAGTGAAGCGTATCTTTCGCTATTTGAGTGGTACTCGGCATCTTGGGTTGTTTTATCCCAAGGGGGGATCATTGCCGCCAGATTTACATGCTTTTTCAGATTCTGACTGGGCTGGTTGTTATGACACACGCGTGTCCACGAGTGGTTTTTGCTTCATGCTTGGAAGCTCATGCATATCATGGTTGAGCAAGAAGCAGCCTACTGTGGCCACTTCTAGTTGTGAAGCTGAGTACAGGGCAGCTTTCACAGCTACGGTTGAGTGTGTGTGGCTCAGACGCCTTATGGCTGATTTGGGTGTTGGGCAGCCATCTGCCACCACCATCTTCACTGACAGTCAGAGCGCATTGGCAGTTGCGCGGAACCCAGTGTTCCATGCTCGTACGAAGCACATTGAGGTGCACTACCATTATGTCAGGGAGAGACTCTCTGCAGGAGAGATCAGTTTGGCTTATGTGCCAACACAAGATAACCTTGCAGACCTTTTCACAAAGGCTCTGCCTCGTGAGAAGTTCGAAGCTTTTCGCAAAGCTTTGGGCTTACTCCCTTTTGTGGATTCGTCCACATAGCTAGACACTTCCCTATACATGAGTGCTAGCTCTTGTTCACCGCATCACTCCAGGGGGGATTTGTTACCATATTATAGTAGTGATGTGTGTGAACACACTTAGGACCGCCGGGGCACTTTTTCCCTCACTAGGAGTTTTTTTCCCCCGTGCATTGTATATACGCCCATTATCTTCTAGGGCTTGTAATCTTTCATTTTTGGCACTCATAATACACTACTGTGTTGTGCTCAAGCTTCCTCATCTTCTTGAAGTTGTGTGTGCATTCCTGCAACCCTAATTCCAACACTTTAAAGTCCACGACATCTTCTACATTGACACATGAACTGACTCCTTTAATTGCATAGGTCCAATAAGACAAACTGACATTGACTTCTACATTGACATATAAACTAACCCCTCGACTTACACTTAATTGCATAGGTTGGAGTATGAACCTATGTCAAGCAAGGGGAGATATTAACCCCATTTTTTATGGTTAACTAGGCGAATGGCTTTGAAAGGTCCACCAAAAAAATTTCGAAGCATTCCGAGGGGTCATTATGAGTGATTGACCCCTCCGAATGGCTTTGAAAGGTCCACCAAAAAAAAATTCAAAGCATTCGAAGGGGTCATTATGAGTGATTGACATCAAAAGTTCTATTAATTTGGGTCACTTTGAAATTTGCTTGCCTAAGTTGTTTTTTGCACACATCTTACAAATTTTTTGCGCTCTAATGAGCCACAAACAAGGGATGACTGAGCTGTGTAATGCTGACATCGAATTCACATGTATATAGTAGTCTAGTACATACTAGTTTAGAGATTTGCTCAATGGCCACCTATGCCGATGCCTAGCAATTTATTAAGGTTTTATTAAGGTTGTACAAAAGATAACTCACCTAATGAGAATGGAAACTTCCCTTATGTGAGAATTGAGAGCTCTTGTTTCTTCTTATCTCCTTTATCTTATCTCTTATGTGTAAGTGAGAGTGAGGTGAGAGTGTGAGTGCTTGTGAGCTTTCTTCTTCACCTCCATAGCTTCTAGGTATGAGGGATATGTCCTTGGAAGAGCCACTAAACAACCATTCGAGCTAGCTACTACACAATAACAGTTGGAGGGTCTCCCTTGTTGGAAATCTCTATATTGGTAAGATTGTCATCCCCACATGACACATTGATCAATTTTCCTAAATCTTGAGTTTGATCTATTGAAGTGTGTGGGTACAATGCATTTCGTTGTGATTGCCTGAGTTTTGGGAGAAGGGCAAACAAGAAATGGCATCTTTTATAAGAATTCATCACCACCATTTGGTGATGATAAAGAGTTTAATAGCACCAATTATACTCTCTAGAAGGCTATTCTTTCCTCATGTAAGCTTTGGGACACTATCATTGGTGTTTATGTTCACCTGCCCACCAACAACAACAACAAGGGATGCATACATCACCCTGTACTACTTTTTGCCAACCTTGTCCAGTCTTTGAGATGAACTAATTTAGATGGTCTATATGACATCATCAATGAGCGTGGAAGATATTATGCTAACTATGGTTTAACATGTCTCCATAGCTACAGAAGCATGGGCCTTTTTGCAACTCTAGTACGAGACCACAAATCCTCAAGGGATTCAAAATCTCAAAAATTAGTTTCAACAAGAGAAGCTAAATAAAGGTGAAATGGTGGAGGTGTTTCCCACTAGAATCAAATTCAACAAGTGAAGCTAAATGAGGGTGAAATGGTGGAGGTGTTTTCTGTAAGAATCAAAGATCTGTATGACCAGATGGTTGCAATCGACATGAGTGTGCTCTCCCTAGATCTCACTCATTTCTATCTAAGGGTATTGTTGCCTAAGTATGATATTTTTGTTACATCTTTGAATGCCTGTGTCAGGCCTACTCCTCTCACATTCAAGGTGTTCAATTCATTTCTTTAGATGAGGAGATGAAGATGCAAAGTCACAGTAGTGGTGGTGGCATAACTAGGCTTTCTTCTCGCTAACACAAATAAGAAGAGTAAGGATTCTAACTCTTTAATTAAAAAGAAAAAGGTTAAATGCCTTTATTGTAAAATAAGAAAGGGCACACAGTCAAAGGGCACACAGTCAAAGGGTATTTCCACACCTAAGTACGATATTTTTTTTACATCTTTGAATTTTTGTGTCAGGCCTACTCCTCTCACATTCAAGGAGTCTATCTCATTGCTTTGGGATGCGGAGATGAAGATGCAAAGTCGTAATGGTTTGCTAACACAAACAAGAAGGGTAAGGATTCTAACTCTTCAAATCAAAAGAAAATGGTTAAATGCTTTTATTATAACAAGAAAGGGAAGATAGCCAAAGAGTGCAAGAAAAAGCAAGCAGATGTCAAGAATGGCACTCTAAAGACCAAGGAAGAATCCAATCATGCCCTAAAAATAGAGCTATTTTGTTGCCATTGAAGAAGTTTGCAATGAGAGCTAATATTGTCGCACATGATGATTCTTGGATCATCGATAGTGGGGCTTCTAAGCACAACTTTGATAATAATGGTGTAGTTATTCTTAATGGAGATGATAGGGTCATTGCAAAGGGCATTCGGACAAATGAATTATATGAGCTTTTGGTGTTTGTAGTCCAAACTAACTTGAGAGTAGTGAAGTCTAGCAACATAAAAAATATGCGCATCTCACTACATAGACTCTTTCAGAGATTCAAAAAATTAAGCTAGTTGAGCATTTGTCATTAATTTTTGGCACTCTAGTTATATGTGAAGCTTGCATGATGGGTAAAATCCTTTTCACAAGAGCTTGGACCAGTTTTATCCTCTTCAGCTTGTACATGCTGATCTTTGTGGGGAAGATGAGTACAATTACACTTGGAGGTTCTTGATATATTTTCACATTGATAGATGGTTATAGTTTGAAGATTTAAGTATATTTTGAAAGAAGAAGTCTCAAGATTTTGGAAAGTTTAAGGAATGGCATGCAATGGTTTAAATTGATACACACGAATATGAAATTGAAGCAATTTAGAATAGATCAAGGATGAGAATTCATGTCTGATGAATTCTCATCCTTGAAGCAATTGATACAAGAATGAAATTGAAGCAATTTATAATAGATCAAGGACAAGAAATCATGTGTGATGAATTCTTGGGTTTCTACAAAGAAAGAGGTAGCTCACTACTACTCACACTCCATAGTAAAATGGTGTTACAGAGCACAAGAATCATGGTATTATCAAGATGGAAAGAAGTATGCTTATAATGGTAGGAATCTACCTAAATTCTTTTGGGCTCAGGCAGTTCACACAACTCTATACATTCTTAATAGGAGTGCAACAAAAGCCATCAAAGGGATGACTCTATTACATGCCTATTTGGGTAAGAAACCTTCAGTTGCAAATTGAAAGTCTTTTGGTGTGAAGGTTATGTACATGTTCCAAATGCTAAGAGGAACAAATTGGATGCTAGAAGTAACAAATTGGATGCTCAGAGGAACAAATTGGATGCTAGAAGTAACAAATGCATCTTCTTGGGTTCCATCATGGAGTCAAAGGGATGTCAGCTCTATGACCCTCAAGCAAAGAAGATCATAGTGAGTTGTGATGTGGTATTTTAGGAACAACCACAATGGATGGAGGAGGAGCTTCCTTCTTCTTCATTATGTAATAAGAATCACTAAACCAACACAACCTTCACATGCAGCATGGGTTTCCTCATATTTTGATGGAGGGAAGCCCATCCCATTTCCTATGCAGCATGGGTTTCCTCATATTTTGATGAAGGGAAGCCCATCCCAGTTCCTCAAAATCCATGTCGGAAATGGACATGGATTTTGAAGATGAAGAACAAGAGCATGATGTGCCACAAATAGGTAAGCCATTCCCTAAGTGGTACATGTAACTTTTGGATAATGTAGAACTCTAGCCATCCAGGATGTGCCTTAAAATGGTCATAGATCCAGAGGAGCTAAATAGGGCTCCAGAGAATCTTGTGAATTTTTCTCTTATGTGACAGAGGTACTCAAGATTTAGAAGCACAGGAAACCGTGAAAGAAGAATATGCCTTCATCTTACAAAACCACAGTTGGGACCTTGCAGATGGTCCTCCAAGGTGTAAGGCAAATTGGCACTAAGTGGGTTTACAAAACAAAATACAGACCTGATGGTACTTTGGTAAAGTACCATACCATGTATTTTGGTAAATTACAAGGCATGGCTAGTCAACCAAAAGGCTTTACATAAGTTGAAGGCTTTAACTTTCAAGAAAATTTTGCTCCTACATCTAAGTTAACCACCATCGTTCTTGCATTGGCTACACAAGGAGGATGTCATGTTCTCCAATGGATGTAAAATATGTTTTTCTCAATAATGGGAACCTTGATGAGGAGGTATATGGGGAGCAACCACACCTGGCTTCATGGTTCCCAATTTCAAAAAGAAAATTGGTAAGTTCCAGAAGGCACTCTACGAGACGGGCTAAAACACGCACCACGAGCATGGTACCAAAGGATTAATGCTTACTTTATGAGTATTAGTCTCTTATGTATCCCCTCACATGTAAATTTATATGCCTTTTATGAGCATGGGAAGTATATGGTCATTGTTGTCGATGTAGATAACCTCATCTTGATAAGGGATCACTAGAAAATGATCTCATAAACATAACATATGCTTAGTGTAGTGTTTGAGATGAAAAATCTTGGGCTCATACATTATTATTTGGGCTTGAGGTCTAGCATATCCTACATAATATTTTCATCTCTCAGTAGAAATATATAGGTGAGATACTCAAGGCATTTGGTGTGACCAAATGCAAGGCAGTTCAGATCAACCTCCATTGGTACCCCTATGGAGGTTGACCTAAAGCTATGGAGGTTGATCTAAATTTGTCCATCAAAGACACCCGTCAAAGACATCTCAGACCTTGTGGATGAGATCTTCTACAGGAAATTGGTTTAGTAGTCTTATCTTCTTGTGACTAGACACATCAATTTTGATGTTGGTTCTTTCAGCATGTTCTCCAACAAGCCCCGAGAGAATCATTACAAAGTAGGTATATGGGTGTTGTGATACACATCTAAAGTACTCAAGAGTATAGCATCACCTATCTATGATGTAAGCAAGACCCTTAGTGGCTTTTGTGACTCAGATTTGGGCAAGCAATTCGGACACTAGGTGCTCAGTAACACTTGGTGTCAGAAACTCGGTACTATTTTTATCTTGGTTTAGAATACATTTCTTGGATCATTAAGAAGCAGTCCGCTATTGGCACTCTTATCAATAGATGTTAAGTACAAAGCTAGATGCTTTTAATCATGTGAGGCATTGTGCCTGAGAGGATTCTATAAGATATGGGGGTGGTGTAGAAACATCCTATAACATTATAACGTGATAACCAAAGTTGCATGGACATTGCTTGAAATCCTATGTTTTGTTCTCGCACAAAACACATTGAGATTCATTATCACTTTGTGTGTAAGCTCATCATGTTCAGGAAGGTTGAGATAGTTTACTTCCTGAGATGATAGATAATTGTGCAGATATCTTCACAAAGACTCTTAATATGGATCCAATGGAGTGACCAATCTTCATCGACTTGGCATTGGACCATAAAGTTAGTTTACCTTTTTTTACATGTGAGACATTGAGGGGGGGTATTGAATATCAATGCCCCAGTGTCATATTATATTATTCAAGCACCGACTAGCTCATGTTTATATGGCCCTCATTTTATAAGGAGTAGCCATGGTTGAGCAGCTCGAGCACCTAGTAACCCTATATTCACATGAGAACGTGGCCTATGAGGCTTGATGTCTAAAGATAGCTTGGATTAGATTTCCTGCACTACCAAATAGGCTACATGCTACATTGCATCATCTTGTCACGACACCTTGTCCTAACATTGCGGGCCCAAACAACAGGGCTCGAGATGGCTGCTACATTGCATCATCTTGTCACGACACCTTGTCCTAACATTGCGGGCCCGAATATACAAGCCTATAAAGATATGCAACCAACCCTTATCTACGCAGTACATCTTTATGGGCCCTACATATACATGCTTACAAAGATACACATCTAGCCCCTTATCTACAAAGTTCATCTTTTGTTGGATATATATTGTATTGTATATTTTGTAGGGCCCTCATTATGAGGAGTAGCCATGGTTGAGAATCTCGGACACTTGGCATCCTCATATTCACACAAGAAGGTGGCCTAGTAGGCTAGATCATTTAGAGATGGCTTGGATTAGATTTGGCACACTTCCAAATAGGCTATATGCTACACTGGGATTGTTATGTCATAAGAGAGCAGGAGGACATTTAGACATTATGAGGATCCGCCGAAGGTGCACTTGCATGGCCATGGGAGGTAGGGAAATTGCTATGCACTTTCTACTGCATCTTTATGGGGAAGATTCTACATCATGACTATAACATGCCCATCTTGAATAATAATATATATCCATTTAGTAGATGAAATTATGGTCCTTTTTATAGTGTGAAAATAATCATTTTAATCATTGAGCTATTTCTACTTGGAATCTTAAAACTTAGAGTCCAAATTTGAAATCTACATGCAATTTTACCCTAATATAGGACTTTACAGCACTCAAAACGGACACCAAAATAAGCTTCTATGTAAATTTTTAGTTAAGTTACAGTAAACTTCTACCCTTAATAAGTACATGTCTAGGTGTCCGATTGACAAACGGATTGCAGGATTGCACCCCTATGACCAAGAAAACACCCTGGACAATTTCACCGAAAAATATATTGGCACCATCGGGAACGCGCTAGCACTCATATCAAGGTTCGTGCCCCAAAAAAAGGATTCCTCGCCCCAAAAGATGCCTCCTTCAGAAGCGTGCATCAAATGACCTTACTCTAGACCGTACACATACCAAGGTGCCTATACAAATGGCCACACATGGACCAAAGACCGGCCACCCTAACGTAAGATCTTCCCTGGCCGCCATGTGGACACCCATGTGGCCACTACCCTGGAAGGCCCATGCGTAGCCCACTTATAGGCACCACCCTTTCCATTGGCTCATGCAGTGCTTGTTCACACATGCAACCTCAGGTCGATCTCCTCATTCAACCACCACAAACCAGCGTACTTTCACATACACCGCCTTTTTGACCCCCTTTTTTGCTCTCTCCTTACCCGTACCAGACCCCATATAAACTCCCCAGCACCCCCCTCTATGGCTGACAACCCCGAGTGGAAGTTCTCCCCAACATCTCTGTGCAGCAAAGCTCCCATAAGCTCTCCCCAACAACCCTCTGTAGCCAACCTCCCAAAAGCTCTCCCCAACAACCCTCTGCAGGGCAGTCAAGCTCCCACAAACCAGCCCCCTTGTGTTGTGGAGGGGGTGTCCTCCAACTCTTCCCCCCCAGTGAATAGACTTAAGGGGAGAACCCTCCTCCTCTCCCCTAACCGTGGCCATCCCCTCTAGTCCATCTTCTGTAGCTAGCCTTGTTCTTCAACTAAGGACACTCTACATTTTTCTCCTCCCCCCCACCCCCCCTCCCATGAAAGGGACTAAAGCAAGCACACTATAGCCCTAAGAGGTGGTTTTCACAGGTGAGTCTTTTGCTTAAAAAGTGAGTAAACGGACTCCAAATTATAGCCATCTGGATGGTTGAGTTCATGATTGTACAAGCTACAAGAGAGTGGATAGTATTGCTCCTCCTCGAATACACCGAAATGCTACCTCGAGAAGCATGCACGACAATGACATAAGAGGGGATGCTCTGAACGCAGTCCCAGCTCTTCCCTTGGGAGTCCCTCATTGAGGAAATGGCCAAGTTAGCTTGAAAATCATCTAAAAAGAGGTTTTTGGCTTAGGAGTTAGGTAAATCTTTAATTTTAGCACTAATTAAGAAGGATAAAAGATGTTCCTTTTCCTTGTTTTGAGAATATAGGCTTCCATATTCATCTAAATGTAAAACTCTAATTTCTTGTAGAATTGTTGCATTCTCATTCCTTTGATTCAAGAAAAGATAATGTGTGGTTTCTCGTATCTTATGAGATTGGGTTGAACTATTGTGTTGCTATCTTGCTTAAATTAAAGTATAGGTACATCTCCTCCCCACTTGGATGCTAACCCCATTCCTTTGCTTGTGTAGCTAAGCGGTGATGTTAGTGAGGCTTGGAGTTGGCCCAAGGTATCTCTCCTACAATAATTGGGAAGTTGGAACTCGCCGGTTTGGCGAGATTTATGGATGCTACCTAGTTCTATGGGCCCAAGTTAGTGCAGTGAATAAACCCACCCTAGTGTGTAGGCATCCCTCCAAGGAGCGGGTGACTTGAGTCCTCGCCCCACGGCTACCAACAAAGTGTATGGTCCTATAGGGATTACGTAGTCTATAGAGACTGGAAGGCTGAATTCTAGATCATCGGCAGAATAAAACGTGAATAAGAGAGCCTGGATCTGGATTTGAACCTTTGTAATTATTTTTAATTAACTCCCTTGTTTTCTAGTATTGTTGTATCATTGTTTTAAGGTAAGTGGATGTTCTAATGAACATCGTGTAAGATCCCTAATTAATGAACTTGTCTATATATATCATGTAGTGTGGTAGAATTAATTCGAAAACAAAAATGACGAGTGAGTTGGGTTGAAAGTGGGAGGGTGGATTGCCCTGACGGCGCCATCCTATGGACGAGTGGACCCGATTAGTTGGGTAGCTTTCCAACAAAACTAATCAACCGCACTATGCTAGGTAAGTAAGCCCATGGGCAATTCTACTCTAGAGGACTAGGTCAGCGGCCATGCCTCACATAGATCGGAAAAAAGGCATTTCTTCTAGGAATCAAGGATAGAGGTTGCCCAAGATAGGTCGATCACTCTATAGGTGATTCGATATATTAAGAACCATTTAGGAGACCACACTCCCCCTACGAGATAGAGCTAGGTCTTACCTAGTAGTCGTATCCTCGTATCTCTACAAGGTCAAGGTGTCAACAATGACTAGGATGTGTTTTTCAAAGACTTAGTAGACTATCTTAAGGATTCCCCTTTTTAGGTTGGGTACCTTACAATTTATATCAGAGCATGTTTTAGTTCCCAAGATGAAATGTAGGTTTTACCTCAATTAGGTGTTGCTTGATAAAATACCTTACTATTATAACTTGATTTGGTGAATGAATGATTATAGGAGGAGGAAGATACTTGCTCCAGACAGCTTGTCGCTCCTCGAATTTTGAATTCTATGATACGATGGTGCAAATACTCGAGAAGTTATCCCTCCCTCGTCCCTCTTGTATCCAAAAGAGAGTGGAATAGAGACCACTTTGGGAATCATGGGCTGAGGTACATCATCCAAGCATACCGAATTGGAAATCTCACCATCTATTTGAAGTAGGTTTGTTGGATCGAGAAGCTGAAGATAGTCCACTTATTCTAGTTTATGGGTACCCATAGACCAGACAGTTACGTGACCACAGAAGGGAACCATATACCACATAACTTTTGGTGTATGGCTAAGTAATGCAAGTCTTACCTACCAATCGAGTAGTTGTTATGGAACGTAATACAATCCATAGTCTACCTCCCTTGCCATCGATTTTTCATATACTAGAAACCATGACAAAACCCTCATATTTCACCTACGTGAGAACCGCTCGAGGCTTATGCCCTAGTTAAGACTAGAAGTCTCTTATGATGAATAAGACTAAATACATTAGTCTCAAATCCTTGTAATTAATCTTGTCCTTTGTAAAGATTTGAATTGAGAAATAAAATGATTTCAAGTTTTTACTTTTATATCATGAACGTAATGTAAACAATATGTCTTGTGATCCTAAATTTAGTCTTGCAATGATGACCAAGAATAAACCCTTGGATTCCCGCCTCAAGCAATTAGGCTGAGTACATTACAAGATGCTCTCATACAAGCCAAACCTCTTGTGAAGGAGCTAAAGTCTAGCAAAGCTAGGCCCCAAAAGAGATCTCACCTTGAATCAAACCCTAAGGACCAGTCTTACAAGAAGCCCCAGCCAAACGCTCCCAACTACATTCGAGGTTGGCCAACCAACCTTTTTTATTCCCCGTACGTATACTACTACTAGAGAGGCCCTTTGTGTGTTTCCATTGTAATGAGCCTAAACACTTTAAAGCCAATTGTCCCAATCTTGCAACATCCTTTCCTCAAAGTGGTCAAGGAAATCAGGTGTGTGGAACCCACATCTACCAAGGGGCAAGAGGTGGTGGACATTGTAGAGGAGGTCATAGAGCATTTGCCCATGCATATGCTATAATTGAAGAACCAACTTTGAAAATGGCCGAAGAAAAGCGTGCCACCATCCATGCGATGATAGAGCATCAAGGTCCTAACCAGCAATTTGGTGTTATTCAAACCCCAGTTGCTCATCATGGTAAGCCATTCCAGCTTTTGATTGATTGCGGCAGTACCCATTCATTTCTTTCTCCAAGGTGTTTACGAAAATTAAACCTGGATCAAAAACCAGCTAGGAAAATGGAGCTAGCTAGTGGGAAGGAAGCAGTATCTCACCACTTTATAGGAAACCTTGATTTTGAATTGGGTAGTGAACAAACTCATGGACATCATTTGGAGTACATTTGGAGTAGCCACATCAAAGATAGTCGCAAGTTGTCTTACTTAAACTCTTAGTAGAAGAGCAACAAGCATACAGCATGCATTTCATCAAGCGTAAGGAGAGCGTGGGAAGCTGTGTTGTACAAACATCTCGAGCTTCATCGCGCCTTCTTATCCAAAGACTAAGCTCACCCTAGTTGACCTTAGACCAATAGCTCTTCAAAGGTGGTGGAGCTAGAGCAGTGTAGAGCAAAATCAACAAAGCTGACTTACAGAGATAGCATCTCCAATCACACCTATTGGCTTTGGTAGAAGTTGTAAACTCTTTTCCTAAAGCAAGTCTTATAACGGCAACATCATCAAGAGAAATGTAAAGTTTGCAGCACGCTCAGTAAGGTGGCTTTAATAGGACGAGCACCCTAGATTGCACTTTGGCTGTAGACGATCGAATCCTATCAAGCTTTTGTGCAAGATTGGCAATGAACTTGAAAAGCCGTGACAAACCATCACATGGATGCAGCAAGTGACAGCCTTCAAACCTTGTCCATGTGCTATACTCTTACCTCATAACATTTTTCCACAAAGTATTGCTTCAACCTTTTGCACATCTTCCTCTAATGAAAACCTCGTCTGGGGGCCTTTGACACTACCTATGAAGATGTTGGCTTTGCAAGGCATCAATTCTTATTTGACTTTGCATGATACTAACTATGAGCTATGACTATGAGCTATGTGCATTTGGTTCCTATGATTGTTGACGTGATCCTATGTTTTGTGGAGCCACGACATTACCTTTGGGTGCATCATTTTCCATTTGCAGCGTTTGGTTTTTTATTATATAGCTCGACATTCATAACATCTATGGTGCATCCTAGTCTTGGCCTTCTGGCCATGAGTTCCGAGTTCATCGTGTGGATGTCTTTAGAGTCGAACTCACATTATGGCTATGAGCATGGACTAGTTATTGGTCTTCCCTTCGACACAAGAGGATTTGGGGCTAGCCTCTTCATCGGCGTTGGTCCTCCATATTTACCCTTTGATCCAATTGGATGGAGGACCATTCTTTTCGAATTTGGATGGTCCAAATTTCCCTTCAATCTAGGCGATTGTATGATTAGCTTCATCATCGACAGGAGTCTATTATCCTTTCCATTTGACCCTAGGGGTTATACGACTCCTTGTCTTTGCTTTTGACTTGGAGGATGCTTTGCACTACATTCCTTCCCATTTGATCTAGGAGGGGTCATATGCCTTGATGTCGACATTCATTCAGTTTTGGATGTGATTTTTGGCTTTTGCATATAGCCTTTGTATGTGTCCTTTGTGCACGATCACTCTTCAATTTTGAGGACGAAATCATTGGAGGGGATGGTTTGTAATGAAGCATTTATATATGCACATGCACATGTATGGGTAAGGGCCTAGGCACATAGACCTTGGGTCCCTTGAGCATAGATTTGGGACATGGGCATATTGATTAGCTAGTGTGAAATGGCCAAGCACTATATAAGTGACCTTGGTCTAGGCTATTCTACCCTTTTATCACCTTATCATTTGATATAGACATCTCTTGTCTTCTTGGAGCTTATGCCTAAGCTTTCATGGCCTCCTTGGGTATTGCTTTAGGATGGTGACCTACACCCATGCCTCCTCCATGCCTTGAGTACATCCATCCCAATATCTCAGCTTGGTCATGCTTCCTTTCTTACACAATCCTTCCTTGACAAGGAGTCAGCAATTTCCATATCAACAAGAAGAATGTCAACATCAGCTAAATTAACTACTTTATTGATGTGTCTTGTTCGTATATCCATAACATGATATGTACATGCAATGATCCCCTATTTTTTATCTCATACCAAAGTAGATAGTGCATGCATCAAGTAAGTAAGATATTTTGAATGCTTTTATTTTCACATAAAATAGAACCGCTCATTCCATGGGGTAGTCAAACCAAGTAAAGTAGGATTCATTCTGATTACTGAAATCTTAATTTGGTTTATCTTCTGCCATCATGTGAAGGTTATTTCAATAGTTGTTTAGGTTAAGAACAGGTTGGGAAGCCTCCATATGTCCACCATTTCTATGAGAAACTTCAAGTTGCTATGATGCAATTATGGGTAGCCTTGTATTGTGTCAGTACAATGAACTTCAAGACCTCTAAATAAACTCACTACTCAATTGGTGTAGTTTACCAAGTTATATAAGGTGATTGCCTATTACAGTTGATACATATTATCCTTACTCATGTACTGCTTCCTTTGCATGCCTCTTGAGCTCTTCATGTGAGCCAATGCTCTGATACTATGAAAAGAATGGGGGGGGGGGGGAGAGTGAGCTTGAGCTTCTTGCAAAAGTGCACGTGCACACACACACACACACACACACACACAAGATTTAAAAAATATCGAACGAGCTTAATATCCACATTTTTCCATGTAATGCAATTGTGTCCACCTCATATGTCCTCCCACATTGGAACTGTATACTTTTTTTTTTGTTTCTAGCATTGGCAAGTGGTTGTGCTTGTAGGCAACAACTAGGCCAACAATAGTTACGCCCAAGTTTGAATGTACACATCGTTAGATATCTATGGATGAGAGGATTCATTACCAATTGCTAGTCTTCTTCATATTCTGACTTCTCTAAACACATTGCAAGTCTTTTGCATGCTAAGAGTCTTAAGAGTGAAGCATCTCCTTATCCATCAAACCAAAGGTTTGTCAAAGAGAGAATGTTTTTGCATATTGCATTAGCATAGCTTCTTTAAAGACATTGCAAGCCTTTTTAAATGTCTTGTGATGTTTTGCTTGCCTTAAGGAATTAAGGTCAAAACATATACCAATTTTTGGTTGACAATGAAAGAAATACAGAAACATGTGATGTTATTAGTAGCTTCAACTAACATTCTTCTAGGACAGAGATCAAGCTTATAAACTTTTACTTGCCCCTATTTGAGAATCTACAATGTCTTTCAGACATGCGTATGAACAATGCTAACCACGCGTTCTTTATTTAAATATGTAATAAAAAAAAGTTGTGTTTGTCTATTAAAATCGATTATTAAATTTAACTACATAAATGTACAAAGATTACTCTTTATGTTTCGCTTAAAACTGCTCGACTGTTACTTGATTTGAGTGTACTTTCAAATTTAATCACCCACTAACTAATCTAATCGTCTAACTTAAAACTGCTCGACTGTTACTTGATTTGAGTGTACTTTCAAATTTAATCACCCACTAACTAATCTAATCGTCTAACTTAGAATCATATAATAATGAGGAGAATAGGGAACTGAACGTATCTATAGAGTTCAATTTCTTCCGCAGTTAAATTTCAGTGTTTGAATAAACTACTTAAATTCTTTAAGAAAGCATATTAGCTTTTTCCTCGATAAACTTCATCAAATTAGCTATTAGAATGTAAGTAATAAAATCATGTATTCAAGGTAAACGGTTGATATAGTACAGCTATTTGAATTATCTTTCAATGGTAGACAAGGAAATCGAGTAAATCAAATTATAATTTGACAGTTTAGTAAAACAAAAAATTACAAGACTGATAATTAATTTAGCTTGGATCACACAAAATAGATGAAGCTATACCGATGGAAAGTCCATGTTATTTCCCAAACTTGTACTCACAAAGCTTCAAAACATGAACTGCATAGCATAGACAAAGTGCCATGTTCACACCATGAGCACAAAAGAGAAGGTGCAGGTTCATATATGGGGATGTGACCTTGGTAGACAAATCTTTGTAGATATGCCATATATGAGCATAGAGCACAAGAAGAGTGGGTGCAGGTTCATATATGATGATGCCACCTCGGTAGACTTATCTTCCTAGATACGCCATCAAACTGAGTTTCTTTTCCGAGGTGACGGGCAGACTCAGCCATGAGATGAAGGCTAGCACTAAGAAACTCTCATGCACACGTACATGTGCGGTTGCTGGTTGGGCAAATTGCACTGCTTTGAATAAAAAGAATCAATTATGGCCACAACTTACACAAGAACGTTAATAGAAATCTGCATGTCCACTAATACGGCAGAAAGATAGGTTATTTTCCAAACTTAAACCAAAACCAAGGTGCAATCTTGACTCCATGAAAGTCTGCTCACAAAGCTTCATATCATCAACTCCATCATGCTTAGCATAGACTATGTGCAAAAGCTTTAGCACTTCCTCTCTAGCAATGCATTTTATAAAATGAAGTTGGTAAGCTCAAAACCAAAAAGAGGATCTTCCATTGAAAAGCTATGCTACAAGTGAACTGTCTACATCCGTACTGAAGATCAACTCGGGACCTAACCGCAAAATGCATGCCAAACCTATAGCTGAATGCCTGCTGAAGCCTTCTTTTGCTTTTTTTTCTTTTTGGCATGAGTTACAGAAGGTGATGATGCACCAGGTAAACCATCACTTATATCAGTGGCCATGGAGCTTGACCTCTTTTTACTCTTTGTTTTGGATTTTTTTTCAGATTCAGATGCATTGTTGTTTTTGAGAGGTGCAGTTGAGCTCTGTTCAGCAGCAGCTGCAGAGTTGCTGCCAGAGATTGCCAACATGAGTTGAGCATTGTCAAGATGTTCATCCTTTCCTCCAAGTAATGGTTCACTGAGATTGGACTTCTCGACTTCCAAGGGGTTGAGAACGGACATTGAAGAAAGTGTATAGTCCAGAAGAAATGTGCTCCTTAGGAGTCTGTCAATCCTACTGAAATGCCGTTCAGTATATGGTAGGATGCCTTCAATCAGCTCACGGAGGCCCGATACCTGAACAAGAGACAGTAGCAATTTGTGGCAGTCTTACGCAAACGTAATACCACGGTGCCGAAAATTATATGAACGGCAGGGCCATCTCACCTGCATAAACTCTCTTGGAGGAAAAACATGCAGAAGCTCTGAAAGTACACGTTGCGCCACATGGCAAACCTTGGGCTTAGTGTTCCATTCCCGGATGTATGACAGTAGCAGTCGAAGATGCTCTTTATCCAGCTCTTTCAAGATACTATGTATATGCAGCCCGGTCTTCTCTTTTCTGCCACATCAATACCCAGACCTTAACTCCCACCACCTATATGTGGCATCTTTCACTAATTACATTAAACTATGTACCAACCTGAAAAGCTCTGTGAAGACATTAAGAAGCTTGAATGGTCGCCTCAGCTCAAACGCAAGTTGTATTGCCTTTGCATAATCAGTAAATTACATTAAACTATGTACCAACCTGAAAAGCTCTGTGAAGACATTAAGAAGCTTGAATGGTCGCCTCAGCTCAAACGCAAGTTGTATTGCCTTTGCATAATCAGTATCAGCCAATGCATTGGATAAGTCCTGGTCTTTTAAAGTCTCTTCTTCCTGCACACATGGCCAAACACTAAGAGCCCCACACTAATCGCTACACTAATCAAGACCTATCTTTTTGAATAATGTACCTCTTTCCTTATTGCATCCTCTTCGTCATCCCTCGTGCAATCAGACCAAATGTTTATAATTGAATCGCTGCCACCAGTGGCCAGCATTTCATCCTTACTGTTAACGTCCAAGGCCCAAATCTACAAAATTTGACCGACGATGAGGAGGTAGTCAAGGTGATCCACACTGCTCTTTCAAGGTTAGCCCTTCCCTGTGAAAATGCAGTGAGAGCTCCTCACCATCACTGTTGGTTAATAAAGTGGGACGCACCTTATCTTCGTGATGATCAAATGTGTTCACACATTCATTCGTTTTTATTGTCCACAACTTCAACAAGCCATCAGCTCCTGCATTCATTTGATGCATACACAATTTCAACTGAAACTGGTGACTAAAATGGTTGCAAGCGTATATCCAGAGATCCAATGAAAACCCACCCGCAGATATAAACTGAGTTCCACAAGAAAGAAATGATGCTTTGAGAACACTAGACGTGTGGCCTTCAAATGTTTTGAGACAAGACCCATCCGTGAGAGCCCATATGCGAACAGTTTTGTCACCAGAGGCTGTCAATACACACTGATCCACGGGGGAAAATTGCACCGACCAGATGCCCCGCTTATGACCACGTAGTGTGACACCTGGAACAAGCTCCGGAAGCTTCCATATACGTGCAGTTCGATCCTATAGCCAAATCCATTGTGGTTCAACAACTCTTAGAGAGGGTCCTCAATAAAGGGGAAGGTACGCAAGCAGTACAAGCTTACCTGGGACCCAGTACAAACAAGGCTGTCATTCGGAGCCACAGTTATGGAGTTTATGTCTTTGTCATGGGCAGCAACCGTTGATAGAGAAGAAAGTTTCTTGGGCCCTTCTTTGCTGGGAGCTTCTTCAAAGCCTTCAAGACTCCAAACCTTGATTGTGTGATCACTGACACAAAAACACACAATCACACACACACAGCATTAAAACAAGGCAATTAAACATATGCAAATAAGTGCTGTTGGGGGCATATACCTGCTCCCACTGACTAAAAACTTCTTAGTCTTTCTCGAGAACGCAAGAGCTCCAACAGCTGCCATATGACCTTCAGCAATGGCTAAACAGTTCCCTTTTTCCACATCCCAAACTCTGACCTGGGAAAAACATGGTAGGACAAGTACTTAGCATAGAAATTGACCTCATAAGACAGACGTAAAACCTTGAAGTATTTTCCTTCCTTGACAGTGTAACATCCAACAGCAAAAGGGTGGTCATACACTCGTGAAAGTTTTACCGTATGATCTTTTCCTCCAGAAGCCAACAACATGGTTTGAAGAGGAGAGAGACAGGAATCCAGACACAGCACGATATCGTTATGCCCAAAAAGCTCTTGCCTACAAGTCATTGTTATCATCTCATAAATCCGAATCTGCATGGAGAAAAGCATTTGTGTAAGCCAAGGCAGCATGGAAGATAGAATTCCAGCACCCATAAAAACATAAACACTAGCCCCAAACCTCATTTATATGCATTGTAAGGACTCTAGGGATGCAACCTCGAGAGACAAAATCCAGAGGATGCTTTTAAGGAATTCAAGGAGAAAATGGTGGCTAGCAAGAGAGCAGGTGTAACATCCTTGGCATGGATTTTCTGTGAGGTATGGCGTTACAAGCAGTATGTTGGAGAAGCATACATGTTCACAGTGTACAAGAGAATGATGAGGAATCAGAGATGGAAAGAGAGGTAAAGAAGAGAGTGCACCCAATTGGGTCCCAACTGTGTAGCCGTGGGTGAAGTCTGCATGACTCCCTCATGATGGATCACCCCATCCACTACACAAGCCACCAGCTGAATTGGGCCAAGAGGAATAATTCCACCACCATAAATGAAGGTTTGGCCATTGTTCTCGTCTTACGAAAAAATTGCAATTATCTTTTAGGGTATCTGTCATGTGCATCCCGCACTTGGATGCCACGTGGACATATCTGAACAAGAAGGTGCAGGACCTGGAGCAGATGTGAGCCCAATCCAGGACGAGTCAGCCAAGGTTCCACCCTACACATCTGAGGTCAGCTGTGCATTGTCCTGCACATAAAGCAGTGCCAGTCCGTACTATGGGTCTCCCTCTGGAATGATGTCAAATGATCTGAGTGTTGGGTTTGCAACCGAACACCAGACATCTGTAGAAGCATATAGGGATTGCATATAGATGGGGTCCAGCCCATAGGGCTACCCTAGAAGAGAGTATTATACTCTTGATGTGGGCATTGGGTATGCTTAGGCTACCCAAGAAGGGCCAAGAAGGCCCTAGGCTTGCCCACCAGCCCATAGAAGGGCAAGGGGCCTGGCCAGGCAGCCGACAGGCCCTAGGGACCTTGCCCAGCCAGTCGGCCAAGCATGAGGGCAGCCCAGCAGCCTGTGCGGGGCTGCCCAGCAGCCAGGATAATGCGCGTAAGGGCCAGCCAGTGGGCAGTGTGAAAACCATGGAGCCCCGACGGGAACGACAGGGGATGGACGGACGTCCCCTAAGAAGAGTCACTCACAGGGAACGGGGACGCCAACGCCGGTGGGGGACGGTTCTGTGAGGGGACGGCAGAGAGCCATTTGCACGTTTTTCCGCCGTTGCGCCCGCCGTTTATAGCCGTTGCAGTCGCCGTTTCCAGCCGTTGCAGTCGCCGCTTGCTTGGGACTTGGCCTTGGGCCTTGGCCTTTAAGCCTTGAGGCTTGGCCCTCTCTCTCTCTCTCTCTCTTGCCCTTGAGGCTTGCCCCTCTCTCTTGCCTATCTATATAAGAACAAGCCTCTACAAGGCTACAAGCACACACAATCCAACTTCCAAGTTCCAAGCCTCTCACACAAGGCCCGCGGGCTGCCACCCTACTATCTAGACTCTCTCTCTCTCTCTCTCTCTCTCTCTCTCTCTCTCTAACACGCGGAAGCTCTGGGAGTCTTCTTTCAGCCCTAAACACTCTTGGAAACTATCTGATGCAAAACGCAGATATAGAGAGAGAGTAGAGAGAGAGAGAGAGAGAGAGAGAAGTGCTGGAAATTCAGTATATTCATATGGTACAAAAAGGTACTTCTACTACAGCCCTAGGCTGCCTTCTTGACAAGGTGGAATACACCAAAACAGTCCTACCTAGATGACCCACTCCATAAGGGAGTGAATGATTACAACAATGGGCACTTGGGCCTATTTATAGGCCCTTTGGACCATAGGAGTGCTGGCCGACTCCTGGTCGGCCAGCCGACTAGGCATAAATGCTTTTTTTGATGATGCGCCTGCAGCCCCCCACCAACTTGGTTCAGCCGCCTCCACCTCTGGTACAGCCGACTCCCTTTTGGTATAGTCAACAGGCTTTTCCTCTTGCTCTCCAAGCCCTGCTCCAGTCTACACTGCCAATAGCACTCTGTGCTCCATTTTCTGATTCTAACTAGTTCATACTCTTTATCTGGCTGCCTCTTCTCGATCTAGCCCTGAGAATTGTCCATGGCATCTATGATGCACATGACATCCCCCTCTGCTAAACTTGATGACGGGATTCCAACCTGCTCTTGGATGACTGTCATCATCCCAATCCTTTCCCGAAGTCCCTCTGTCATCATCCATCCCTGGCAACCCTTTTTCTCTGAAAACCCGGCCTGTTCTCCAAACCACTCTGTCTCAGACGAAGATCCATGCATCTGGTTCCTCTAGTCCACAATCCATTCCTGCCCTGACTCTGAACACCGTCTTGGTCTTCTTTCTTGAGAAATGAGTCTGGAACTCTCACATCACCCTTGGTCCCTTGGGACCGTTGCTGCCTAAGAACCTATCTGGCTCACGGAACTGCCATCCCCTCTGACACTGTGGAACACCACCAACAAACCGCCTGGGAGTTCTGTCAGAATATGCAGCGGAGATGATGACCAAATCTGGCATGGTATCAGAGCCCTAGGCTCTAGATAGGTCTTGGGATTTGTGTGAGCAAGAGGGGGCTGTTTTGTGGCTGATTGGTGGACTGTTTTGGACTGTTCGGGAAGAGGAGAAGCAAGAGGAAGGCGGGCTGATTTGCTGGACAGCCACTTGCAGGTATCAGTTCTTCTTTGTTCCCACCCACCCACCCTTTTCAGAGTACATCCCCGCTATGGCAGATCTGTTTGAGATGGCCGAGAGACATGTGAAGATCCCGACACTCCCCACGTTCCCGGTGGACCGTCAGTTGGACGGGAGCACCTACGGCATATGGAAGGTGATGATGGAATCCGTTCTGGAGTCCTACGATCTCGCCGATTTCGTCGTTGTTGGTGTTCCACGGCCGGAAGTAGAGGAAGGGGAGTTACCGTCAACCCGAAAGGACCGGGAGGCCCAGACGCAGATGTGGGATCGCGTCAACGCCAGGGTCCGTTCGTTTATTTTCCTCAATTGCACACCACAGGTAATTAATCATGTAAAGCACATGACGCTGGCCAGAGGTATATGGCAGCACTTGGCTTCTCTGTACAACAGGGTATCGCCCATAAGAGGATTTCTTTGGAAGTACAGATGCGGGTTATGAGCCCTGCAAAGTCGTCGACGATGCGGGAGCATATTAACAAGCTGCAGGCTCTTCAGCAGGAAGTTCTCCAGGCTGGGAAGGAGATATCGTCAGAGGACATGGCCATCACGTTGCTGTCACATGTGCCCTCTTCGTACTCAGCATTCTACTCGTCGTTGATTACCAGTGGCAGGCTCAGCACCATCACGTGGGAGGAGCTTGTGCCCATGGTCTTGGACCAAGAGGAACGATTCACGAACCCTCCTCAGGGTGGAGGTTCGGAGGCCTTTACTGGCCAAAGGTCGAAAGGCCGTAACTCGGGCAAGGGGAAGGCTTCATCGGAGAAGTCTTCTGAGAAGATGTCCGACCACGCTGACCGCGAGAAACTGAAGGCAGAGAGGACCTGTAATGATTGTGGCGAGAAAGGCCACTACTGGAGGCAGTGTCCCAAGCGGAAGACCGAGAAGGGTGAAGACTCCTCAGCAATCACGAAGACTCCGGCTTTTGTGCACCTGGAGGTGATGGACACCGATGCTTCATTTTCTTCAGGCAGGGAGGAGATTGGAGGACTCTCCGCAATGGATACTCGGGAGTGGATTCTCGATAGTGGTGCTTCCAGGCACATGACTCCTTCCCGTTCCGGTTTACAGGATCTCTGCATGGTTTCTGGTCATATTCTTACTGGGGATACGTCCACTATCCCAGTTCACAGTGAGGGCAGGATGGAGATAGTTCCCGATGGCAGAGGGGGGAAGCATTCCTCCCAGGTGTTGTATGTTCCGGCACTTGGTTTTCATCTGTTGTCAGTGCATCAGGTTTACAAGACTGGCGTACGGGTGGAGTTTGATGAGCATTTTGTTGCTCTCCAGGACAAAGCAACAGGCCAAGTGGTTTAGGAAGGTGGAGTGGAGAATGGAGTTTACAGGCTTTCAGCACTCTCTCTCCCAGGTCCTCAGGATTGTGATGAGTGGCAGTTTGGTAATGGCTACTCAAGTGTGGATACGCTGCAGGTACGGGCTTTCCGAGACCAGGTGGTGGATAGCTTACCAGTAGATGGCAGCAGTTGGCAGGAACTTTCCAGTATTGAGGTTGGTAGTTCTTGTGTTCGTGAGTCAGAGGAAGCTGAACAGGTCACTTATGCTCTGATGTCTCGTCGTGTTCGGGACATAGAACTTCCAGTAGTTGAGGATGTTCTTTCCACGGGAACCTTTCGGAAAGCTAGGCAGGTGACAGGTGATTACTTGCAGAAGGAGGTGGTTTCTCCAGGCTTTGTGGTTCCGGATTCAGAGGGGGTGGTTGACAGGTTTCAGAAGGCCTTGCGTGGTCTTCAGAAGGTTTCCAGGACCTGCTTGTGCACCGTAACAGGTGTTGATCCTTGTGAGCAGTGTGATGTCTCTGTGATTCAGAAGCTGTATGGTTCATGGATCTGGTTGATGGACACCGGATTGGACGGGAGCTTCCTGATGAGGCAGCTGAGCTCTTGGTTGCAGATGTCTCTTTGTGAGGCAGGATTGCGTTTCCTGTGGTTTCTGCGGCATGCGAAGGATCATGGACTCTTGTACACAGGAGGGGGATTGTTGGATGGAGTCCGACTCCACGGTTGGAGTGACTCAGTTTGGAGAGGAGATCCGGACACGTGCTACTTCATCATTGGAACCTAAGATTTCATCATCAACTTCATCATCATTGGAACCTAAGATTTCATCGCCACCTACAGGCGTTGCTACTTCCCTGGTTATTGCCTCTTGTGCGCTACCTTCTCAGCATCATCTGCCAACTGGCTGCCTCCTATACTGTTGTGCGCTGCTGATTTGCTTTTCGCCTGCAGCCAGCATTGTTCGCAGCCAACACCTACTGTCGCCAGCCACTTGCTAACAGGCAGCACTACCTGGATCATCACCTAGTCGCCACTTGCTACCTGGCTGCGCAACCGCGTTGCTGCCTACCAGCCAGCCAGCCCGCCCGCCCAGCCGACGTGGCCTCCATCTACAGCTCCTGCACCGCCTCTGAATCGCAACATACTAAGCGCTGTCTACCAACTGCCGTCTGCTCCGGTGCTACGCCAACCACCTGCTGCTACTGCAACCACCTTAAAGCGCCGATAGCAGCCAGTGCTGCCTTCCACCTCTGCCCTTGTTGCCGTCAATTTGGCTGCTGACTACTGTAGCTACAGGTTGTCTTCTGGCCACCATCTATACCTACTGCTACTCAGAGCCACCGCCTGAGCTTTCTAAAGGATCGCCAACAGAGCCGACACCTGTGCCTGCCTACTGGCCGCATACCACCTGGCCATCGTCGCTACTTGAAGCTCTACCTCCATCGCCCTTTTGGCCAGCAACATCCATCTGTGTGGCTCCCTTGAGGATCATCTCCTTCTCCAACTTAGGCAACAGAACCTACAGTTGATTGTCATATGCTCTGTCATCCTCACATACCACGTGTACCTGGTGTGTTGGATTGGGATCTAGACTTGGAACTCGGATTTGGACTAGAACTTGAATTTGGAACTTGGAGATTTTCGAGATCTTGGACTTGGACTTGGCTTTGGCTTTGGCTTTGGCTTTGGATATTGGATCTGGTACTAGCCCGGTGAGAGATACTTGTGGGTCATCCCCATGGTGTGCTTGGTATAAGAGATCTCGTGCCTAGAAATCAAATTGGATACCCTACATCAGCATTTCTGTTTGTTTTTCATTGATTGTATTGATCCTAGCCAACATGCCCGTGGATTGTTCTTGAATAAATTCTGAAAGGGGGCGGGGTATGTTCCCCGCTCAGTGTGGTGTACTGTGCAAGATCCCTATTCCCTTCTCTCTCTTCCCTCTCTCTATCATTATCTCTTGGACACGTGGTTGAATCTATCACGGCACGCCCCACTAGGCTTACACAGGTCCCCCAACAAGGAGAGAGAGAGAGAGAGAGCGAGAGAGAGAGAGAGAGATGATGAAATATAAGACTAGATGCACCTTTATATGCGCCCCATCCCTACCCATTAACCCGCCAGCTGGCTGTCGGCCAATTCAAGGACACCAAAAAACTCCAAAATGCACCCAACTTCATCGATGGAAGGCTGTCCACCTAGCTGACTAACATGCTATCCAATCTGGTTTCTTTTGGACCAAATCCAAGGCTACAAAGCCCTAAATCTATTGTTTTTCCTGCTGCCCTTCAGAGATTAGCCTTGGGTTAGACATGTCCACGTGAATGCACATGACACCTGTAGAAACCAGCATTACACTAATGGTCGTACGACGTACACCTACTTAAATCTGAATGGGAGAGAGAATTAGGGTTAGAGATTCATGTGGGAGACATACACAGAGAAATAAGGGAGAGAGAGAGAGAGAGTTGTGGGAATAAGTCAACTCATCAAGATATGAGTGTGTGACTCCCCTATCACACATGTATATTGCACTAGTACACATAGTGCACTTAGTACATTAAAAGTACTAAGTGTACTATGTACTATAACTTATGGGCTTGTACACACTATAAGGGTGGGCATAATGCCTTTACCCCAACAACCTCCCACTTAAAGGCAAAGTGCCCTTAAATGAAGGAAAAGAAAAAATCAGCATGTACATGATAATATACAAGGCCATATCAAGGCTGAAACTGGCCTCATCCAATGCCCATCAAGTGTCTGCAATGAGCAAACCGCTCCGGAGGCAAACTCTTTGTCAACAGATCAGCCGGGTTGTCATCCGTATGAATCTTAACAAGCTGAATTTGCTTGTTCTCTATCACCTCTCTGATGAAGTGATACTTCACATCCACATGTTTCGTCTTTGCATGAAAGACAGGGTTCTTTGCCAACTGGATGGCACTCTGACTGTCACAATGCAACAATGGAATATCCCCTGTATAGCCCAAATCAACCACTAACCGAGATAGCCATAATGCCTCCTTGCAAGCCTCTGTGGCTGCAATATACTCGGCCTCTGTAGTACATAAGGCAATGCACTTCTGCATCCTGGATATCCATGACACAGCACCTCCTGTGAATGTAAACACATTGAACCTTTGCAAAACTTTGCCAATGTATTCCTTCTGAGACAAATACAACACATGCTGATTTCTGTCCCGAAGTATCCGCATACCCAAAATGTGATTTGCATCACCCAAATCCTTCATATCAAAGGTTTGATGCAGCCTCTGCCTCAAGGCATCCATCTCCTTACGAGATTTCCCGGCAATCAGCATATCATCAACATACAAGATGAGGATCAATAGACTGCCATCCAAAGCTCTCTTGGTGTATAAGCAGTGATCTATATCACTTCTCTTGAATTTCTGGGATTTCATGAATGTATCAAATTTATGATACCATTCTCTTGGTGCCTGTTTGAGCCCATAAAGACTCTTTTTCAGCTTGCATACAAGCTTCTCCTTTCCACTCACTGCATAACCCTCTGGCTGCTGCATATATATCTCCTCATGGAGATCACCGTGAAGAAAAGCAGTCTTCACATCCATCTGAATCAAGTCCAGATCATCATGTGCAACCAAAGCTAACACAGCTCTAAGTGTGGTCATTTTGACCACTAGAGAGAAGATCTCATCAAAGTCCACACCATATTCCTGCTTGAAGCCCTTAGCCACTAACCTGGCTTTGTATCTTGGCTTTGCATCTGGTGCAACTTTGAGCCTGTAAACCCACTTGCATGGCAAAACCTTCTTGCCTGTAGGCAAATGCACCAACTTCCAAGTTCCATTTTTATGCAAAGAATCCATCTCTGACTTCATGGCACGCTCCCAAAGAGCTTTGTCTGCCCTCTGTAAAGCCTCCTTATAACATGAGGGCTCCCCACAGTCAGTGAGCATCAAGTAGTCAACCCCTGGAACAAACCTGTCAGGGGCTCTGGAGGGTCTTGTGGATCTCCGTACCCAATGACCATCATTTGCAGGTTGCTGTCCAGCCTGCATATCACCTATTGGTGGCTCCTGTTCCATGCCATAAGGCTGAAAAATCATGCCCGGTATCTCCTCTAACTGTGGTATATCCATAGGGATATCTTCTGCCATCTCTGGCTGTCCATTTGGACCATTTTCATCACCATTTAAGGGCTGGTTTTGCTGCTGTAATGGCTGATTTACAGCCCTTGGTTGTTGTCCATGATGTCCATCATCATCAAAGATGACTCTGCTAGGTTCCTGTTGCCTTGCAGGCTCCTTATACATGCATGTTTCATCAAAAATGACATCATTGCTGCGTATAATCTTTCTATTCACGGGATCCCAAAGTCTATACCCCATTTCACCTTTGTCACCATATCCTAGGAATATGCATTTGTGAGACTTAGGATCAAGTTTGGTGCGCATTTCCCTGCGTATGTGCACGTACACAACGCAACCAAACACTCTCAAGTGCTTGTATGACGGAGGAGCATTACCTGATGCTCAAGAGGGGGGTAGCACCTCCGCTCCCTTGTTACAGACAGGCTCATTTGTTATCTAGGAGTCGCTTGGTGATATCTCTGTATTCACCCGAAGGTACTGAGGCTGACAGTACATCTGCTTATGGGACTTCTATGATTTTGTGTTCTAGACACATGAGATGATGGAAAAGTTGGGTATGGTTCACAGTCGCGCGCACCTGGAACTCTAACTGCAACTATGGCTAACTCTATGGAGGGCATAAGTCTTGCGAGCAGTCCTAGAGTTGGTTTGGTTCATGGAAATATGGATCGAATTCTGTTTGTGCATGTATGCATACACTTTTTGAGGTAGAGGTATTTTTGTATTCTGGTGCCATTGGATCCTGGTACCATTGAGAATACATTGGGAAATACTCTGCATTGTGTCATGTGCTGCATGTATGTTGGTATGATACATCAAGTGCTTTATTATGTTCATGGATGCACCATTGGGTGTAACTCCTGCGGGATGGCCATGAGACATATGTGGGAAAGTACTTGGTAGATGTAGTGTTTGGATGCATTGAGTGCTTTCATATGCTCATGTTTTACCTTCAGTCGTGGGTCCTGCGGGATGCCCATGGGCGTAAGGCTTGCGAGCAGCCCTTAGACTGTTACTTTGGAGTAGGTAGAGCATCTTGAGGAGCATATTGTTTGCGAATGCATATATATGTGTCATTGCATATGTTTGTCATATGTAGAATGATGCATGGTTTTGTTTTTGGCTAACACAGGTAACGTGTTTCCATTTGGTTTTAGACTTTTGCTGTAGGTACTGAAGAAACAAGCAAGAGGACAGTGTGGCTTATTGTGCAGGATGATTGTTTTTATCATCCAGATGCATTGGAAGGCCATTGTTTTTGCCATATGGGGTGTCTTTGCTCAAGAGATGCTTTACTGTGCCATTGAGTGCAATCGAGGACGCTTGCCATTTTTCAAGAGGGGGGTATGTCATGACCCTGTGTTTTTCTCTGGACAATATGCAGGTGTGCACGGGGACCAAGGTTGATGTGTACGTACTGTACGTTGTGTATATGTACGTACTGTACGGTGTTCCGTACAGTAAAATTTTTTATGTACGTGAAAATACGTACCATTGGCAAACAATAGGACATTCAACACCTTTCTACATTTAAGGTACATAAAAGTTTAAAACATTCAAGAATCAAAATAAACCAATTTGCATGTAGTATGTACTAATTTCAAAACACACATCATATACTTGACACAATGGCTGTCAAGACAAAATAGATGTAGAAAGGCTCATACTAGAGCATACAAATAACAAATGTTTGATGTCAACCTAAAAGGCTCATACTAGAGCATACAAATAACAAATCATAAATGTCTGATGTCAAGAGTCAAGACTCAAAAGTAAAAAACACTAAGCAATAACAAAGAGTCTCGACTCGACTCTCGAGACTCTACTCTCTGAATCTCAAAGCTCCTCATCGGATGAGGATGATGACACTCCTGAAGAGAGCAAGTCCCCATCTGTCAGGACGTTGCCCTCTTCATCATACTCTGGCTCTGCCATCATACTCTGCTATCCTGGATCATCATCCTCCGTAGGCTGAATGAGAGGAA
This sequence comes from Cibotium barometz, assembly GCF_041138505.1. Classification (NCBI taxonomy): domain Eukaryota; kingdom Viridiplantae; phylum Streptophyta; class Polypodiopsida; order Cyatheales; family Cibotiaceae; genus Cibotium; species Cibotium barometz. Next base: position 24,958,084 of record NC_141054.1, read on the forward strand.
CAGCCTCATTTGCCCGTCTCCGAGGAGTACGGACAGGAAGCTTTCCTCGCCGAATGGTCTCTCGTCGTGAAACTTCTGGACCTGCATCTCGCCCGACTAACGGGAGACTGAGAACTCGCGCACGTGACCTCGTCGCACGTCGATCCACACTCTCCAACTCTCTGTGCAGCATGCGAATAATCTCCTCCTGATCGTTTCTCACAAGCTGCTGTTGCTGCTGCTCAGTCTCCTCTGCACTCCCCTCCAAGACCAACTTCAATTTTGATGGATCTGTCTGTTAAAAAACAAAATGCAATTCAGTGTTCACATTATTAACAGCGTAGAAAGTAGTAATTAGTAATTACAAATATTCGCTTGTAATATGTATTATGTATAAACGCTAGCCCAAAGTTTCAACTTTCTAACCTGCTTGGGTGTCCCCAAAGCGTGGTAATCTCGCACAAGCTTCATATTTGCTCGGCAGTAGACTAATCTCTCTAGCTATGCAGTGCTGAGTCGATTACGGATCTTCGTGTGAATTAGCGAATAAGCGCTCCAATTGCGCTCGCATCCACCAGCAGAGCAATCCTGCATGTCACATGTGCATTGTGACGTGTTAATGGTGACAAATTACAATGGACATTGGACATGGTCATAGACAATAGACATTGGACAATGAACCATGGTCCCAAGTCCATAACACATGTATGGAAAATGTAAAGATAGAAAACTTTACCTGTGAGAGGACACGTAAAGCGATACGAGTGAGCTTTGGAAGACCTTGTCTTCCATAACTCTGCCACCATGTAAGAGAGAACTTCGTTGCCTCTGGCCTCAACGCCACAGCTCTAGTAAAGGATGACCCTAAATTATTTTCATAGCTAGCGAGCTCTGCATCAATGTCCAACTACTCATCCTCCTCGCAAATCAAGCCAATGTACGCATCCTTGCCCTGTAGTAGACTCCTGTCATTAAAAAGAGTTGGCTTTTTGTAGAAAGGATGAAGCAATGCAACCATCGCATGAATGGGCCGACTCATAAATGTCCATCTCTTGTCTACAATAGCCAAGATCTCTTCCCGACTGTAAAAGCATTGACGCAACATTAGTTAACAGGCTGAATTTTGATTATAGTATTTACTATTATACATTATAGTATTATACTAAATATTTAATAGAGTAATCATTACAGAAGCAAGTACATACCGATCAAGCGCCAGTGATCTGCAGCCTCTGATGTGTGTCTTCATCTCTGAGAAGAGATGATAGACTAGGCCCATGGTGGAGCCCTCCATGTCTGTGACACGCAGCAACACATAAATTGGCTGCAATGCTACTATCATAGCCTGCACCTCCGACCAAAAGGACTCATCAAGCACCCGCCGTTGTATGTATCTAGTGGACTCCTCCTGTGCGTGATGCATCTCTCTCCACTTCGGGTCCACTACTGTCTATAGAAGTGGATCCCTCACTGCATAGAGTCGCTGCAACACAAGATACATATATGTAAATCTGGTCTTCAAGGGCCGCACCGTGTCAAGTGTACTGTGACTCCTAAAGATAGCCAATGCCTTGTGCTTTTTGCGGAAAAAAGTAGTCATTTTTGTGGCATCGGAAACAATAGGCAACACCCATGTTAACTTCCCAATGTCCTCCATCAACAAGTCAAGACAGTGAGCTGCACATGGAGTCCAAACAATGTTCTTAAACTCTGCCTCAATCATCTCACCCATAGCCTTGCAATTGGAGGCGTTGTCAGTAATAACTTGCACCACATTCTCTGGGCCAACCTCAAGTATAGCCTGCCGGATGTGCTCATAGATAAACTCACCTCTAATCCGCTCTCCAGCCTTTCCTGCATCAACAGCACGCAAGAAGTACGTGCCAAGGCAAGACGACACAAGAATATTAATGATGTGTCGCCTACGAATGTCACTCCAGCCATCTGAAATGATGGTGCACCCAAACTGCCCCCAACCTGCCTTCACTGGTACCAATGCCTTATCTATCAATGCTTTCTGCTCCTCAAGCGTAGTGGTCCGCATCTTATTGTATTCCAACCCCAACCAATCCTCTGTGTGTCCAACCTGGGCTATGGCTCTGACCATCCTCTGCCACACTGCTCAGTCCTCAAGACATGAAAGGAGATGTTGCACTCAATGAGAGTGCGAGCAATCTCCATCTCAGCCACTTTCTGGCGCTCCTTCACCCAAGAAAGAGAGGCCACTCGAGAAGGCAAGGTAGTCTGCCTTGGTGCATGCATCTCTCCATCATCCTCCACATAGTCCTGCTGCTCATGCATGGTACGAGCCCTCTTCCTACTGCCAATGGGCTGCTCCTCCTGAACCTGTGAAGAACCACCCAAGTCTCCCAAGAGTGCATCATGGAGAGCATCCTGTGTCTGTTGACTACCTTTCACCTTTTTCCCTGCACCCATTGCTGGAAAATTCTCAGCAATCAACATATCCCTAATGTCCTTTGGTACTGCCTTGCACCCTGCACAGTTATTGGTTGTGCCAATGCCTGTCAAGTGCATAACGACGCGAGAAATGGTACTGGTGAGCTGAAAGTTGCAATACTTGCATTGCCATCGTCGCGTGCCAGATCCAGCTTGCCCTGGCGTGTTGACAATGCGGATCACATTGGTGTGCTCTTGCCAATACGGGTTAGTTGGCTTAGGCATGATGGCTCTTGAGACTTTTTGCACCTGCCAAGTGCGCAGCACATATGTAAGAGAAAGAGATAAGACTCAAGACTCAAGAGGGAGAGAAAGAGAGAGAGAGGAAGATGCTCAGTTTACCTACACGCACGCCTGGCGCCAAAGTTCCAACGCTGTGGTCGCCTGGTCTTTTTCGAAAACTTTCTGCTCTCGCCTCTCCGTAACGCACGCTCTCTGGAGTCCAATAATCAAAGTTGAAAGGCCTAGTATGTACCCAAAGGCCAGCCGCCAGGCGGACGCCCATTCAGACACGCACGTCGATTTTCAGCCAAAAAAAACCTCACGTACGGATCCGTACAGTACGGCCGTACGGTACGGATCAGATCCGTACGTGCGTATATATCAACCATGACGGGGACATGGTGGACAGTGTGAATGGCATCAGGTTGGAGTGAAAAAGGAAGCCCATATGTGGATAACCCCATGTGTGAAAGGGGGCAAAGAGATTTTAGCTTAAAAGGTTTAAAAACCTTTAAAATCTTTTTTAAAGCCCTTCATTAAAGAAAACGTGGCCCATAAGCTATTTTGGGGCCACGTGTGAGCTTTTTGGTAAAAGAGGGGCTGTTGGGCAGAAAAAGGAGGCGGCGCCTATCTCTGGAGGAAGCGTGTGCTTTTCTGGGGAGAGGTGGACTGCATGTTGGCTGCGCATGGAAGGGCCTGTGCAGGTACAGTGTACGGCTACTGTGCAGGTACAGTCCAAGTGGCAGTGTACGGCTGCTGTGCAGGTACAGCCCACGTGGCAGGTCAGGCTGCTGCAGGTGCAGATTCAGGCACAGTCAAGTACAGGTGCGGGTACAGTCCACATGGCAGCTGTACGGACAGGGCAGAAGCAGGCGCCTACTTAATCTCTCTTTCTTCTTTGCTTTTGGCATGAAGCTGGCGGGCTGCGCTGCTGTCCATACAGGCAGAGTTGGACACAAAGGCATGGACTGCAGGACAAGAAGGCAGGACACAACGGGGCTTTTCCTCGTGTCTTTTTCTCTTTTGTGGAAAGCGACATAAAGACTGTAAGTCTCTCTTTCTTTGTGAGCAAGTGGGACTGCAGGTGATGTCTTTCGGAGTCTCTCTTTTCACTGGCTCAACACTGTTTTACAGAGTGGTTCTCTCTAGCCCTTTGTGAGAGGAAGGGTTTGACAGTTCAGAGGGTGGAAACAGGACAATTTATGGGCTGTTTTTGTTCATGGAGCAGATTGTTTTCTTCCTGCTAGAAAGGAACAGTGGGACCTACAGTTATGGGCATCTCTATGTTGCCAGATGTTTCATGTGGGAACAGGTAACTAGATGTATGGGAAAACAGGACATAAGTTTCAAAGGGAAACAGACCTAAGGGTTTCATGTGGAAACAGGTCGTAGGTTTTCTCGAGAAAACATGTTATTTGGGTTTCTCCAGGAGATAGGTCACATGCAGGCAGAGGGTACAGGAATGGACACATGTTTGGTACAGCCTTGCTACTGATAGGACAGGGGACAGGGAATCCATGACAGAGATGGATAGTACCCTTGGAAGGTAGAGAGGGTTTGTACAGGTGTGTCAACTGTATGGTATGCTGTGCTGTGATACGAGTTCTCTTATGAGAGACAGTTTGGGAGTTTGTGTTGTGATGCAGAAGCACTGGATGCGTCAGGGTGTGATGCTATTCATAGTGTGAGAGGCTATGGATGGTTGTGGCAGCCTTGATCATGGGAGAAAGCTTCTGTACGCAGACTCAATGTGAGAGAGTCTTTCGATGTGAACAATGGCTGGATTTATTTGTGGATGCCGTGTGGACAAGAAGCCAGATGTAGGTTCTTTGCAGGCTTCAGGAGTTCTACAGGGACGGCTGAATTACCAGCTTTATATTGTAACCAAAGCTCTTTTAATCAATTAAAGAAATACCGCAAGGGGCGCCACTGCGTTTTGGGGCCAATCGGTGTCCGTGTACTATTTGCAGGAGCACCCTAGCTCCCCCTGTTTGTTTTCCTTTTCTAGGACCTCAATGGTGTTGAAGTGTTTTATGTGCGAGTGTTTGTTTCACCGCCCTTTGGTTATCTGAAGGCCGGTTTACAGTCTGACACAGACAACATGATAGTAGATCTTGCCAGCTCATCCATATCTTCCCACTCTTCAGCAGTAAGAGAAGCGGGCATCACACCCCTTTCTTTGATAGGCTTGTGCTGCTTCTTCTGGAGCAACACATTATAGCACTGGGTCTACCAAATATCATAGTTATGTGAGCCTTCAAGCTTCTTGATGTGAAGCAATGAAGAGCTCTCACCTGTGGTTGCCATAGCAATATGCAATCTGTCAATGCCTGCCTGCCTGCAAAATGTACAAACACTGCACCAAAAGCACACAAAGTGCTCACAGTTGTTCTCCCAAGCTTTATCTCCCACTGCGGAAGCAAGAATGCAACTTTTCTCCCACTGTATGTGATGAAATCACCAAAATCTGGTTGCTGCAGATTTAGGACAGCACCTTAAATGTGCTCTGTTGCCCTTCCAAAGTACTGTACAACAGTACCAATTGCTCACAAATGATGTACCAAACCTGTACCGGCAAGTACAGCAGCTGAAATTGAACCTTTTCTTCACTCAAATCAGTGTACAGCCATGCCAAAACTTGCACAAAGCTGTGCCAAATCTGTACCAGCAGGTACAGTAGCAATAAATGCTCTCCTGGCTGTCCAAATGAGTGAAAATCAGACTTTTACAGTCCCGAACACTGCATACAACAGTCCCGAGCAGAAATTAGGCAAAAGCCCCTTGACTGCAAGCTGATTTTTGAGGATTCAAGGCATAAAAGTCTTGCCTGCTGCTTTGCCGCGCTCAACAAGCATAAAATCTTGAAAAGCCCCTTGATTTAAGATCAATTGCTGATCATACATGGTACATTGACGCACATGAAGGCATCCAGAGTCTTTGCGATGCTTCCCCCTGGCCACATATACATGAAATACATGAAACCCCCTTGATTTACAGGCACATTGAGTGCTTGTCAGGCATCAACACATTGCCCAAAGCATCAACTGCGAGTGCCTGCATGCAAATCAACCAAATCGGCACAAAAGCCCCTTGATTTGCACTGCAATTTGCTGCAATTTTGCCCAAATGTGCGATTTCTCACATCATACAGCATGTATGACTGCTTAATTGCACAATTACATCAAAAGCCCCAAATTTTGACATCCAATTTCCTGCAAATTAATCCTAATTGTGACCAATGTCACCCAATTTTGCCAATTTTGCTCAAAAAATTGAGCAATTCGGCACCTGTATCTGCTCAATTGATGATTGTACCTGCTCAATTGCAAATCCCAAAAAAAAAATTGAAGCAAGATACCTTGTAATTTTCTGATTTTTTTGAGACTTGCAGGCTGAATGATGATTGCAGATGCTATTGCAGGAGAGGGGGGCAATTCTAATGCTAGTGCTGCGTCGGATGCTGCTGCTGACTGTATGGAGCTTCTGGGAGATGCTGCCGGATGCTGTGCTGGAGCTGATGTTGCTGAATGGCTGCGTGCTGCTGTGAAGTGCGCCTGGCTGCTGCGAGTTGCATCACCTGGCTGTTATGACTGCACTGCTCTAATTAGCTGGGCAGCGTGGCTGTAAGCTGACTGGGCAGCAGCTCTGTTGGCTGCCTACGCTGGGCAGCCAGGGTCTGCTGGCAGAGCAGGACGACCAGCAATAGGAGGTGCTGGACAGCGCTGCAGACTGTGCAGCGACCAGCACCAAGTCCAGCACCAATTACTCAATTCAGAGAAGCAGAAGCTCCCGCCAGTTGGCTGGACAAAACAAGGCGACCACAGCTGTAGTATAACAGCAGCAAAACAAGAGCTGAGTGCATGGAACAGTACGACTCACCTAATGAGGGTGACAGCCAGCTACAGTATAGCTCGTTCAGCTATCAAGGAGAAGAGGGAAGAGGGAGGGATCACTAAGCTCTGATACCAGTTGAATGGGAGAGAGAATTAGGGTTAGAGATTCATGTGGGAGACATACACAGAGAAACAAGGGAGAGAGAGAGAGAGAGAGAGTTGTGGGGATAAGTCAACTCATCAAGATATGAGTGTGTGACTCCCCTATCACACATGTATATTGCACTAGTACACATAGGGCACTTAGTACATTAAAAGTACTAAGTGTACTATGTACTATAACTTATGGGCTTGTACACACTATAAGGGTGGGCATAATGCCTTTACCCCAACAAAATCGTCTCCTCTTATTCCGCTGCTGCGAAATCTATCACCAAACACTACATTTTCACTGTTGAATCATTGTTGGCTGCTCCAAGTCTCTCCTCTGCTTTCGCTTGCTACCTTCAACCATTCTCTCATGATATTAGAGCGCTAAGGTTCTCAATCCCGCGGCAACTTGCAACTCTCTATTGCACCCTTCTTCCCTCTCTCTCACACTATCATCATTCATGGCATCTCAAGGTGAAGGCGCCGCCGCCACATCTTCCGTTGCGGGCTCTTCACGAAGGAGGCCGGCGGTGCACACATGGTCATGGTGGGATGAGGTCCACTACACTAGTCGTGGAGTGGGCGGTGGTTCAAGGGCATGGAATTGCAAGCTTTGTTCCTACAAGAGAAGTGGCGGCGCCAACAAAGTGCGAGCTCACTTTTTGCACGAGGCCGGTCATCAAGTGCAATTTTGCGCACGCATTACTCCTGAGAAGCGAGCGGAGCTTCTTGAGAAGCTCAAGGTTTATGAGGCGGCCGAGGCGGCAAAGAGAGGGCGACATGTTGCCGTTGATCCTCATGATGTGGTGAGAGCACGAGAGCAACCGATGCGAATGGAGGTGGAGAGGAACCCAAATCTTGCTTCAAGCTCTCAACCATTCAAGTCCACTCCATCCACATCGGGTGCCTCCATTCCCATCCGCCATCAATCCACTCTTAACGAGAATTGGAACCCAAAATTGAAGGATGAGGTGGATAGGTCGGTGGCTAGGTTCTTCTACCACGACCACATTGCGTTTCAGGCAGCACGGTGAGAGTCAAGACTCAATTCTCTTCACTCTTTTTTTTTTTTTATGTCTCATGCTTCAAAGCATTTGTCATATTGCCAAAAAAAGCTAACATGCTACATGGTTTTCCTTACTTGAAATAGGTCTCCTTACTTCCGTGAGATGGCCACAAAGATCGGGGAATATGGCCCCTCTTATGTGCCACCTTCATCGGAAAAGATTCGCACCACTTTGCTTAATAGGGAGAAGTTGGCTGTTGAGCACGCGGCGGCGGATACAAAGGCAACGTGGGAGACTAACGGAGTCTCTCTCATTGTAGACGGATGGAGTGACACGCACAAGCGCTCCATCCATGGAGTGGTGGCCTACTCAAGGGACAAAGTGTACTTCATCGAGTCACATGATGCGAGTGGCACTGGGAAGGCCGTGGATGTGCTTGCCGTGGAATGGGCGTCCACGATCGAGGTCATTGGGCCGGAGCTTGTGGTCGGCATGGTGGCGGATGGAGAGGCGTCAAATAGGGCAACCGGGACCATTATTGAGTCAATGTATCCATCCATCACAGTTTCTTTTTGCATGGCCCATTGTCTCAACAACCTCCTCAAAGACATACGTGCCTTGCCATGGATTGCACCCACCATTGAGGAGGCTAACCAGCTTGTATCCTTTGTCCTCAACCACCAAAGGCTGCGACATGAGTTCTCTAAAAGGAGCACTCTTTCCCTCCTCAAGTATTCTGAGACAAGGTTTGCATACAACTTCCTCATGCTAGGCCGCTTGTCTAGACGTGGCGGAGCCCTAAGAGGGCTTTTCCTTAGTGATGAATTTTCTGCCATGCCGCAGTCAAAATCGGAAACAGGGAGAACGTGCCGAGATCGCGCCGACGATGCCGCTTGGTGGGAGAAGGTGAAGACACTCGACGCCTTGGTCAAGCCTATTGTTCACCTTCTACGAGTCATTGACGGCCGTGAACCATGTATCGGCAAGGTCTATGAGGCCATGGATCGCATGATCGAGTCACTCCAGCAACTTGTGCCAGACAGGGCCAAGTTTGAGGAGATCCACTCATTATGTGAGTCCAGGTGGAACTCCTACTACTCCCCTCTTCATGCGGCTGCCTTTGTGGTTGATCCAAAGTTCCACGGGCAGAAAGCAAGAGGCCGACAAGGAAGTAAGCAGGGGATGGCGGATCATTTTGGAGCGCTTAGAGCCCAACCCTACAATCCGGCGGAAGATCAGAGACCAGCTATCTCAGTACATGACACGGCAGGGATCTTTTGGATGTTTAGATGCACAGCTTGACCACCTCAAGATTGGGTCTCCTCTTTGGTGGGAGGATTACGGATCAGATGGGCCGGAGTTGCAGCGCTTGGCTATTCGCATCCTTAGCCAGGCTGTGAGCTCTAGTTGCTTGGAGCAACTTTGGAGCGTTTACAGTCACATTGCCTCTAAGAAGAGGAACCGCCTTGAAGTGCAAAGGGCAAGTGATTTGGTTTTTGTGAGCGCTAACATGCGCATGCTATGTGCGACAGCAACAGGGAAGGCGGATCCCTTCACCGAATGGGAGATGGCACAGCAAGATCCTGCAGCTCAGGAGCATCTTGAGGAGGTAGAGGAGGAGCTACAGCCTGAGGGAGAGGAGGAGGCTTCAAATGGCATCGACGACTTCGACTTCCAAGCCTCCCGCGAGGCTAGCACTTCAAGAGCTTGAGGCTTGACTCTTGAGCCTTGAGCCATCTCACCTTTTTTGTGCCCACTGCCAATGGCCATGATCTATTGTGATCTATCATCTATGATCTATCTAGTATCTCTATTTTGTACCCACTCTTTTTTGTAACCCTCACTGCCATGAGGCATGTACTTATCTCTTTGTATCTATCAGACTATCAATCACATAATCAATGTGCCATCGATGTTTTATTAGCGCATTTTGCTCAAAATGACTCTTGTTTTTTTATCTATTCGGTGTAAAATTTTGTTCAAAGTGTGTCTCTATATGTATGTCATGCATACAACTCCTAAATTGCTTTTAAAAAAGAGGTTTTTTTTTGCCGTTCCCGACCCTGTCCCCGGGACGGCACTTCCCCGTGCACATGCGCGTGCGCGTGTGCCACATCTAGACATATATACGTCCATGTATATGTAAATATGCATATACATCTATCTACACACATCCAAACATATATATGTCTATGTATGTAAATATGCATATATGTATATCCATACATTTGAATACACACACACACACACACACACACTGTGTGTGTGTGTAGTAAGAAAGAGTGCATTACTGTGTGTGTGTAGTAAGAAAGAGTGCATTACTGCACGCGCATGCAAATTTCGTGCTCTAGATCCAAGTTGGCCACTGATGGTTGCCTCGAGTTATGATAGCAGGCCCAATATTAGCACATGAATGGTGTGCTGTAAATAAACAAGGCATAAGAGTTTAATCCCTTTACCTGCTCCAGATTGGTGGCAACTGCCAGTAGATTCTTATCTCCCGCTACAAACTTCAGATCGATTACTTCCTCGTTGTATCCAATCAGTCTCTTGCTAATCTCAAGATCAAGCTCCCCAACGTCTGATTTCACCACACTATAGAACAGTAACCGTTGGTCGCCTGTGACACACATAACACCCTCTGCTGAGGGCATCACAGCTGCACCAACAAACCCTCTTTTCTCTTCCTCTTTGTCCGAAACGACTGGTGCGCCTGATGACCTCTGCTCATAAAGGCAAACAGCACTGCAATCCGGAGAAAAAAAAGCTCTACTTTCTCAGTTGACCTAATGGTATGGGGAAAACGCCCTTGAAACCACCAGATACACCAAAAACAATCTACAGCTATTACTTAGTAGGTCCTCACCCTTCAGCAAGCCAGATCCGAATGATGCCCCGCTCCCCAACTGTTAAGAAGCAGACTGGCCCTACGCCACTTTTTTTTGCCTTCTCCAGCTTCTTTTTGTTACAGATTCCCATTAGTTGACTGCCATCTGGTACAATGCAGACAGCTTCAAGGGGTTCATACACAGGAACTGTTGTCTGCAAGCTGAAATCTTGCAGACTCCATACATTAACCACCTACAAAAATGCCGGTAGAATCAATCAGACTAAGAAACCAGGCTACACAAACACAAAACGTGGGAATGGGTGTGGGCAACATCTTACGGACACTGTAGATGAGATAGAACCTAAATCCAAACTCTAAATGTTACCTTATCTCTGCCAGCAGTGAGCAAACAATTGCTGCCAGTCGCGACCACCATACTCGTAATTGTTGAGAAGTGTTTCTCTAAAACAGCAACACATTTTTTTTTCACCAGATCCCATACACGAACTGTGGCATCATCACCTCCTGAAAAAAGCTGTGTCATGTTCAACTTAGCAGTCCCTCGTAGAGAAAGAAATCCATTTGGAAAACCACCTTACTTGTTAGTACTATTTAAAAAAATATCAATCAAAGAAAGAAACGTTATTAGCAAAGTTGATGAAAGTGATCCTGAGCTGCTCACCAAGAGACGGTTTGGATCCGGATTAAAGACAACAGTTGTGACTACACCATTATGACCACGGAAAGCATGAGTACAATACCCACGATCTGCATCCCAAACAAATACAGCTCTGTCTGCACCCGCAGTTGCAAGAAGTCCTCCAGATGCATCCACTGCCATGTCTGCAACTGGCCCTTCGTGAGCCTGCAGCAAAATCATCAATTCAACACATCAACACCTCCATAAAGAGGGTAAATTGCACAGATTCTGCTCAAATTGTAGACTCCCTTCATGGCTTGGTAACAAGCATGATATCAATATTTGAGCTATTTGAGCTTCTGAAAATGTTGTCATACCCACCTGAAGCTTGGGCATCCACAATTGAGTACCTTCATTGTCTGTTCACACTTTTAGACTCAACATAAAAGTCCTAACACTACGCCCAGCCATACACTCACGGAAAACTGGTCCTTCTCTCCTTTTACCATATGTTCATGGTGGTGAAATGAAGATGTGTCCCAAGAACATACGTTATAGTACAGATATCAATATTTGAGCTATATCCCTGAATTTATCAGGCAGGGTTGCAATTTGCATAATGTGTATAGCTACAGAAAATGTTTCCTACCCACCTGAAGCTTGGCACCCAAGATTGAGCATCTTTGTTGTCTATTAGCACTTTTGGACTCAATATAAAAGTCCTAACTCTGGGCCCAGCCATACACTCAAGAAACCTGGAGGTTCTTCCCTCCTTTTGCCATATTTTTATAGTGGTGAAATGCAAATGTATCCCAAGAACATACATGTTTCTTTTAAAATAGTGTAGATCCAATCTTCATGATGAGGCAAAGCAATTGTTATCATCTTGAGTTCACCCAGGAAAAAGCTAGGAGTATGCAAGTCTCAAGAAGATTGGTTTGACGCAAAAGCATACAACAAATGTACTGGCAACCTGAAGGCAATAATATAGAGATGGTGATGGTTCCCTTTGGCATAAGAGAAGGAAAATCCCCATATAAACACCTAGAGATAGGTCGCCTCAATCATGTGAGGAGCCTGCTTGTGACACACAGACTGCCACATGTCCGTGCCACCCTTATAACTCATGAAGTAGTCAGTTAGTTGTTTATAGTCGGTTAGTTGTTTCACTTTTTATTTACATCTTTCATGCCAAATATCATTATTCCATGTGGAGAGAGAGAGTGTGTGTGTGGGGGGGGGAGAGAGAGAGAGAGAGAGAGATGACACGAGGAAAAATTTGTACTTTTATGCTACCCTTCTAAACAAATTACATGGTGATAATATGATTTTTTTAAAGGTACCTTCCATGAGCGGATGCAGGTAGCAGAGGCGAGGTGCCAGAGCTTCACTTGCCGGCTACGGCTGGCTGCGAAGAGCGAGGCACCGTCGGGAGTGATGGCAAGGGCAGTGATGGGCTCTGAGTCGCCCTCCAAGGTGGAACACACAGAGCCGGAGGCCAAGTCCACCACTTTCACCTGGTCCGTGCAGGCGCAGGCCACAAAGGAGGCATCGGGCGCCAGGGCAACAGGACCCCCCGTGTAGACTAGCTGCACTGCAGGAGTGCACCTGTAGTTCTTCTTCAGAAGGGGCGCGGCCGCCATAGCCAATGACGATTCCAAGCACCGGTGATCAAACCCTAACCTGTGGCAGAAACGGCAACTCACACAGGTGCAGTAAACCCAGTTTCCGCAACCTAGCTTTCCTCAATGCCCTAACGGGTAGCAGAAAACAAAACCTTCCTTAAACCCCCATTTGTTACCATCTTCCTTTTTGAACCCCTTCCCTCACTCTCTAAAATCACTAGAATAGTAGGGCAGGATTGCATGACTATGTACATTTGAAATATCAATATTTTTTTTTAATCTTGGCTTGAAAGTAGAAAGTACACATGCAAAGCCATCGCTCGCACAGGGAAAATTCGAACCCACAACCTAGAGACTCTCGAACTTCATTCTAACCACTGCATTAACACACGAGTGGCAGGGCATGGCAAGCCTTCATTAATTAATCCATATTCACACAATATAGTCACAAAATATATTTTTTATTAACATAGAAGTAAACATGGAGTAATCCTTCTCATAGAATTCTCATAGAAGCAAGACATGGCAAGCCTTCAATAAACCTTAATGTGTTTATTGAAGCAGGACATGGCAAGCCTTCTATAAACCTTAATGGGGTTATTGAAGCAGGACATGGCAAGCCTTCATTAATTAATCCATGGTCACACAATAGTCACAAAATGTATTTTTTATTGATTGTTCAGATGGAAGTAAACACAGTGTAATCCTTCTTGTGAGGAGCTTCCACAATTGGTTTTTGAGATATGTGAATGTCCAAGTTCTCACAAGCTTCTATGAGGACAACATATAAAGTCACAACTTATACAACCAAGAGTAGCCACATCATTGGCTACTAAGTACATGTGCCTCTATCTCAAGATAGTGTGGATCAATCAATGAGACTTAAGAACCAAAAATTTGCACTTAGGCCATGATCCCAGCACTCCATCTCCCATAACCAGAATACCCAATATGTATGTATACAACTGAGGGAAAAAATAAATGATATATACTAATGTCAAGAGAGTGATAGCATGCCTATTAAAGCATCATAACTGCATTTATTTAAGTTATTTGTTTGTACAAACAATTCATAATATGTCGTGGATGTGAATGATATCTACAATTTGAGTGCCCTTTCCCAGTATATAGCAACTCAATTATGGATGTCAAGATCTCCCATAAGACAATGAACTTGATCATTCCTAGAAAGGTGTTTCTCTCCTTGGCCCCACCTGATTGCCTAACGACCAATGAGACCATGTAATTTTGGCCCCTGATACATTAATAGCCCGTCTCCCCATTGGAGTCCACATGACCCTCAAGGAAGGTGTGTTAGATGTTCTCTCTTTGGCTAGCCTACACCTACAAACACTTACATGAGCATGTATTTTTCTTTTGCATGCTACCGACAATTACTCTAATCACAAGAGTACCATTTGAGTTGCGCAACATATTTCTCTTATGCTTGCTATCACATCTACATCTCTCTCTCTCTCTCTCTCTCTCTCTCTCTCTCTCTCTCTCTCTCTCTCTCTCTCTCTCTCTCTCTCTCTACCACAGTTATGGCTTGATACTTCATCCCTCTCTTTGCACACATGCTCCATCCTAGCACCATGAATACTAACACTAGTGAATGACATATGCTTTGCTCTATTCCTCTAGGGGAATTGCTTTATGGGAGACAACAATTTGAGCCAATGGCATTTTTTGAAGTTTAGAAAGGTTAAAAGAAATGGAGTTGATAACAATTAGGGTAACAAGATGTGACATGACATGTGCTTTGTTCAAGGAATTGCTTTATAAGAGGCAACAATTTAAGCCAATGGCATTTTTTGAAGTTTAGCAAAGGGGCAAAAGAAATGAAGATATGCCAACAAAAGAATAGAGTTGATAACAATCAGCTTGGCATCAAAGGGTAATAGGATGTGTTAGACTTTCTAGCTTCCTTTTCTGAAACACCCAATCCATTATTGGAAACCCTAACCCCAATGAGCAACCCAGATGATTAAAAATGTTGCCTTTATTTCCTACACACCCACCTATTTAAAGCACAAGATGAGCTTTAACTGGTTGAGTGTAATGTATACAGTCACTCCCTTAATGCCACTGCAAGGCTCCATGAGGGCAGCACCCAAGGGAACATCCACCAAAGCTACAAATAAGAAAGGCTCCACAAGGGCAATAGCTAAGGGAACATCCACCAAAGCTCAAGCTCCAACTTTAAAGCAAGCAACTAAAGAGCTTGAGGTGCAATCTTCAGAGGCTACAATAGCTCTTGAAAATGCTAAAGGACCGAGAACTTGAGATCTATAAGAAGAAGACATCAAGAAGAGCACATGAAACTATAATGCACGATCAATTCTCAAGAACAATGGTGTCGTGTAAGAGTGGTTTGGATGAGTGCTCCAAATCTACCTCCCTTGCAGAGACAATGAGAGTGATCATCCTCTCTTCTCAATGAAAAGAAAGTCATTGACTATCCAAACATTCCCAAGAAACTCAAAGAGTAACCCAACTCCGTGTTGTAATTAAAACAAGCCCAAGAGCTTGTAAGAAAGGTGTAAGTTGAATAAGAACCTAATCTTAAGCAAGTGGTCAAGTATGAACCACTACCCCACCTAAGCGTATTTTAGAGCCTATTTTAAAGCAAACCATAAAACCTATGAGGGAGCCTCGGAGTTTAAGGCCTTGACCAAACCTATAACCATTCTTAAGAGGCCATGAAAAGAGCCAATTCTACAGCCTCTACTTTTAGAATCAATCCAACTAGATCTCGCAGCCTCTACTTTTAGAATCAATCCAACTAGATCTCGCATTGCTAGATGTAATGAAAGAGGCCTCAATGGAAGGCAAAAGTTGGCCTTCCATGGGTCATCATAGTCATCACATATTTTCTCCGAGGAAATTAGTAGGACAACTTCATTTCAATCCCTTCAAAGGCACCACCTCCTTAGGAACATATAGTGCACATACCTTACACGAAGTCCTAGATCACCTCCGAGTGAGTGCAATGCCCACGAGACATAAGCAGGCCTCACAGTTTTCTTATCCTTGGAAGTTTAAGTCCCAATAAGTTGTCTTTTGGAAGGGAAAACTAGAGTTCCCTTAGAAAGACCACTGAACTACATGGAAAGACTTGGTTAATTTGGATGCAATGGTGCACCTTCCTTCGACTTATGTCGTGATGATGAGAGTTGGGATTGTTGAAATGTTAGAACACCTAAGTTGATAACAAGCTCTGATAGCAAATCATCTCACCAAGGACACATCAAAAGATGGTTAAGGTGAAAGCACATCAGGCTCAATGTAACAATATATTACAAACTTAGCAGACAAATGCACAGGGGCTAAGATACATTGAGGCTACAAAAGTACAGGAAGAGTTTTTAGAGAAGTGGGGAGGAGGATTAGAAAAGATTAGTACCATTGGTAAGGCACGGGAGAGATTCCTTCTTACCCCTCCTTAGAGCGTTGGGCTCTAAGGTGGATAATTATTTGCTCACCCACTATATATGTTTTATAATACTCTCAAATTGGTCGTAAGTTCAATATTGAAGTCAAAGAGGTGGACTTAGTTGAACCTAGGGAGGAATCCAAACCAACGTTCATTGATAGGGTCTTGATTCCTAAGAGGAAATGGAATTGGTTGAGTTGTTAAAAGAATTCGAGGATTACTTTGCTTGGAAATGCATGGATATGAAGGGGGTACCACCACGCAAGATGTGGTGTAGCACACGATCCCGATCATTGAGAGATCAAGATCAACTAGGTATCTACAATTGTGTTATTGGTGTAGGATTTATTTATGAAATCAAGGACATTGATTTGTCATTGTGCTAAAGAAAAATGGAAATGTGTAGATTTGGAAAGAGTCAATGCGACCATGTGGAAAGATCACTCTACCCATTGCCATATACTGAACATATTTTAGAAAGAGTAGCCAGAGAAGAGTCTTATATCTTCTTAGATAGCTTCTATAGTTATAACCAAATGTCCATAGCACTAAAGGATCAACACAAGACCAAATTTACGATGATGGCATGCATATTTGCTTATCGGATTATACCCTTTGGACTAACTAATGCCCCTACAACATTTCAATTTGACTAATGTACACAGCTTTCAAAGACTATCTATAGAAGGGGTTGGAAGTTTTCATTGACAATTTGTGTGGTCACTCTAAGTGGAAAGACCACCTATCTTGCTTTGAGTAAGGTATTTCAAAGGTGTTGATTGTATCAAATATTCTTGAACCCATTAAAATGCTAATTTTGGGTCAAGCATGGTGTTATATATTGGGACATATTATGCTAATTTTTGGTGAAGCATGGTGTTATACTGGGACATATTATGGGAGCACAGTGTTATATTGGGACATTATGTTGAAAAATGGTATCTCCATAAATGAAGGAAAAGTCAAGTTGATTTTGGAATTAACTCCAAGTAGAAAGACCCCCTATCTTGCTTTTGAGGAAGGTATTTCAAGCGTGTTGATTGTATCAAATATCCTTGAATGCATTAAAATGACAATTTTGGGTCAAGCATAGTGCTAAACCGAGACATATTATGTCTAAAAATGGTATCCTTGAACCCATTAAAATGCCAATTTTGGGTCAACCATAGTGTTAAACTGGGAAATATTATGTCTAAAAATGGTATCTCCACATATGAAATCAAAGCCGAGTTGACTTTGGAACTATCTCCATCCATAATTTTCAAGGGAGTGCAAAAGTTTAGGGGACATGCTGGGTACTATAGAATATTCATAGCATTCTATGCAAAGATTGCAAGGCCATTTCATAGACTACTTATAGTCTTTGAATAAACCAAAGAATGATATCAGAAAACTTAAGAAGGCCCTACCAATCTCAAGACCCCCTAATTGGGACATAATCTTCCATGTACATATTAATGTATTAAAGTTCTCCATTGGATATGTAGTAGCACAACCACAGGAGCACAAATTAGACCACTCTATTTATTTTGCCAATAGATAGGTGAGTGAGGTAGAAACGCATTACACCACAAGAGAGAGAGAAGGGTTGCCCATGGTTTACGCCATAAAAATATGTAGACACTATCTCTTGGCCACAAATTCTATATTCTTTATGGATCACCAGGCCTTGTTATATCTTGTTAATAAGCCTTACACTCCGAGAAGGATTACAAGATGGTTGCTCTTAGAGTGTGACTTCATGATCACTATAAGAAAATGAATGCATGTTTTAACTGTGATCATATATTGCAGAATTCTAATGGTAAGCCCCCACAAAAACTGATGATGGTTTCCATGATGCGTGCTTATTTAAGATTGACATGGTGCCTCAGTGGAGTGATGAAATATCTCAAAACCTTGCCTATAGTTTTTTCCAAGATTGATCACTAAATAAAGATAAGATGCGAGACGACTTATCATGCTAGTGGTACCATATCAACTGATAATAACGGAATAACTATACAAGCTAGGTAAGGATGATGTTTTACAAATATGTGTACTATAAGATGAATTTGTGTAAGTATTGGAGGAAGCACAATCCAAAAATTAGAGAACACTACACTACGAAAGTGATGGCACCGAAGGTTCTCCAAGTAGGATTACAATGGGCCAATGTTATTTGGTGATGTAGCTATGAGTGTAAATGATTCATTGTATGGTAGTAGAGGGACAAGATGTCCCTCACCCTAGTAATATTCTAACAACCCTTTGAAAAACGGGAAATTGATTCTATAGGACTCCTTAGTCTTGTTGCACATAGAGAACATAAGCCCACTATATCATAGCAGCAAGATTATTTCATAAAGTGGGCTAAAGCAAGGGCTACTAGGAAGGCCGATGCATGAAGGGCTTCATGGTACTACAAGTAAACCCTATTATCCACCACAAGCCAATGGGCCAAACAGAGAGCATGAACAAGATCTTATGTGGCATTCTAATAAAAACCATTGAGGCAAGTAAAATGGGCTAGGAACACAAGCTTACAGATGATGCGTTGTGGGCCTACCAAACATCATATAAGGTAGCCATGGGTTACACCCTATTTTGGTTACCCTATTTCAGTTGACCTATGGGGTTGACATTATGATGTCTATGGAATAGATATTCCAAGGTTTTTTTGACTTGCTATATCCGGAAATTTCGATGGCGAGAACTTCAAAAAATTGTAGCGAACATGGGAGTCTCGTTTCTTTTATGCCTTGAACTGTAGTGGCGTGAGTCTCCATTTGATAGGCATGAAGACTGGATCAACTTGTTTGTTGGGGGGGGCTGAGCCTTTATATTCCCAACAGTACTCTCGAATGATCAGGTATTCCTTACGCCATTCTGATTAGATGCCAAAATCCTCCAAGTGGGATTTGTCTCCATCTATTTCAATAGCATAAAAACCACCCTGTGTGTACATTGGATGCTGGCGTCGCCATCTGCGGAAACAATAACTGATCATAAAGTAACTACCCTGATCCCCAGCAGATCTACGTAATGCGGGTTTGCCAGCTTTGTATGCTTTGCCACATTGTCCCACAATGTACCTTCTCGTATTGGTAGCAATTCTTCCAGATCTAGCATTGGGGCTGTGAGCGGATAAGGGATATTGTGCTCCCACCTCAACTGTATGTTGGAGTAAGCCTTGGGCATAATTCTTCATGTCGAATCAAAGGGAGTGATCGGCATGAGCACTTGGAACATCAACTTGGGCTTTAGTAGAGGATTCCCATCTTTGATCATGCTCTCATATTCTGCAGTTGGAACTATATGCAAAAAGGTAGTACATCATCAATGGGAATGGGAGCACATACCTCATCGACTGGCTGTTGGGGATATAAGGTCATTGTCGGCAATTCCTCGAGGTCTAGAGGGTTTGTGGGAAGATCCACAAAGGGTAAAGAGAAGTGTGAAAATATGCAATCAGCCTCAATTTTGTTAGAAGGAGTGACACTTGGATAAGGATTTAAGAGCTTACTAGGATGGAAAAACATGACAAGTGATAGATTGGGATGATCCTACGGCTTCTTCTGGTGGTTGCCTTGAACTGGGTGGTGGGTGTGGAGGTTTAACCGTTCTCATAAACTCATGGAGTTATGTGATTTCATATCTGGCTATATTTGGATATTCAATGTGAGTGAGATAAAAGTCATAAAGAACACTCGTTAACATGGCCTCCAGATGTATATGGATGTTTCTATAAAGTTTTATAATACCTAAAGGATGATACATTGTGGATTCAAAAAGGTTTAAGTGCTGATGTGTATCATAAACTTCCACCCACCCTTGGCATACGATCCATTGATAGCTACGGGCTATAACCTTGTAGTTGGCCGGTGTGGATGGTATTGCATATGGCATGAACATGTCTAGTTTATCAACACTGTCATCTAAGATAGCCAATTGTTGTAACCCCTGAAACCAACTACGTAGGTTTAGCACGGTAGCATGTAATTGAAAAAAGAAGATATCAGATGGGTTACTAAGAACTATATCTCCCCTTAGGATTCCCATGACAATTGTGGGGTTCGCATCCCTCGCCGTGTTTTGATATATTAGTGTAAGGTCTCCTAAATTGAGGTCTTCTATTAAGTTAATTTCATATTGAAGTAAAGAGAGGGTCAGTGTAGACAAAAATAGAGTTAGTGTCTGAGGAGGAGCCCGAGAAGTCACCGGCAAAAAGGACCCTATCTCCGAAGCATGCTCGATGAGTTACTGTAACTCGTCAGTTTGCTCTTACCGTTGAGAATGTCCCTGGAGGCCAAGCGTTCATTCCAAATCCTAGGTTCTTTGATCATTTTCGTTGAGGAGGGAGGAGATTGATGCTTCTCGTGCATCCCGAGCAGTCGCCAACTCTGTGTATCTTCTATTGGCCTCTTCTTTTGTAATTATTTCGCCCCCATTGGCTTGGGCTTGAGCCTCTTCTAATTGCACCAGTCGTTCTTGTGCCAATAATTGGCTTGTGTTGAGTTGTTTGTTGACATGCTCAAGGACTTGTTGTTTGGTGGCTCAGCAGCATCTCCTCCAGTTGCGTTGATTTGGCATTGATGGCCTCATTGAGGTCTCTGATCTTTTCTACATATGGATTGTTTAGTTGTTCTCGCTCTGTGCCTAGAGGCTTGCCACCTTTTTTTCTAATATAGCAATTGTTTCCTTGAGCTCGTGGATTTGTCTTCTGAACCCCTCTTCCTTGGCTTGAAAGGTGGCATGTGCTTCTCTTAGTTGTTGTGTGTGCTACACTTCTTTTTATTTGGTGTTTGCCACTTCTTGCTGAAGTCATTATTTTGCTTGTTTTAATTGGGCCTTTAGCTCCTCATTTTCCTTAGTGGTTTGGACTATTTGTCTTGTTGATTAGCCTATTATGCCCTTCCATTGTTGTTATTCGTGCCTCTAACTCTTTAGTAGCCCTTAAACTTTTAATGATTACCTCCTTATGTGTGGCGTCAATGGCAACTAATTGATCTTTGAGAGCTTGCACTCGGTTAGTTGTGTCTTTAACCTGTTTCCATAGCTTTGCATTTCTGTCATGCAGCAGCATATGAGTTGTCAGCAGAGCAGGTGACAACACCATACCCTTTATTCCCATGACCATATACTTGAACTAGTTGAGGCTGAGCCGTCTGATTCATGAAATTGGTGCTGCAGTAGTTTGTCGATTCTTTCCATGGTCTCTTCTAGGAAAAGATCTGCATCTTTGGGCATATCTAAATTGTGTGAGAAGGACCTTTCTCCTTGGTTGTCTTCGACGTCCAGCCTCTTTGCTTGCTGGAGCTGGTGGGCTGTCTTCTGTTCTCTTGCACTTGTCTGCTTTGTGTTCCTCCTGAGCATCCTCTGGATGGATTGAAGTAGCTTCTTTATTATTTTTATCGACATCTACTTGTGGCAATTGTTGTTCCTCCTGTTCTTATGTGGCACCTATCTCAACTGAGGTGTGCAGATCCGAGATGACTGAATCATGTAGTGGTGAGAGGTTGTTGAATACAAGGGTGGTAGGGATGGAAGGTGGTGTTTGCAGAATTGACTTTGGAGCTATGGCTTCTATTAAGATGATCTTCTCCACTACATGACTGAATCATGTAACGGTGAGAGGTTGTTGAATACAAGGGTGGTAGGGATGGAAGGTGGTGTTTGCAGAATTGACTTTGGAGCTGTGGCTTCTATTAAGATGATCTTCTCCACTCCCATTGCTTGTTGCTCCTCCAGAGCTTGGTGATATGATGCAATGTCCTTAGCGTCCTCTTCCTCCACGTGCTTTGTTTCTACTTCCACCTGTTGGAGGCTGCCCCTCATCTTCTTAGATTTCTTTAACTTCTTGCCATCCTTGGTAAGCTCCTATACAAGCTCCTTTGTCTCTTTAAGGACAGCTTGTCCCTGTTACAGCTTTTCTGGTAGGTGTGCAGGTGCTCTTCTAGTAGTTGTGCTGGTAGGTGTGCATTTGGTTCCATGACTCCTTGGCCATGTGATAATTCTGTGTCCTGAGTGCCTTGGGGTATTGGGATGCTACCTGCATGGTTGAGAAACTTCGTTGATGAGGTAAGGGTTGCATACCTTGGATTGGTGAGACCTTAGATAGTTATCCAATTCCCTGTGGATGTACCAAGCCCAATCCTCTGATTTCTCCTCATGTACCTTGGCGATTCTATAGAGAGGGATTTTGTTGTACTTGTCCACCAGTTTTACTTGCATGAGCATAGACATCGCTTGACAGGCTCTTTTATGTACTTCTTCCCTTATGTTCTCATATTCAGCTCCATTTGAATTATATGACACCTTCTTGAGCGTGTCTTCTTTGGCATATGATCTAGTGGGCGAACATGTGATGGAATGGGAGAGGGGCAATTGTAGTGCATCTCTTATCATGCTTCGGTGACGAGTACCTGCTTCATTGATCCATTTGGCTTTGTGATGGCCCCCCTTTTTGTATTCTTGTTGTTGGATTTGATGAATTCTACACAAAGTGATGAATTGATTGTGCGGGGTAGAACCTCTTCCATCTTGCCCAGCCCCACTTTTTCTAACTTATGTTGGACATTAGTGTCTTCCAGAATCTTTAGGCACTCAGGGCTGTGGTATTGGAGGATAACCTTCCCTTGATTTGTTTGTATGTCTATTTGGAGCATTGTCCATGGTAAATCATGTGCGTATGGTCCCAGATATGTCAAATTTGTGCCTCTTTGCACCTGCTTCCTCTTGGCGGCCAGTGATCCTATAGCACTAGCTTGAATGACACCCAGGTTTCCTTCAAACTCTAGGTTAGAGGTTTGTAAGGATGCCATCTATAACATTATCAATATAGCATGTATCATGGTTACATCACTTACCGGCCCACTTGTTTCACAGGTTGACTCAAAAATCTCTCTGTGATGGATTGGGTCCCCATCTCCTAAGAACTTTTGCATAAGCTTTGAAATGATGTGTGGCTTCATCTAAGATGATCTAGATTCACGGGAAGTGCCTAGTTACCTAACCATGCCTCTACCCATTTCTGCAGCCATATTCAATAGATCTGCCCTTATGACCTCATTTAGATCTATGTTGGGATTCACCATTTTTGAGGAGCTACCCCCTACCTAGACCTAGACCTCGTCCTCTCCCTGCATTGGTTCTTCTATTCAATTCGGGTCTATGGCTGGGTCTAGGTAAATCCTCGTTACCTGGCTCATTATTAGTAGTAGCAGCCTCAACTCGCCTTTGTTGTATTAAAAGTTTCATGTTCTGCAATAATGTGGGATCATTGATCATGTCATGTATATCCTCTCTTGTGTAGAACCGATCTTCTCCTCCTGAAGATGCCCTAGGTAGATTGTCCACTTCTGCTTACGTTTCAAGGAATTCCTCATCCTTGGGTTTCTCGTTTATGGGTTCTAAGGCTGGTATTATTCCTTTTGTCATTCCCATCCACATGTTATTGGTGGGCATTTCTAGATGTTTCTAAATCCTTGCCAGGTGGTTGAAACAGATTCAAATTATCCATTTCCCTTTGTTCTGCCCATCGTTCTTTTTTTTTTGCATATCAAGCTCTTGCCTTTTTAAGCTCAGTAGCCGCAATTGTCGCTCTGCTTCAACCTCTTCAAGTCCATTTCCACTTCCTCAGATGTGGGGAAGAAGATTTGACCTATCTTGGCAGCATTTTCCTTGTCCCTCCTAAGCCTAGGGATCATCCCACTAATCCTCACTATGTTAGCATTCTTAGGTGCAAAAGTTAGGGCTGTTTGGGTTGGTAAGTTTGCGTGTCCCATGCTTGTTGATGGGTCTGTGCCTGTAGATTGCGCTTCATCTTTTGTGCCATGCAGAAGACCAAAAAATCCCCTAGCCATATCAAAGATTCCACTAGATTTCGCAGCAGAAGATGGTTTTTCTTCCTCCCCAAAGCCAGAGAATCTTAGCCCTTCTTCCATGGATTCTTCTCTACTTGTTTCTATGGTGGTGGTTAGATTTCTCCAAGCTGCAATAGTTAATTGAGTGCTCGCCGAGCAACCTAAACCAACACTTCTTTAGTAGGAAGAACCTGGGTGATTTGATGCACTATCATCAGGGGCAAGGTTGTCTCCAATGAGTTTCCCTGACCTCAAGTGTATGAGAAAGTGTTTCAACAGGCTAAATAATTACTCTAACCGCTACGCTTTGTTTTCTGTCGAACTGACTCTTCTTGTCATGAAACCACAGATCTCTGTGAACTAGCAAACTGCAGTTCACATCGTGAAGTAGCAGACCTTGTCTCACTTCGTGAATTGTGTTTCACGCCATGAACCACTTATGTTTCATGCTTCAAAATCTTAGCTTAGAATTGTAGTAATTTGAGTTAGGATGACTCCTATGGTGCACTTATGAACCTCTCATACTGCTCGTCTGACAATCCTAACTAGAATGTGAAGTTTCATGTCATGAACTAGAATGTGTTTCACGTCATGAAGTATTTCGTTGCACTTTCACGAGATATGATTTTTCCGTTTCTTTGTGTTAGATGTGTTAAGATAAGGCACTCTAAATTTAGTAAGGCAATCTTGAAATTTTCGGCGCTGATTTACGAAAAGTGTTTCATGTTATGAACTAGCAGAGTATGGTTCTCACGCCGTGAACTACTTCTTGCACTTTTTCACATGTTAATAGCCGAGTCAACAGAATGTTGTTTAGAGTGCAATTTCCCTATCCAAAAGATCTGGAAAGGTTGTGCCAAGCAATTGAAATGCAATGCAAGTCACCAACACAACCAATGGCTCCTTGTTTTTATAATTTTTGTGATTTTTGGGAAAAAAATAGAATAAATCGTGTCACCAACTACTAGCTCACGGTAGCGAAATTGGTGACGAAAATAACAAAATCGAAAGAAAAACCAAGTGTAGCTTTCCTCTAGGCAATACCAAGTACTCACCCACACTTCCAAATACACAATTTTCCATAACTACTCTAATTTCTTCGCTTCCACACACAAACCTTATCTACATAGTTTTTCACAATGCATCTTCAAAATGCAAAGGCAATATTGAATCTTGCATAATGGGAGCTGGAGCTCTAAGAGGATGGAAGAAATAATGGTGTTTCCCTGGCAACAACAACGGTGCCAAAAATGTTATGGGCTACTGCACCTCCCAAGAGAGAACTCCAGACATCCACAGTTGGAAGAAGCAATAGACAATAACTATCATTGGGTACTTATTACCAATGCTTTGAGCTCACATCCCTTGAGGCTCTCTAAGCTCGCTTTTTGAAGCCCCACTTCAATCTCCACCTCCATG
Source organism: Cibotium barometz (assembly GCF_041138505.1). Lineage (NCBI taxonomy): Eukaryota > Viridiplantae > Streptophyta > Polypodiopsida > Cyatheales > Cibotiaceae > Cibotium > Cibotium barometz. The sequence continues at coordinate 24,983,526 of NC_141054.1, forward strand.
CTGTCACCACGGAGTCACTCACACCACAATGCAAGGTAATCTTCCTCTCACTCTCCCATACACATGCATAGAAGAGGAACATGCACTAGAGTACACACACTCTCTCTCTCAAGACAAAGTAAGATCTCTCATACCACAAAGGGGGATTGTGTCTTCTATGAGAAATTTCCTTTTATATGGCCCTTATTCACACTTGGGCACCCAAAAGTTATAACTAAAGCCTTGGTTGGCCAGTATCTCATAATGTACAACCTTTATAGTGCCTTTACATAACACTTATTAATGTCCTCAAATGGAGGAGCATCTTTGTTAATCCAAAATGGGATTAATAGTGGCTATTGAAGTAGAAGGAAGGAAAGTCTCTAGTTTGGGGTAAAAAATAACAATACCAGTAGCAAGTACAGAGGAAGAATAAACTAGCTAAACCAAGCCCAAGTTGTTGCGTAAATACTAAAGGCAATGTTAACAAGAAGGCAAGGATACTAACAGAGTAAGGATACTACCAAGGTACCACAAATATTTAAATACCTAAAAGGGTATAAAAAATTAAAGCATAAGCCACAGGAACATTAAAGGTCCACCATTAGCAAAATGAAACAAAGAGAGAGAGACAAGTGAGCAAACAAGCATTGGTTTGGAAAAGGAAACTACAAGTGCCAGCGTGTCCCTATTGATGAAAATGAAGACATAATTCACAAGAAACTTGGTAAACTAGAGCCACTAAATATGAGTAACATCAATGACAAGGGGAAGTGCAAAGTAAAGTAGGACCCTACCCTAGTTCCCATCAAACAACTAGTTTCACTTAGTGGTTAGAAGAGGAGATGCAAAACTCAAGAAGGGAATTGGAGAATCTCTAAGAGCAATATCCTTCCACAACTAGATAGGGAAAAAAGGATGCTACAAGACTATAGGGGGAAGGAACTCAAATCTTATAAGACTTTTAGAAGGAGGGCTAAGTCAAGTTCTACACACCTAAAAAACACATGCCATAAGTGAAACAAGACTCATGCCAAAAACATCACACGATCAAGGGAATCAATCTATGAATTCGTGGGTATAATATAATGAAAAGATGTGAAAAACCATAGATATTCACCAACTAGGAATATCTTAGGTTTTTCACTCCCAAAGAATAGAAAATTAAAAGATCTTTTGACGTGAAAAACCATAGATATTCACCAACCGTGCATATCTTGAGTTTTACATGCTCAAAAAAGTTATTCCCTTAAGTAAGAAATTCATATTCAAGAAGTTAATAAGAGCATGCGATATAGAAAATCACTTCAAAGGATGGAAAATCAAAAGATCTTTGACGTGAAAAACCAATAGATACTTACTCATGACCATGAGTATTTTAAGTTTTTCCTGCCCAAAAAAGTTAGTCCGAAGGTAAAAGAAATCATGCAGGGTGTTTCATATTGATCATAGAATTCAAAACCTAAGCTTGAATTAAAGAAAATTAAAAGGTTTTTTTGGCATGAAAAACCAATAAAGATATGACCGTGAGTATCTTTAGTTTTTCACACCCAGGAAAGTGCATAAAAAAGATGATTTGAGGTACCAAGATGGTTCTAGAAAGTGTGGGGAGACTCTCCATCTAGTTAAAAGAAAAATAAAATGAAAACTTTCAAACGTGAAAATACTACTTTTTCATGATTTGAAAAAATAACATTTTCATGATTCATACGTGAAAATACTACTTTTTTATGATTATGAAAACCAAGGTCTTCATGATCATGAAAACCTTGGTCGTTCTATAGAGTAGTTGTAGCCTCACAAATAAGAATATCAACACTAGAGAGTATAGCCTGTCTAGAATTCTGATAGTGCATTACTTGTGGAATGGAAAAACCTCAAAGGTGGTAAAGCCCTCAAGGTCTATTGATCAAATGTTTGGACCTCCATAATCCAATCACTATAAGAGGGAGGAGATAGCAAGTTTTCTCTCTACTCACTCTATCTCTCTCTCTCAATCCCTCACACACACTTCACACCTAACTATTCTTAGCAAGAATCAAGCAAGCTTACCTCGATTGCACACACACACACACACACACATACACACACTCAAGCACTCACACATGCAAGTAAGCCAATCCGTTGCTTGCACTGTCCTTTTTTTTGGGTATTGTGCATGTACCTCATGTCATGGGGTATTCAATCAATAATAACTTGATCATATATGTGTGCCACATTGTTAATCCCATTTTGGAATAACAAAGATGCTCCTCCATTTAAGGACATTAATGAGTGCTATGTAGTAAGAGCACTATAAATGTTGTACATTATAAGATACTGGCCAGCCAAGGCTTTAGTTAGTAGGTTTTGGGCGCCCAAGTTTGAATAAGGGCCAGCTGTATATAAGGAAATTTATCATAATGGAAAGACACGATCCCCCTTTGTGCTATGAGAGATCTTGTATGAGAGAGAGAGAGAGAGAGAGAGAGAGAGAGAGAGAGAGAGAGAGAGAGAGAGAGAGAGAGAGAGAGAGAGAGTACTCTAGTCCATGTGTCTCTTCTATGCTTGGGTGTGGGAGAGTGAGAGGACGATTTCCTTGCATTGTGGTGTGAGCGACTCCGCGATGATAGAGTGGAGGTGGAGATTGGAGGATTGGAGCTTCTACAAGTGAGCTTGGAGAGCCTCAAGGGATGTGAGTTTAGAACGTTGGTAAGTACCCTACGACAGTTGTTGTCTATTTCTTGTTCCACTGGTGAATGTGGGAGTTTTCTTGGGAGATGCACTAGGCCATAACATTTTTGGCGGCACTTGTCGGGGAAACTAGATCTTTAGCTCCTCCCACTATGTAAGATTCATTGCTGCCTTTGCATTATGGAAGTACATTGTGAAAAACTGTGTGGAAGTGAAGAAATTAGGTAAGTTGTAAAATTTTATGTGTGTGAGTACTTGGTAATGCTTAAAGGAAAGCAACACTTGGATTTTCTTTGATTTTATTGTTTTCATCACCAATTTTGCCGTCTTTCATGAGTTAGCAGTTGGTGATACTTCTTTTTTTGTATTTAAAAAAGTCACAAAAAATAAGGAGCCATTGGTTGTGTTTGTAACTTACATTACATTCCTTTTTCTAGGCACAACTATTCTGGATTCATTGGGTAGGGAAATCAAACTCCAAATCACTTAAAAATCATTCTATTGGCTCAACTAACAACGTGAAAGTGCAAGAAAACATTTCACGATGTGAAACACATATGCATTTCACGGCATGAGATCCTACTTGCCTTAGTGTTGAAAATCTTGGGATTGCCTTACTAAAGTTAGTGCATCTTATCCTGACACGACTGACATAAGAAAAATGAAGAAATCTTATCTCATGAAATGGACCCATTTCATGATATGAAACGCATCTGCATTTCACAACATGAAAGGCATCTGCCATCTCACCACATGAAACAGGTCGAGTTCACAGATTGAAGGATTGTTAGATTATGGGCAAGAGAGAGGAGTCATAAGTGCACTATAGTAATCTCCCCGACTCAGGTTACTGCAAATCAAGCTTGAAATTGCAAGGTGTGAAACACAAGTGGTTCACGACGTGAGAACTAGTTCACGGCATGAAACCCATATCACAATGTGAAACATCAGTCTAACAGACAATCGAGCATAAAAGTTGGAGTAGTGAGTTGGCCTACTGAACTGTTTTCTCATGCACTTAAGGTCGGGAAAACTTATAGGAGAGGACTCTACCCCTGATAACAACGCATCTAATTACCCAAGATCTTCCTACCAGAAAAGTGTTGGTTCAAGTCGCTCGACAAGCACTCAATTATGTGTTGCTGCTTCTTGGAGAAATCTGACCACTGTAGAAACCAGTAGCAAAGAATCCATGGAAGAAGGACTAAGGTTCTTTGGACTGGGAGAGGAAGGGAAACCTGCTTCTCCTGCAAAATCTAGTGGAATATTTGATATAGCTAGGGGATTATTTGCTCTCTAACCTGGCACAAAAGATGAAGCTCAATCTGTGGACAAGGGTCCATCAACGAGCGCGGGACATGGTCAAAAACCAGACTTAACAACATCTACAGTCCTAACGTTTGGCCCCATGAACACTACCACCTTGAGACTTTGTGGAATTACTCCCAGGGTTAAGCGAGACAAGGAGATTGCTGTTATAAGACATGTCAAATCTTCTTTCCCACATCTGAGGAAGTGGAGATTAACATTTAGATGGCTGAAGCAGAGCGTTAATTGCAACTTTTGAGCTTAAAAAGGTAAGAGCTCGATACGTGTAGAATGGTAGCGGAATGGAGGGAAATTGATAATTTACTTATGTTGTGGTAAGGATGTAAAAATATATAGGGATGCCATGGATAACATGGAGAGTCAAATGATAGAAGGAGGGATATGAGCCCTAGAACCCATAAATGATAGGAGGAGGGATATGAGCCCTAGAACCCATATATGAGTAAACCAAGGCTGAGGAAGACCTCGGAATGCAAGAAGAAGTAGACGATCAACCTAGGGCATCTGCAGGAGAAGAGGATTGGCTCTACACATGGGAGAAGATAAATGAAATGATCAATAATCCCACATTCTTGTAGAGCATGGAACTCTTAATTCGCCCGAACCCATCTGTAGACCCGGATTGGATAGAAGGACCTATGCAAGCAAAGGACGAGGTCTAGGTAGCGAGGTAGCTCCTCGAAGGCCAATAGTGGATCCCCACATAGATCTAAATATGGCCACACGGGCGGATTTGTTGAATATGGCCGCGGAAATGGGTAGAGGCATGGTTAGAGAACTGGGCACTACCCCCTTGAATCCAAACCATCTCCAATGAAGCTACACATCATTTCGAAGCTCATGCAAAAGTTCTCACTCAGTCTAACATCTAGAGATCTTTGAGTCAACATGTGAAACTTGTGGGCGAGTGAACAATGTGACCATGATACATGCCTTTTCTCTTAACTCTAGAAGGGAAGGCCCACCAATGGTATCGAAGCTTAAAGCCTGAGGACAAAGTCAATTTCACTCGACTTAAGAATGTGTTCATACCAGGCTTCGCTTGAAGTGGTGATAGATGGAGTCATGTGGCTCAGCTCCATAACATCAAGCAGAAAGAAAATGAATCCATTAGGGATTATGTTTCTCGACTCAAGCACCTTAACTCAAGATGTAAATTAAGGGAAAGGCTAACAAATGATCAGTTATTGTTCTATTTCGAAAGAGGAGTATGAGATCACAAGATGCATGATTATTTGGTGTTAGCCTGACCAACTACTCTGGATACTTGCTGTAAGTTGGCTATCAAGTACGAAGATAACACGCTTGAGTATGCCAAGGCCGCTTCGGTAATAGCAACATCACGAGTCTCTAGTCATTAAGACGCAAGACCTAAAAACAAGAAAGTTGGCAACATGACAGTTAAAGAACTCAATACTACCATCTTGGAGAAGCTAAAAACCAGGGATGGGAGGGAAGCATCAGGGAATGCCCATCTCTGTCCCTGGAGACAGTTTATTTTGGTGCTTAATCTGTAGACCAATTCATGCAAGCACTGAATGTTCTCACTTAAGACCGAGACATTTGCTCTATTGTGCTCATTGTCAAAGACTAGGGAACCACGATACTGCCATGTGCAGAGGATCCAACCCTTAGCACAATTTCTAGCACCCAGAGCGCCATTAGCTTTACCAGAACCACCAATGCAACAAAATGTGGTTGTAGGGCAGCCAAATGCATCATATTTACCAAGAGGAATATTTAGGATGAACAAGATGACATCGTTACCACCACCTGTTCTACCACCACAACCACCATAGGCCAAGATCAACTAGGTGTTGATTGAAGAACCCTTGGAAGATGGGGAAGTGAATGCACGAAGTAGAAGTGAATAACGACTACTATGAGAAACTGACTAAGATCACACTAGAGTATTATGTCCTACAAAATAGCACGCCGATACCACTGTTTTAAACCACGATGGAAGGGAAAAGACATAAAGTCAACTATGAGAAGAGGACCCATACATTGTTTTCATTGTAATGGATCTCATCGAGTAGCAAAATGTGCTCTAAAAAATGTAGCTAATAGCTGATAGTGGCACAGACCCACACCATGCCAACTCTTTGCTGTGTCAAGTGTGGAGTTGATCATCTAATTAAGGACTGCCCTTATCACACCAATGGTAATCCTTCTACATCTAACCATGCCACCATTAGGACTATAAGTATGCAACCTGGAAATATCATGCCAATAAATGTCCTGATGCGCGCACAAGCCAAACAAGTGGACAAAAGGAAAAACCCATAGGGTATTACAACTTCTATAAGGCTAGGAGAAGGAGAAGGAGAAGAGTGAAAAAGGTGGGCAAGGGTGACACCTTAGGCATAATTCAAGATGGATCCAAGGAAGATACAATTGACACTGGCTCCACCTAGTCAAAAGAAGGATGCAATTTATTGTTGAGATCGAATGAGCATGCACAAGGAACCGCACAGGAGAGACCGCAACCCCAAAGGGTGTTGGAGAATATCCAAATGTGGAGGAGGAAATAAGAAAGCTCGAAGAAGCTAAGGCCCTTATAGGGGAGTGTCAATGCAACCATGACGCCAAATTGAGGGCTAATAAAACTAGAGATACGTTGTATCCACAGAATGAGTTGCTAAGAGAATGGAAGTTAGATGTGCCAACTCCAATCCCGGAAGAGTTCGAGGAAGGGACTAATAGTGATCTGATGGCAAGGATATTTGCAGAGGCAGATTAAGAACTATCAAACCATTCATTCCCTAGGATTAAGTATGAGACAAATATGTGGAAGGAGACTTCAATTTCTAGAGAACCCAAGGATATAGGCAGTCTCTTAGCAGTATTGTCCATAACAGTTAAAATGTCGCTTCTTGGACCATTGCTACGCAACACGCTGGCATTGTGGGCAGACATCAAGGATTGGGTAGAAGGAAGAATGAACCCAATGACTACTACAGAGGAGAGCCAAACACCTATGGTAGAGAAAAACCTAGTACCTGAGGAAACGGAAGCACCCAGATTCATCCAAATACCTGCCAACCAATTGGGAAGGTATTATGAGGGCGGTGACATGAATGCCACAATTCTAATCCACCATAACGGGTACCAAGCACTTTCTATCCTAGATGAAGGTGCGAATGTGAGCATTATCACCAAGAAATGTTGGGAAAACTGGGGGAAACCAGAGTTAGAAAGAGCAGACCTAATCGTTAAAATGGCAAGTGGAACATCCTCAAGGCCAATGGGATTATTGAAAGATGTTTAGCTTGAGGTCCTTTTGTTCCGTTATCATCATGCATTTGTTGTAATGGATTTCTTGCGCCAACCAAATTCATATGATATTATCTTGGGCAGACCCTTCATGAGGGAATCCACGATGGTGTACAATTGGGCATTAGATCAAGTATTTATATGAAGGGATTTGCAAATTATGAAGATTGATCTCCATACGTGGAAGGCACACCCCATGAAAGGGCAATTTTTTGGAGATGATTCGGTCATAATAGAACAAACCACATCCTTACAAGTTTGCCAACAAATTAAAGAACACTCACATAAAGAGGAAGAGAACAAGATGTAAGTGCCGCTTCCACCTCTAGACTTTAGTGAAAATTGGATGCATGTACTTGCTACCACCATAGATGTGTTGCCCCCACTAGAGGAACAAAGTATGTTTGATTGGGAACCATTCCTACTACCTCAATACGCATGGTGAATGTGCAACTCATGGAAGAGGAAACGATGGATGAAGCCTCAAGCACAGAAGTGCTTGGGCCGCAACGTCGCAACAACACTAAACACCTCAAGAAGTGGCAGAAAAAAAAATCTATATCGCTCGATGCAATGCCTTGTTGCGAAGTAAACCTATGGACGCCCAATGGCTAAGATATCTCGAGGTCACTAAGGTGCACGATGAGTTCTCTAAAAATTGGGGTGAGGAGTTGAGTAAGATCACCTTGGAAGGGAAACGAGAAGAGAAGTCTACTCTTCAAGAGAGCCCAATCCGCCTAAACTTACTAAGGCTAGAAGAAGAAAACGAAATAAGGCTTTGGTTGAAGCCGAGCTAGAGGAAAGGAAGGTGATGGCTTAGAAAGAGAATGATGATGAAAGATGAGCTAGCCAATGCTAGACCATTTCAAAACTTACACCATTGATGAGTGGAAGGTAGTCCAACTGACGGCCAAAAGAGTGAAGGAGAATGGACATTTCATGTCTTATGAGACGATGGACTAGCATAAGTTAAAGAGGTAGACATTGCTGAGCCAGGGGAGGATCCCAAACCTATTTACATTTCTAATGACTTGACTATTTTACTAAAGAAAAGGAGCTCATTGCTCTCTTGAAAGAGTTCAAGAATTGTTTATTGAAATGAAGGGTGTACCACCCAAGGTGGTACACTATTCTGATCATGGAGGGATCAAGACCATCTATGCAAAAAGCTTACTAGATGAATGCTAAATACACAGCTATTATAAGGGAGGAAATTGATAAATTCATAGCTGCGGATTTTATCTACAAGATTGAGCACACAGATTGGCTATCACCAATCATGATCGTGCCAAAGAAGAATAGGAAGCTTAGAGTGTGTGTTTATCTCAAAAAGGTCAATGCAGCTACCAGGAAAGACCATTACCCATTACCATATACGGAGCATGTATTAGAACAAGTAGCCAGTAGAAGTAAAGAAGCCTACAGCTTCTTAGATGGTTTTTCAGGATACAATCAAGTGTCTATTGCACCAGAGGACCAACACAAGATGGCCTTTAACATAATGTGGGGGACCTATGCTTATAAGGTTATGCCTTTTGTTCTCACTAATGCCCCTGCTACATTCGAATGATTCATGTGTACGGCTTTCAAGGACTACTTGTGCAAAAGTGGCTTGAGGTATTCATTGACGATCTTTGTGCACACTCATGATGGACTGAACATCTGGCTTGCTTAAAGAAGGTGTTTGAGAGATGTTGATTATATCGCATATCTTTAAACACTTTAAAATGTCAATTTTGGGTTAAGCACGATGTTATATTAGGACACATTGTGTCTAAGAATGGTATTTCCACCGATGAGAGCAAAGTAAAGTTGATTTTGGAATTACCCCCACCAACAAAGTACAAGGGTGTACAACGGTTTATGGTGCATATTGGGTACTATCTAAGATTAATCATATTCTATATTGAAATTGCTAGACCATTGTATAGACTGCTCATAGTCTTTAAATGGACTAAAGAATGCCAACAAACATATTATCAATTGAAAAAATCATTGGCAAGTGCGCCAATTTTGAGACCACCTAACTGGGACCTTGTATTCTATGTGCACATCAATGCATTAAATTTTTCTATAGGTTGTATATTGGCGTAACCTGGGGAATTCGAATTGGATTACCGGTTTGCTTTGCGAGTCGATAATTAACTGATGCAAAAACCGACTATATCATAATTGAACGTGAAGGGTTGGGCATGGTTTATGCTATTAAGAAATACATACATTACTTGTTGGCCAAAAAATTTGTATTCTTTGTGGATCATCAAGCCTTATTGTATCTGGTGAACAAGTCATGCACCACGGGAAGAATCACGCATTGGTTACTCTTACTCTTGGAATTCGAGTTTACGATCACAGTAAGGAAATAATCACAACATGTTTTGGTAGATTATATGTTAATTCCAAACGGAGAACCTGCAAACCGGTGTGGATGATGACCTTCTAGATGCACGTCTATTCAAGATCGATATGGTGCGTGAGTGGAGTGAGGAAATATTCGAGTACCTAGCTTATGGTTTTCCATAGGATCGGCCCTTGAACAAGGATAAGATGCATCGGCTCATTAAGTTGCCCGTACCATATCAATTAATTGTGGTAGAACTATATAAGCTGGGTAAGGATGATATCCTCAGAAGATGTGTTTGAGAAGATGAACTCGTTACGGTTTTGGAAGAAGCACACTCAAGAATTACCAGAGGAAATTTTGTTGTTGAAGTCACAACTCACAAGGTTCTTTAAGCAGGACTATGGTGGCCTACGTTGTTGCTACTCACCATGCTAACCCTCTTCCCATCATACATACACCTCTTAGAGGATGACTTACATCTTAAAAAAAAAACTACCATTTCACACTATGAATGAGGCCGCACTTCACGTTGAGAAATGCCCTAACAGACCATAAAACACCTGGCCGAACGTGAACTTCTAACTTTAAATGCCAAATTCAAGCTTTTGCCCTCCCCACGGCATAACAAAACATGTACCAAGAAATCTTGAACTCCTACCAGTCAGCAGAGGCTGACGCTCTCTTGATTTTGTTACAGATGGCATCCGTAGAGCAGAAGACTCCGACCTAGAGTATGAAGGGACCCTTGCAATCACTTAAGAAAGTGCCACCGAATCTCCTATATGGGCAACAAAAAGGAAGAGGAAGACAAAAGAAGATCCTGCACTGGAATCATCGAACAGAAAGAAGAGGGGGCATCGAGGCTCAAAACTTACTTATCTTGGCCCCTATGCCAAGGACCTAAAGGAGACGATGATACAGCAGGACGTCCAGACAGAGCAAGGGAACTTCATTTTCCAATATCACAGCAGCCCAAAGTGCCTCAAAATTCTGGAAGACATAGATGTGTGATAAAAGCTGGAGAAAGTGGGCTTGGGAAGGATGGCCAAGGTACTCCCTAGAACATTCAATCAAACACTGTGCAGAGCACCTCAAAACATACAACAAAAATACCAAGAAAGGAACCATCACCAAGCCTGATGGATCCAAAGAGCAGATCCTTATCCTATAAAACATGATCAGAGAGGCCCTTCTCTTGCCACCTCTAGTGGCAACACATCTCCATCACATCGATTAGATGCCCATGGAGGATACATTAGAAGCTCTCCTACAATTCTAATGGGGGAGAGTACGATAACATCAAGGAAGAAGTGGATGAAAGATGTGCAATACAAGCTAGAGAAAGTGGGCTTGGGAAGGATGTCGGAGGAGGTACTCCCCAAAACATTGAATCAAACACTATGTGCAGAGTACCTCAAAACATAAAACAAAAATACCAAGAGAGGAACCATCACCAAGCCTGATCGATCCAAAGAGCAAATCCTTATCACATAAAACATGATCAGCGAGGCCCTTCTCTTGCCACCTCCAGCAGCAACACATCTCCATCACATTGATAAGATGCCTATGGAGGATATGTTGAAGAAGATCTCCTACAATTCTAATGGGGCAGAGTACGATAACATCAAGTAAGAAGTGGATGAAAGAGCTTGCCATGCCATGTCCGTGATCAAGCCGGTGGAGAGGTATAATGTTATGCTAAACCACACCTCCAAGAGGGAATTCTACACATTCACCTAATGGATGAGCGATGAAACACAACCATCGTGGGGTACTTACCAATGCTTCGAGCTCATGTCTCTTGAAGCCTCCAAGCTCACATGTATGCTCCAAACTCCAAGCTCCACCTCCTCACTGTCACCGTGGAGTTGCTCACACCATCACATAGGTCAATCTCTCTCACTCTCTCATACAATCATAAACACACAAGCATGAGAGAGGCACAATGCTAGAATGCTCTCACTCCTCACTATCTCATAAGTACAAAGGAAGAGCTCTCAGTAGCACAAAGGGGATTGTGTCCTTTCATTATGAGAAAATACCTTATATACAATTGGCCCTTATTCACACTTGGCCACCCAAAACTTACTAACTAGGCCTTGGGTGGCCAATGTCTCATAATGTACAACCTTTATAGTGCCTTTACATGACACTTATTAATGTTCTCAATTGAGGATCATGGTGTTAATCCAAATGGGATTAACATTCCCCTTTTCTGAAGTAGGTTCTGTCCTCAGAACCTATTACCGAGATCTGAAGACTTGGTCATCGAATTCGTGTGCGATAGAAGTTGCGGCGGCGAGACTGAAGTTTTCTAAGTGTGCGCCGGAATGCCGAATGGGACTTCCAGAACCCGGTGTCGATCATGTCTTCAAATGTTATGTGCATATAACCTGGAAGACATCTTAGACGATGGTAATATAGCATTATACCTCTGTCTGATGGCCCTTGGTTCATGTGTCGAATTGTAGATGCTGAGCCTCATAGCCATCATAAGGTTCTCTAGGTTGGTCATGAACCTGACACTGGCTACAATTGTAGGATTTGGTATTTTTTGCCAACAAGCTCTGATCCAATTGAGCAGTTGTTGTCTTTGTGCTTGAATACTGGCAAATGTTGTTGTGTTGAATATTGGAAAATTGTAGCAGATATGAGAATCCCTTTCTTTTGCAGCTTGAAACTCCAGCAGTGTACACCTCCTCTTAATAGGCATGTAGAGTGGATCCACTCATAATGTTGGCAGCGCACTCATGTAAATGCTACTGTATTCAGTTACTGTTAAAAATTCCTTTCTCCATGATGGTTGCACTCCAAAATCCTACAGCTGTGGTGCCTCTTCAGTCGTGTGGATGGTGGTGTATCCACCTCTATGGATGTTTCCTCCTCCATCTCTTGTAACAATAACTGATCATGAAAGTGACTAGGAAAATTTCCAACAAGTCTGAGAGATGGGGGTTTTCCATCCTTATGTGTTTTGCGACATTGGCCCATAATGTTCCCTCTCCAGCCAATGGCAGTAATTCCTCTAATTCTGGACGACTGGTCTGGACGGGGTATAGCACATAATGTTGCCATGTAGGGGTGACTGCAGAATATGCCTATGGAAGAATCTTGCTGGTAGGATCGAACGGGGTAATCTGCATTAGCGCTTTGAACATAAGCTCTACTTTAACATTGGATTGCCTTGTTGTATGCATTCTTCATATTCTGCAGCTATCACGGAATCCAAAACATTATTGTCAGTGTAAGGCAGATTACGTACCTCCTGAGGTTGCCTTGGTGGAGATGGAACAGGTGCCAATATCTCCTCAGGGGGTGAGAGTGTTAGTGGGAAATTCTAATTTTGGTGGGAAGGAAGAGTAGATGCATCTAGCTTGTGTGAAGAAGTAGTAGGAGGCGTGCTTGGATAGGGATCAAGAAGCTTACTGGCGATATTAGTATACACAAAGTAGGTGTTTTTGAAAAAAGAATATGGACCCTCATCCTCGCCCATGACCTGAACTAGGGGGTGGGTGGCTAGGTTTATGACCTTGGAAAAAGGTTTGAATTTTCGGGATTTCTTCGTTATCCACATCTAGGTAATTTATGTGAGTCGCATCAAAATTATTGCTTACGTTGGTAAGCATAGCTTCTAAATGCTTATGGATATTAGTATATAGCTTAAGGATGCCCATTGGGTAATATAAGGTAGAACCCACAAAGATTTAAATGTTGGTGTGGGTATTATATACTTTTAACCACTCGTGAACTGATTACCCATTGATAAGTATTAGCCACAACCTCATAGTTGGCTGGTGTTGCTGGTATGTCATCTAGAACAAACAGGTTGAGTTTGTCGACCCTGTTGTCTGGAATTTCTGAATTTTGTATGCAAAGGATAAAAGAAGATATCTTGTAGTTATCGACCCTAGGTGTTAGGCTCTATGTGTGAGCTATCTCCTTTTGTATCTGCTCCTTTGCTTGCTCTAGCCTTGCATTCAAGTCAGTATTCTCATTTATTTTTTGTACAATGGTTTGACTCAAAACCAAGTTATTGCTCTCCAATGCGATGTATCTTGTTTCCTATTCTTCTGCAACCTACAAACTCTTTATGATTATTTCCTTTACTGCCGCCAAGGTATCTTTCACACTTTGTGTTTGGGCATTGGCCTCTTCTAGCTACTTCCATAGGTTGGCATTCCTGTCATGCAGCATGTGTGTTGCATGCAGCATGTGTGTTGTCAACAAATGGCAATGCCATACCTTCTGTTCCTGTTCCCAGTTGGTACTGGCCGCACTTATTTTTGTAAGGGGATCATTGAGGAGTGTGTCGAGGCCTTCCAAGGTATCTTGGAGGAATTGTTGAGAATCCACCTCCTTGAAAGAACCAAGATGCAGTAATGGCTCATCTTCATCCAATCTTCTTTGTTTGTTTGTTCTCCAGCTTCCTCTGTGTGTATCTCCGCTAGTTGTGAATCCTTGAGCGGGGAGAGGTCTTTGAATATTAGTTGTGTAGGGCTCGTTGGAGGGGAGAGCTGTTGGTGTTGTTCCTACATAGTAGGGCTTTGTAGTTTTTTTTTGGAGAGCCTCTTGGTATGTCTTGATCTCTGATGCCACAACTGCTTCCAATTACTGAGATTCTATGGTGACATTCACTACTCTAGTAGCCCTCTCATCCTTTTGTGAGTCTTCTTCTTTCGATCTTTCTTGATTGACTTTATGAGCTGTTCTATCTCTATTAACACTACTTGTCCTTCATCCACCCTTACAGTAGCTTCGGTAGGTTGACTGGGGATTAGGGCTAGCGATAAGTTTTCCTCTGGTTCATCTTTCACTGGCCGCTGTGCCACATGGTTAAGTATTTGTGTTAAGAAGTATGGGTTGCTGACCTTGGACTGATATGCCTTGATATAATTTTCCATTTCTTTGTGTATAAAAAAGGCCCAATCGTCCTCCTTTTCTTCATGTGCTTTGGCAATCCTGTTAAGGGTGACCCTGTTATACCTATCAACTGGTTTGATTTGCATCATCAAAGACATTGCCCTGCAAGCTTTCTCTGCGGCTTCATCCTTGATGTTTTCATACTCTGCCCCATTGGAGCTATAAGAATCTCTCTTTAGCATCTCCTTGATGGGCATTGTATCTATTGTGTCTGTGGGCCTTGACTACTGCGGGGAGCTGTAAAGCATCTCTGATAAGGTCTTCTGTTATATAAGCAATTCTTTCGTGGTACTATCTGCCTTTGTAATTTTTCCTCTCTTTGTCTACTTGTCATATGTACGGAGATATTCTGCGCAGAGGTCTGTGTCGATCCCTCTAGGTAACACTATAGCCATTCTATCGAGGCTGACTTTTTTTAGCTTATCCTTTACTTCCGCATCTTCCAACAGATGGAGGCACTCCTTACTGTGGCACTGTAGAGTGATTTTCCCATGTGGTGTAGTGACCTGTCTTCTGATGAGAGTTCCGTGGAAGGACTGGGCAGAAGGGCCCTTAGCTTGCTGGCACTCTGGGACCCTGTGGCACTGCTAGCTTGTGTTGGAGGTGGTTGCTCTCGGGACTCAGATTCTGACATAGACATCTGTACAACCATATATTGTCAGTAGAATGACTGGTGGAAGCCACTCTTTTTTTTTGTGTTAATTAGTGTTAGTATGTTAGTGAAAGGTTCGTGAGGGCCTTTCCATATAGTAAAACGTGTGAATTTGAAGGCGTGAAAGGTTTCTGTGAAGTTGCAGACTTGAGGACATGAAGTTCTCCCGTGAAGTTCTGGGACGTGAAGTTCTCCTGTGAAGTTCTAGGATGTGAAGTTTTCCTGTGAAGTTGCAGACTCGGGGACGTGAAGTTCTCCCGTGAAGCTCTGGGACGTGAAGGTCTCTTGTGAAGTTCTCCCGTGAAGTTCTGGGACGTGACGTTCTCCCGTGAAGTTGCAGACTTGGGGACGTGAAGGTCTCCCGTGAAGTTGCAGACTTTTACAAATTTGCATGACAATGAGGCTAGTTTTTATTTGTTTTCTACACCCTATGTATTCATGCATATTTTTCTTGGAAGGTGGATATCTTACGTTTTTACATTTACATTTTACATTTTCATTTTTTTATCAGTCCATGAATTGGCATAAAAAGAGATATACTTTAGACACCCGCCCAAAAAAATTTATACATTCAAAAGAAACAACAACAAAAACAAAGATCAAAAAAGAAGGAAAGCAAGGGTATAGCTCCCACCTTAAGAGGTTGGGAAGGCGATGTCAGGAGCAAAGACTCGAAAGCGTGCAAGAGGAATCAATGAAAGAGAATGCAAAATCACCAGTGAAAGTGACGAAATCAAGAAAACAATTGCTTTTATAGCGTAGCCGGGATAGGGCGGCTACGTTAAATGATCAATCCACGTGTCATTTTGCGATTGGTTCCACAGTTTTTATCGTTTCACGGTGCGACCTTCTTGTACTTTTTCACGGCATGAAACACAAAAGGTTCACGTCGTGAAACAGTTTGGGGTTCTTCATGGCGTGAAACACCAAAAATAGTTCACGTCGTGAAACATTTTGGGTACTTCACGGCGTGAAGTATTTTTTTGCTGTTTCATTTGAAGTTTATAAAATCAAATTTTTGTGCTCAAACACACCCGCATGCACATGATGATGCATTGATTTTCCTTTTCTTTTAATTTTACCATGGAAACCAAATGTTTTCTGTGGTACTTCTAGGCATTGTTTGATGAAATCTTTTTAATTCTAATTGGGAGATTTTTAGTGTTCCTTCCACCCAATTAAATATTTTTGTTGCGGTGTTTGGTTGTGTATTGCTTATACTGGGGACACGATTGTTTTTCCTTCACACATATTATTCAATTCTTCACACACCATTGTTTTTTCCTTCACACATATTGTTCAATTATTTATTTACTGTGGGT
Source organism: Cibotium barometz (assembly GCF_041138505.1). Lineage (NCBI taxonomy): Eukaryota > Viridiplantae > Streptophyta > Polypodiopsida > Cyatheales > Cibotiaceae > Cibotium > Cibotium barometz. The sequence continues at coordinate 25,000,021 of NC_141054.1, forward strand.
ATTGTTGTTGCTTGAGTCATTCTCAACTCAGGTTGCTGAATTTGCTTCCTTCTCCACATAAGTGGAGGTGGGGGGTTTTTCCTTTTGGGGAGTTGATGCTAAAAGCTCTTACCCTCTTTTGTATATTGATTCAAACCTGTTGTGGCATCTGTTATAGATTTTCTTTTGGGTAGCCATATTGTTGTATTACCTTGATAGTAGCCTTGTGCTCACAGTAGGTCCTTTCGGATGCACTGTTGATGATAGCAGTCATGAGGCTTCTACAAGTTCTTGACCTTCTGCCACTTTGTAGGTGGTCAATGGTTGACTTTTGAACTGGGTTCTCTCATGAGAGAACGCTCATCATTCATTGGTTCCTTCCTCTCAGATTGACCCTTTGGGTGAATCTTGGGTACCCATTTGTATGTACTCTTGTATGTTGGGCTTTGTGTAGGCAATTTGAACACGGTGGGTGTAGATTCTGGTTTCTAAAGTACCGCTTCTATGGCGATTTGTTTGCCCTTATTTGTCGAGGTCCATAATGGTATGGACATTACTTTTGCACCGATGGTTAGCGATGTTGTTCTGTCTTCCCATCGGATATTGCACTTTTTTTTTTCGAGAAAAGATCCTTTCATTAGTTATGTAAAAAACGCCCGTAGGACTACAAAAGAGATCTCTCCTGCTCCTAACAGAGAGAAGAGCAGTGAATACATCATGGCAGCCCGGGAGACTCTCCCTAGGTGCTGCAAAATACAAGCATCAGTCTAAAGAACTGAGCGGCTAAATCATACAATAGGGGGGGGGAGAGCCAAACAGGTGGCCTGTAGTGCCAACGGGGGGATCCCGTGTGTAGGGTGTAGAACGGGCCGCAGCGCCAAGTGGTGTGAAAGGCCTGGCGCCGTAAGATCGCCTCATCCGGATGCGGTCGTACTGTCCTCGCAAGGTGTGGATCAACTCCTGCCAAATCCCCCGAACAGTCTCTGCTGGTGGCTCTAATCTCCCCGGATGCGGTCGTACTGTCCTCGCAGGGTGTGGATCAACCCCCCGAACAGTCTCTGCTGGTGGCTCTAATCTCCCCTCAAAGGCCGTAAAGCACCGGGCCCTCCAGGTGAACCAGATGGTGAGGCTGCTGAGGAGCTCCCATCGTAAATCCCTCTCCTGTGTCTAGCTGGCGGACGAGAAATCCGGTGCCGGAACCAGGCGAGGCTGGCCCCTAAGAAATCTGATGGCCTGACTGCCCTGCTCCATCTCATAGCCCATAGCAGGCCCTGACGAAGTCGACCAAGCAGCGGCACCCCACGTAAACATACCCTCTGGAGAGAGGGGGGCCAGAATACGCAGCATCCGCAGCCAAATCTGCTGTGCCTGAGGGCAGTCCCAAAGGCAATGTCTCTGTGTCTCCATAGGGTGGCCGCATCGGACGCAGGCCGCCGGAAGACCGCTGTAAACAAGCCAAGTGCCAACTGCTGAGCCCCTGTGGGCGACCAGCCACTGAAAAGCCGAGATCCTGCGGGCCTGTCGACTAGCCCAGAGCCGAGCCCAGAAATCCTCTAGGAACTCCTGTGATAGTCCCTGCAATCGCCAATGCCCCGCTGCCGCTGGAGAAACCGTCCTCCTCGCCGTCAAAATATGCCGTCCCAGCCGAACAGTATACTGGAAAAAGGTGATCTCTGTGGCCTCAAGGGATGCATAAGGATCATGCCACTCGTACTCCCCGGGGTCCCGCTGTAGTCGGGCCAAGGGGCGCGCTGCATATGCCCATATGCGCCAGTCCAGGAGCACGTCAGCAGGGTCGGGGTCAATATGCCACTTCCGAGAAGCGGCAGCCACTACCCGAATCCTCTGAAAGGTGCACTCTGCAACCAAAGGCGACTCCACCTCCACTCTCTGGAGTCTGCCCTCATCCTGAATCTCATAATAGAGGCATCTGCCATCCTCAGTGCTAGCTCTGACAGCAATCAGGATCTCCAACTGTGTAAAGGCTCCCATCCACCGTGGGGCCACTGGCTCAAGAGGTGTGAACCACTCCTCTAAGTGCCTCCTGAATATCATCCCTCATAATCAACCCCCCTCTGAAGTGACTCAGCCTCTCCACCTGGGTCTCCTCTGGTAGACTGCAGAAAGCCTGCCAGTCTCCAAAACTACGAGCTGGGCCTGCCGCTAAAGGTCCCCAGGCTAGACGAGGCTGAGAACCCAGCATATGACCCTGCTCTGTACGAACCGCTGGGCTCCAAATGAGCGGCTGCCTGGCCCGCTCCTTAACACAAGAAGGAGGCCGCTGAGAGAGCCCCGGTCTCAGCAGCTCCCAAGCTCTCAGGATACTCAAAGCAAATCTGTCCTCCCATCCTCTACTGAGGCCTGTCCTCCTCATCTCTATGAAGATCCAGCGAATCTCTGGTGCCCAAGTACCCCCTGCAGGAGGCGCCCGGGCCTGCAGTTGCTGCAAGAGGAGCTCTTTCCAAGGCTCAGCGCCGCCTGGAAGCAACCCCCGAACAATAAGCTTCCCCAATAAGGCTCTACTCTGATCGACTGGATCTATAATGCCCAAACCGCCCTGAGCCAGTGGAAGTGTAATAACTGCCCATGCAACCTTTGCCCGAGCTGGCTGACCGTCCCGCCCAGAGCACAGAAAGTTCCTGATCAGCCTCTGTACCTGGCTGATGCAAGAGCTCGAGAAAATCCAGCAAGACGTAATGTACCACATAGTCGCTAACAGCACCTGATTTGCCACCACCACCCTCCCAGCCAAGGATAGTCGAGCTGTACTCCAATACAATAGCTTCTTCCGAATGCTCAGAAGAAGCGGGGCAATCTGCTGCTCAGGTGACAAATCGAGGCCAATCTGGCATCCCAAATACCGCACTGCTGTGCCTGGAGGAATCCATCTAAACCGGGGTCCGGGCTCCATGCCGGAGTGGGAGCACTACTGATCCAAAAGGCCACTGTCTTGCGCCAATTGATCAATGCTCCCGAAGCTGCACTAAAAACCTGGAGCGACTGCTCTGCCCGAATAAGATTGGCCTCTTGGCCATGCAAAAATAAGCCCGTGTCGTCTGCAAACTCAGCATCAAGCAAATCCTCCCCCCGGACTGGGAGCTGGAGTCCTCTCAAACCAACCTCCTCTGCCGTCAAATACATACTCATAGCCTCCGCAAAGAAGAGAAAAAGGAAAGGGGCGAGAGCATACCCCTGACGGACTAATCTGGTCAGCTCAAAACTCGGCCCCCGACCTCCTGCAAAATCAGCACACCTGGCTGCGAGCTGTGGAATACAAAGCTGCCACCCCTCTGATCCATCCTAGCTCAAAGCCCAGACGTAGCATAGTGCCCTCTAAGAATCCCCAATCAACTCTATCGTATGCCTTCTCAAAATCGAGAAGCATCACGACCAAGTCCTCGCCAAGAAACCTAGCTCGGGCTGTCGCCTCCCAGAAAGTAAAGATGTTGTCAAGGATACTGCGCTCCTTGACAAATCCTGTCTGAGTAGCATGAATCAACTCCCCCAGGAAGGGCTGGATCCTCAAACTCAAGGCCTTTGCTAAGACCTTGTAGACAGTATTGAGGATCGTAATAGGCCTCCAATGCCGAATGTCATCCGATACTCCCTCCCCCTTGGGGATAAGATAGATCAAGCCCTCTGAAAAGCTCTGCGGCATCACCCCAGTGTCCAAAACATGCTGAAAGCCCCTGCGGAGGCCTTGCCCCAAAAGGTCTCAATAGCGCATAAAAAAGGCCGGCGTCAGTCCGTCCTCCCCTGGGCAACTATGTCGCGGCGGCAGGACCCTCAAGGCCTCGGCAAGCTCAATCTTTGACAGAGGTGCACCTAGAACTGTGCGCATATGGTCTGTGACCCTCCTCTGCACATGGGCCCACACAGTCTGTCTGCACACATCTCGATCCTCAGTGGCTGGCTCCGCTGAAAGCAGGTCACTATAAAAAGCAGTGGCAATGGCTCTGATCTCCCCGAGCTCAGTAGCTATCGATCCATCCGGTCTACCAAGCTCGCGAACTCCTGCTCGCGCATGACGGGGTCCAGTGATCTCAAAAAACTCCCCAGTCACTCTATCACCAAGCTGCGTCCACTGAGAGGCCTGACGACGATAACAAAACTCATGTCTTTGCTCCTCTACCTCTCTAACCTCCTGGCGTGCCTGGCTCAGCTGGGACGCCACCCACTCACATGCAGGCTGCTGCTCCTGAAGGCGCTGTAGCGAAGCAAGGCTGCGTCTCAGCCGTTGCTCCCGCTCGCGAATCTCTCCCAGTCGTGTCAAAGCTGCAGCATGTAGAAAAGAGCTAAGATCAATGAGTCCCTGGGCACACTGGCTCGCTGCATCCTGGTCAGAGCACTGACTATCATGCCAGATCCTCTCAATGTCCTCAGTGAGACTGGGATCTGCAAGTACCCTCTCTGGGATCCTCAACTGCAAGCTGGGCTCCCGTGTCCCCTCCTCCAATGTCAATATAACTGGCGCATGATCTGAAAATGAGGTGCCAGCAAGAATGCCGACGGAGCCCCCTCGCTCCCCTAACCAATCGCCCACATAAAAGCGATCAATCCGAGATAGATTAGTCCCTCCCTGTCGGCGATCCGACCGAGAGAAACTAAGACTGTCCTGAGACCGGGAGAAAGCCCCATGCTGCCATGCATCAGTGATCCTCAGTGACATGCAAAACCGGTCCCAAGCTGCAAGCTCCGTGCCATGCACTGTAACATGACTGCCTCCCACCCTATCTGCCGGGTCCTCGAGCATGTTGAAGTCTCCCCCAACACACCAATGTGCGGCCTCTGGCAATGCATCTGTAACCTGAGTCCAAAACTCTGCTCTGGCACTAGCATGATTGGGCGCATAGATGTTGAGCACACCCAATAGCTCATCATGCATCCTCAGAATGACATACTGTGCTCTACCAGGCACAATGATCCCTCGATCCACAATGGCCTGCCGCCATACATCTGCAATAACCATGCATACTCCTCCCTGTCCACCCAAAGGACCAAACCCTGCAGACCAAAAAGTGTCCCATCTACCAGGCATCACCGAACCATATCTCCGGATCCTGCTCTCACCCAAGTGGTGCTCCTGCATCATCAAAATGTCAATGCTGCCACCAACCAGGCATCTCTGAAGCTCCTGCCTCAAGCAACCTCGATAGCGTATAAAGTGTGCTCCGCCAAGGCCCTGTACATTCCATGAGATGATCCTCATGGATGCCCTGCTGAGGTGGATGCTGTCTCAGCCGTACGGCGGGCCTTCGCAAGCAGCTTGGATGGAGAGTAGTCCCCATCCGAACGGCTGCGAATCTGCCCACCCGGTGTACTGCAAGAATCCCGGATCAGGCGCCAGTGGCTGTGGCCCATGGCGACTGCCTCCTACTCTGACAGAGAAACCTCGTGTATACTCACATATCTAGGGTCGCGCGCCAAGTCTGCCACTATGCGCACGACCAAATGCCAAATCCTTGAGGTATCCACACTCCCGGGATCCAAGGAAAAATGAGCCAACTCCCAAAGTTGGCCTATCACATCAGTCACCTCCAGATCGCTCATGTGGTGAGAAAACTCAACTGCTTGAGTCTTCAAAGTGCTGAGAGTGAGCTCTAGAGTCCACTCCCGATCACAAGGTCCACATAGAGGGAACGAGAAGGCCACCGCTGAGTCTAGTGCCTCCTCCCCGCGGGCCGGAGGTATCACTACATGAACTCGAATGGGTGCTGGCTCATGGGGGCCCTCTGCTCCAAAAAGCCGTGTAAAGGTATAATCAAAGGCCTCCGAGCACTGTCTAATGCCAAGGCGACTCAGCCGACTGGGATAGATGAAATCCGTGAGGCCCTAATCGGCATAGGTCTCCTCTGTGATGCTCGAGCGAGGTCAGTGCTTAGCGCTCTCCGGACTGCAGGTGAGCGCCAGGGAACTGCCAGGGTCTCCCGGGAAGGTGAGGCGGGCGGAGGGGGAGGAGGGGGAGGCGAGGGAGGTGGAGAGGGAGCCGCTGCCGAAACTGGAGCGGAGGCGGGAGGAGGCGAAGGTGGAGACGAGGCGGTGGGAGGGGACGGGGGTGGGGGGGGTGAAGAAGGGGGAGCTGGCATCTCCTGGTCCTCAGTCGCTGCAGGGGTCTCCTCCTGAAGGGGAGCAAAGCTGTTCCTCACGGGAACCTAGTGAGGCTGAGACTGTGGCTGCTGCTGCAGCGGTCTCTGGGCGTGCTGCTGTGGCTGTCTCCCTCGGCGGCGCCCCTGTCCAGGCTGCCACTCCGAGGTCTCTGTGGCCTGAGCAGGTGTCCCGGAGGCAGCCTGCCGAGCCGAATCTGAGGGCGGGCCATCAGTAGCCTGCTGCTGTGGTGGTGAGGGTCAGGGTCTCCTGCGAGGGCAGGCCTTGGCCAGATGACTGACCTGCCTGCAAATGAAGCACTGGTTCGGGAGCCCCGAGAACTCCACTCTCTGATCTATCCACCCCCCCCTATCCTAGGTAGCTGAATGACCTTAGGAAGGGAGGAGATGTCAGATACCAACACTCTGACCGAAGGTAGCCCAGCTGCTCTGGCCACCACTGAAGCTGCTGAGGGGCCCGTCTCAAGAACCAAGCCCACCAATGCTCCGAGCCTGGAGAGGAGCGAAAGATACTCCCGGCGGAGACTAGGGAAACAAACTGTAATATGGAAGAGGCGCTCTCCCTGCTCCGCCCGCAGCTGGGTCAAATCCATGCTGCCAAGGCCTGAAGAAAGCCCGAGCACCCCTGATGTCCAGAGGACTCATGGCAAGGACCTTGGCAACGCTCTGGGCGGCCTCGAACTCGATCTGATAATGTCCCCGGCCCAAGAGCTGTACATCCAGGATCTTGCCCACATCTGCTAGAAGGCGGGCCTGAAGAAGATCCCTGATCTCCCCTCTGCTGGGGCGAGTGCCGACTATACGGCAGATGGTGGAATGAGCCTGGAGGCGTTCCACCTCTGCGGTGAGGCTCGCTTCCTCTTCCGGCGAAAGAGAAAGCCTGATGGGGATGTCCTCGGGGGCGGGCGAGGGGGCTGCAGATGAGTCCCTCTGAGGCGAGCCGGGAGGAGTCTCCATCAGAGTCTGAAGCTCAGGCGAAGGCGAGGTGAAAACGGGAAACCTGCAAGAAACGGGCTGCACACGAAGAGGCGGAAGACTGGAAGAAACCCCCCTGGGGGTGAAGAAAGGCACGAAAGAGCAGGGAGGGGGCGAACAAACCCCAAGGAGAAGCCCTGGGGGGGCGGCAGCAACGAGAAGGGGGGGGGCGGGGCACTGCTGAGAGGAGGCGGGCGCGAGCAGGCGGAGAGGGGGGGGGACGAATCAGGCGAAAAAGGGGAGGGAGGGCGAATAGGCGAAGAGGGAGGGGGGGGGTGAGTCGGCGCGAAGAGGCTAGGAGGGGGGGGGATGAGATGGCGAGAAGGGGGGAGGCGCAGCAGCAGCGAGGAGGGGGGGCGTAGGCAGGAAAGACCGCGAGAAGAAGGGGGGGGGCGCAACGGCGAGTAGAAGGGGGGGAGCAAGAAACGCAGGCGGCGGCGATGGGCAAGCAGCGCAGGGGGGCGAAGGCGGGAGCTTCAGCGAGCTGGGGTCACCCTGGATCAGCCAGAGATCCACTTGATCCTAATATCGGATATTGCACTTGTTGACACAGATCCAGGATCATCCTAATATCATTTCCTCTTCCATTCATTTCCTCTTCCATTGTACCTGCAGGCATTACAAACACCTTTCCAACCAAGGGATTATTACTGATGGAAATGTTAACATTTAAATACCCAACGGCCTTTGTGGTTGTTAAGTGCACACTACGAACTTTTGCAGTCGTGTGTTCCAGGTTTGGTCTCCCTAAGGCTATCCAAGTATCATTTGAGATTAGGTTGTGGCTCGATCCTGTATCTATCAATGCAACACTTGTTGCAATGCCCTTATTTGTTGTGAGTCCTTGCTGGTTCAATGTTTAGATCCTCTTTGTCCACCATGGTTATGGACGCCATATTGACATGAATTAGGTCCTTCTACATTTTAGCTTTTGCTTGTTTAGCTTTAGCCTCGTCTTGCGCTTTTGCTGGATCTTTTCTTTTGCTAATTGCTTCTATTTTTTTGAGAGATGTTCTTGGAAGAGAATCTCCTGGGTTAATGGTCCAAAGTATTTTTTAAGTTTACTCCCATTGACATAGCCCTCCATTTGGATGCCATCAATTGTCTCTATTCAGACAGACCCTTGAGGTGTGATTTCTGATACGCGGAATGGTCCTAGACCGCGGTATTTCAGTTTCTTTTTCCTGGCGCTTCCCACACCATACATAGGACAAGGTCCCCTGTTTTTAACTCTTTTTGCTTGAGGTTTATATCAAACCAATGTTTTCTATGCAACTTTTCAACCATGAGTCCGTGTGATGCTATCAATCGGGTTTCATCAAGTTTTTCCAAGTCAATTAGCCTTTCAGCTAATGCATTTTCAGTTAGATGTTCTTATATAGCAATTCTTAAGCTGGGGACTAAGTATTCCATGGGCATAATTGCTTCAACACCATAAGCTAGACGGAAAGGAGTATATCCTATTGCCACCTTATAGGATGTATGGTAGGCCTAAAGAGCTATTGCAAGCTTATGCTCCCAATTTGTTCGACTTGCTTCCACAGTTTTTGTCAGGATGGTACATAAAATCTTGTTGGTACTTTCTACCTGACCATTTGCTTAAGGGTAGTATGGTGATGATTTACGATAGATTACCAAGAATCCTACAAGCAATTGATCACCTCATTAATGAAATGTGAGCCGCGGTCACTCACCAATTCCAATGGGCATTCGAATCGTGATATGATTTGCTCATATACGAATTTTGCAGTTGTTCGCGCATCCACATTCTTTGAAGTTCTAGCCTCCGCCCACTTTGTGAAATAATCAGTGGCTACGATTATGTAGCGAGCTTGTGATGGATGAGCCGCCAGACTTATAGGCCCCACAAAATCTATTCCCCATTTCTCAAATGGTTGCTTGACAATGATGGGGGTTAGTGGCATCTTGTCTCTTTTTTAAGGGATCGTGAAACGTTGGCATTCCTCGCATCTTTTGACGAACTCATTGGCGTCCCCGAATAACGTAGGCCACTAGAGTCCAGCTTGGAGCACCTTCTGGGCTGTAATTCCTCCGGCGGAATGAGACTCTTCTAGTATGGTCACGAATTCATCCTCCCTTACGCATCGTTTGAGCACATTGTCTTTGCCTAGTCTATACAACTCTCCGGCAATCAATTGATAATGGTGCTGCAAGCTTGATAAGCCTTCGCATCTTATCCTTATTTAAGGGTAAGTTCTAAGGGAAGCCATGAACCAAATACTCTGAAATCTCTTCGCTCCACTCTGGTACCATATCCAATTTGAATAGACAAGCATCAAGGAGATCATCGTCAACACCTATTGCGGTTCTCCATTTAGAACTCTGGACAGGTGGTCGGCCAACACATGTTGTTTTCCCTTCCTTACCGTGACAATAAAGTCAAATTCCAACAACAATATTAGTAGCCAACGTGTGATTCTTCCTGTGGTGCAAGGTTTATTCACTAGATATAGCAAAGCTTGATGGTTCACAAAAAAATATGAATTTGTTAGCCAAGAGATAATGTCGATATTTCTTGATTGCGTAGACCATGGTCAATCCTTCTCTTTTGGTATTGGTGTAGGTCACCTCTGCATCATTCAATTGATGACTAGCAAAGCAAACTGGATAGTCCAACTTGAATTGACTAGATTTGCAACCAATTGCAAAATTTGACGCATCAAATTTTGCAACCAATTGCAAAATTTGATGCATCGATGTGTACGTGGAATATAAGATCCCAATTGGGGGGTTGTAAAATGGGTGTGGTTGCCAAGGCTTGCTTCAGACGATCATAAGCCTCTTGACACTCCTTGGTCCACTCAAAGACAATGAGCAGTTTATATAAGGGTCTGGCTATCTCCGCATAAAATATGATGAAGCGTCGATAATAACCCACATGACCCATAAACCTTTGCACACCTTTGTAGTTGGTGGGCGAGGTGGTAGTTCCAAGATCAAATCAACTTTGCTATCATCAGTGGTGGATATGCCATTTTTTGAGACTATGTGTCCTAGTATCACACCATGCTTGACCCAAAACTGGACTTCAAAGGGTTTAGTGATATCTGATATAATCGGCAACGTTCAAACACCTTCCTCAAACAGTTCAAATGATCTTCCCATCGAGAATGTGCACATAGATCATCAATAAACACTTCCAACCACTTTTGTAAGTAGTCCTTAAAAGCTGTGCACATCAATCTTTGAAAGGTTGTCGCGGCATTTGTAAGACCGAACGGCATGACGTTATAAGGAAGAGAATGTTCCCCACATGGTATTGAAGGCAGTCTTATGTTGGTCTTCTAGTGGTATGGACACCTAATTGTACCCTGAAAACCCATCCAAGAAGCTGTACGCTTCCCTTCCAGCCACTCTTTCTAGGACATGTTCGGTATATGGTAATGGATAATGGTCCCTTCGAGTGGCTGCATTTACTTTCTTAAGATCGACACATAATCTCAATTTTCCATTATTTTTAGGCACTATCACAATGGGTGATAACCAATCTGTATGTTCGATCTCATAGATAAAGTCAACTTGAGCTTATCAATTTCCTCCTGTACAATTGCTGCATACTTTGGATTCATCTGGTATGGTTTCTGCCTGGTAGGCCGTGATCCTTCCATAATTGGAATCGTATGTTGTACCACCTCGGGTGGTACCCCTTTCATTTCCTTATAGTTCCAGGTGAAACAATCCTTGTATTCCTTGAGAAGAGAAATAAGCTCTACTTCTTTTGCAGAGGTCAAATCTTTGGCAATATGTACGAGCCTTGCTTCTTCCCCTGATTCCGTAATATCAACCTCCTTGACTTCTACTGGGCCATCGTATGATGTCAACAACCCTTCCTCTTTTACCCTAGTGGTTGTTAACCGGACTACTCTTCGATCATCAATTGTATAGTTCTTGAAATGGTTAGGCACTTTTGTCCTCATTGTCTTTTTTTGTATTTTCCATGATTTTCTTGGCCTCACGTTCTACCTCTACCAAGGCTTTGTTGCATTTTCGGCATCCCATTTTTGTAAGTTTGGGTGTATTGGTTTCCTTAAGGGTGATTTTCTCTAGATTCCTCCCTTCCAATGATATTTTACTCAACTCTTCGCCCCAATCCTTAGAGAATTCATCATGTACCCTTGTAGCCTCAAGGTATCTCAACCATTGGGCATCCGTTGGTTTGCTTTGTAGCAATGCGTTTCGTCGGGCTAGGTACCATTTTTGTTTCCACCATCACCTGATGTGCTGACTACTGGTTTGAATTCGTGCCACACGGTACCTTCTGTACTTGATGTCTCCTCCATTGACTCCCCATCCATGGTTTGCCAATCAACCATGCAGACAGAAGTCATAGGGATGTTTCCAGATTCCAAATACTGGGTTCCCTTAGGTTGCATCACATCAATTGTGGCCAACACATGCATCCAATTCTCAGAGAAATCCAGGGGAGGTAGTGATGCATACATCTTCGTATCCTCCTCATCCTTGGTTTCCCCCTCTATGGGCTGGCATATCTGTAGGGATGTGGTTTGCTCCGTTGACCGAGTCATTACTGAACAATTGCCCTTTCCATGGGGTGTGCCTTCCATGCTCTTAGATCAATCTTTAATGTTTGCGAGTCTCTGCGTACATATACATGATCCAAAGCCCAATCATGCACCAATTTGGATTCCCTCATGAAAGGTCATCCCAATATTATGTCATATGTATCGGGTACGCGGCATAAGAAGTCCATAACCACAAATGTATGACGGTATTGAAACATAGAGTCTGAACTTCACATTTTTCGAGAGCCCAATGGGTCTCGAAGATGTTCCATCAGCCATCTTAACGATTAGATCTGGCTTGCCCCAATTTTCCCAGCAATGTTTGGTAATGATGCTGACACCTGCCCCGGCAATGTGTGTCCCCCTTTCCTAATTTCTTCACTCTTCTCCTGCAACCAGATTTGGAAATAGTAACATCTGCCTGGTTCCTTCCTTTGTCACCTAACTGAGCTTGAGCTCATGCTAGGACATTGAGCGGTGTGATCTTCCCAGATTGTACACTAATGGTACGAATGGTGGCCTGATTAGCAATAGAAGCTAAACCACTGGCTCGCCAGGGACAATCTTTGATTAGATGATCAATTCCACACTTAGTGCAAGTGAGCACTAGCATGTCATTGGGTGTGGTCCACTTGTTGTGGCTGGTGTATATGAGTCATATTCTTATTTGGGCATTCGGTTACTTGATGTGGCCCACCACAGCCATCACATTGTAAAGGTTCTCTTCTCAAATTCGAGTTTATTTCCTTGCCCTTCCACTGTATCGTGGTTTGAAACATAGGTACTGGCTTGTTATTCTGTAGGACATAATACTTTGGCGTGACATCACCCATATCCTCATAGTATTCCCCATTAAATTCTAGTTCCCGTGCCACTTCAATATCTTTCGATGGCTCTTCAATCACTACTTGATTGATCTTGGCCTCTGTGGTGGTTGTGGCGGTAGAACTGGTGGTGGCAGGGGCGAAGTGTCTTGTACCCAGAACATCTCCCTAGGTAAGTAAGAAGGGTTGGGTTGTACAGCAATGGCAGTGGTTTGCACAGGTGGTGTCGACAAAGCCAATGGGGCTCTATTTGTTTGCAGTTGTGCTATATTTTGAAGCCTTGGAAATCTACACGATGATGTGTCATGATTGCCCAATTTTACACAATGTGCACAATACAGTAATGGTCTTGCCCTTAACTGCGGACATTCAGTGGTATGGTTTAGTCTACACATGGAGCACCACACCAGTTCCCTGCAGGGGTAAAGGTGACTATGCCTATGGCCTGACATCTCTCTTCCTTCCCTTACCTTTAATTTCTCAAATATGGCATTGCTGAGCTCATCCATAGTCATATGTCCAACTTGTTTGCTTTGAGTTCCAATTTCTTGATGACTTGAGACACGCGAAGTCGTGGTTGGCTGTCGATGTTCTAACATCCTCAGGTTGTGGCAATTCTAACATGTTATCTTTGTATTATTTGATTGCCAATTTGTAGCATGCATCAAGGGTAGCTTGCCGGGCTAGTACCAAGTAATCATGAATTTTATGGTCTCTAACCCCTCTCCTGAAACAATGTAACAATTGATCATCTGTCAATCTTTCCTGAATTTTGCATCTTGAATTCAAGTGTTTCAGGTGAGAAACATAGTCTCTCATAGACTCATCTTCCTTTTGTTTGATGTTATGTAGTTGGGCCACAGGGCTCCACCTGTCACCACTACCTGCAAAGCTGGGCACAAAAATATTTTTTAACCTGGTGAAGTTAATCTTGTCCTCAGGCTTAAGGATACTGAACCACTGATGAGCTTTTCCTTGTAAGGTCAGCGAAAAAGCATGTATCATGGTCACATCATTGACTGGTCCACAAGTTTCACATGTAGATTCAAAAATCTCTACATGCTGGATAGGATCTCCATCCCCAGAGAATTTTTGGACAAGTTTTGAGATGATATGGGGTTTCATCTGGGAAGGTCGAGGTTCTACAGTAGAACCGAACTCCCTGACCATCCCCCTACCCATCTCAGCTACAATATTCAACAAGTCTGTCGTTGTGGCTCCCTTAAGGTCCATGGCTGGATCGTTTCTAGGTCCATGGCTCCCTTAAGGTCCATGGCTGGATCGTTTCTAGGTCTCTGTGGGGAATTGCTCCCCCCTTCCTAGACATTGTCCCCTACCCATATTGGCTCTTCTTGGTATCTCACGTTCGTGGACTTGCCCGATTGTGGTATCCTAGTGGGATTCCCCAATAGTAGCCTCTGTGCGTCTTTGTGTAATTAAGAGCTCCATATCTTGTAAGAATGTAGGGTGATTGATCATTAGCTCTATGTCCTTCTTTGTGTAATTAAGAGCTCCATATCTTGTAAGAATGTAGGGTGATTGATCATTAGCTCTATGTCCTTCTTTGTATAGAGCCAGTCCTTAACTTCTACAGCCAAGTTGGCTATGTTACCCTCTTCTTCTCTGGTTGTATCCCCTTCCTCCATTTAGATTCCTCATTGATGGGTTCCAGGTTTGGAATATCCCCATCGCCTCTACCTGTAGCAATTTCAGATTCCTTTCCTCTCGTGATTGGAGATGGTTAACATTATCTGTCTCCTTTCTCTTAGCTCTTGTCCTAAGCTCTTCTTTTCTTAAGCTCAATTCTGGGAGTTGTCGTTCCACCTCACTTCGTTGGAAGTCCAATTCCATTTCCTTAGTGGTGGGAAATAATATTTGACCCGTCCTAACTACACTTTCCATATCTCATCTAATTTGAGAGGTGCCAGTATTTGACAGCCTAGAATTCAACGTTCTGAATGGCCCTTCTTGTCTTGGACAAGATCATATCCAATGAGGTTTCCAGATCTTAAGTGCATGTATGTATGATTTGATAAGATAGTATTTAACCTAAATTGATTCAATTCCTAGTTTTATTGCTCTGTTTAGGAGGCGTGAATTAGCAGAGACAATTTCACGTTGTGAAATAGCAAGACTTAGTTCACGTCGTGAAATTGCAGAACAAATGGTTCACGTCGTGAAACAAAAAGTGTTTCACGTTGTGAACTACTTCGAAAGTGTTTCACGTCGTGAAAGTCTACTGCACTTTCACGTGATCCAATCTTTCTCCTTAAGATTAAATTCCTTCTTTATCTGACCCTAAGAGCCTTAGTTTTGTCAATTCATTGGTTTTGGTCTTCTCGTGAAACAATAGGATTGAGTTAACATCGTGAAACAAAAAGTGTTTCACGCCATGAACTACTTCGAAAGTGTTTCACATCGTGAACTATTTTGAAAATGGTTCACGTCGTGAAAGTCTACTGCACTTTCACGTGATGGCGGACTGAAACGTGTCAGAGGTGTCAAGATAAGGGTTTCTATTTTTGGAATGTAATCCCATGATTTTCGCTAAAATCTCGGCGTTGATTTCGTGAGCGACTCACCACGTGAAATTGCAGGATCCTAGCTCAATCAATGGTCCCATATGTTTTTGATTTTTCTGAATTTTTGAAAAAAGAAGAAAACAACACACAACCTGCTTCTTCACGTTGGTGTTTTTTTTGTGGTGCTAACATCAAGAGTAACCAATGAATCCTTTCCTAAACTACTTTCCACAACATTCATAGCATCAAATCTATAATTTTTTTTCCCTTAACCACACACACCTTATCCTTTCATTTTCAACACAATGCATTACCAAAATGTAAAGGCAACAATGAATACTATGCAATGGGAGCTGAACTCAAAGAGTATGGAAGAAACAAAGGTGTTTCCCCGACAGCAGCGCCAAAAATGTTATGCTAAACCACATCTCCAAGAGGAAATTCTACACATTCACCTAATGGATGAGCAATGAAACACAACCGTCATGGGGTACTTACCAATGCTTCGAGCTCGTGTCTCTTGAAGCCTCCAAGCTCACATGTATGCTCCAAACTCCAAGCTCCACTTCCTCACTGTCACCGTGGAGTTGCTCACACCATCACATAGGTCAATCACACTCTCTCTCTCTCACTCTCTCATACAAGCATAAACACACAAGCATGAGAGAGGCACAATGCTAGAATGCTCTCACTCCTCACTCTCTCACAAGTACAAAGGAAGAGCTCTCAATATCACAAAGGGGATTGTGTCCTTTCATTATGAGAAAATACCTTATATAAAATTGGCCCTTGTTCACACTTGGGCGCCCAAAACTTACTAACTAGGCCTTGGGTGGCCAATGTCTCATAATGTACAACCTTCACAGTGCCTTTATGTTACACTTATTAATGTCCTCAATTGAGGGTCATGGTGTTAATCCAAATGGGATTAACATACAATTGCATATCCCTTCACAAGATAGCCAGGGTGCATGAAGAAAAGGAAGATGATTGGGCATGGTACCTGCACAAGGAGATGGAGCACTACCTCAAATCTCACCAATCAAAGGTTTGCAACCCCTATCTCCTCACTAAGATTCTAAGCCATCTAGGTAACATTCTGATACCCATTGCCCATCAAGAACATGTTGTCTCACAAGTCCAACATGATGTGATGCCGACTCCTATACAGCTATAAGTAGAATTGCAGTTAGGGCAAGCTGTACTCAAGGACACCAAAGAGCTCATGAAGGAGATGTCCAAAGGCACTAAGTAAGGAAAGAAAGAGAAACCAAAACATATGAGAGGCAACCTTGCAGATCCCTCTAGAAAGCCAATAACCAAACAACAGGTCATAGAGGAAGCCAAACGACTGGAGGAAGATGTGGCCAAAGAAATCGCATAATATAACGCAGCCGTGGAAGGTTAGGAAATGCCCTTGCAAGTAACAACAATACTTAAGGCCAAATCAGGTGTAGAAGGCAAGGAAGTTCCCTCGCAGGTAACAACAACAATTAAGGCAAAATTAGGTGTAGAAACTATCAGCTTCATTGAATAGTTACCCTTGGGGATAGGGGAACTGAACATACGAGAATCTATACTTCAAACCCCCCCTTCCAACCCGACAAACTTAGTCTTCAAAAACCTCTCGCCTCTGCATGATACAATACTTTCAGATCTCCCCCCATCAGTTGAGAAGGCAGAATAAACATACAAGGAGGAGCAGCCACAACTACCGACAGAGCACATTAAGGAAATCAAGGAAATAACCTCAATACCTTAAGAGCCTCATATGGAGGAACAAGCCAAAGAAGTCAAAAAGCAAAAAAGGCAAGAGGATAGTCCTAGCCATAGCAAACAAAGACGCCTTGAATTCAACTCCCTCGAAGGCGCAAGCTCATTCTTAGACCAATTGCTACAACTCCAACTTCAGGAAATAGAAGGCTCCGCCTCTACTAGCACGGATATATGGTCACAGGAACAACGAGTATGGCGATGCCACCTCATGGCCACACATCTACTTCATAATAGGCATGCCGAGCTATGGAAG
Source organism: Cibotium barometz (assembly GCF_041138505.1). Taxonomy (NCBI): domain Eukaryota; kingdom Viridiplantae; phylum Streptophyta; class Polypodiopsida; order Cyatheales; family Cibotiaceae; genus Cibotium; species Cibotium barometz. The sequence continues at coordinate 25,016,998 of NC_141054.1, forward strand.
CATATCAAAGCCACCACCAATGAGGTGCAAGCCCTGAAAGAAGGCCACACATAAAGAAACAATTGTTAAGAGTTTAAAGGTTGCAGAGGACCGAGAAGCAAAGATGTGGGCCTTGGAAGAACATAACACACTGCTGAGAGCAAGATAATTGTCAGGAGGCACAAGGAAAATAAGACACTCAACACAGTACGAACATGCTAAGGAACAACTTGAGAAAGAAGTGGAAAATAACAAAGCTTAGGAAGCACAATACAAACACCAACAAAAGAAAGCCCACACAACCTACCAAGCTAAAGAAGAGGAGTTTACCAGATAGATAAGCAAGCTCAAAGAAGAAAAAACTGATGTAATACAGAAAGTGACGAACATGCAAACAGAAAGTGACAAATATTAGTGTAAAGACCAAGGCAATGGAGCAGATGTTGGAGAGTCACTAGCAAGTTCTCGAACATGTCAATCAACAACTCACTTGCAGCCGAGCACTGGCACAAGATCGTCTAGCAGCTAGAGGAGGCTCAGGCCCAAGTAACCACCCACAGAACGAAGAGAGAAGAAACAGAGAGAAGGTATACAGAGCTCACACAGCTGCTCGAGATGCCAGAGAAGCTACAATTTCCATGCTCCTCAACGTGAAAGATAGAAGGATACATGAATGGGAGCAACAGCACATAGCCCTTAAAGAACGACCTTAAAGACATAAGCAAATGGATGAATTACGCCAACTTATCGAGCGTGCCTCAGAGATAGATTCATTGTCGGTGACTCCTCAGGCCCCTCCTCAAACCCTTACTTTGTTTTTGTCTACACTAACACTCTCTGCTGCAATATGAAATTAACCTAACAGAAGACCTTGGTTTAGGAGATTTAACTCTAATACATCAAAACACAGAGAGGGATGTGGACCCCACTTTAGTAATGGGAATATTTAGAGGAGATGTGGTGCTTACTAATCTCGGTGACATTTTCTTTTTCCATCTACATCCCACAGTACTCAACCTTCGGAGTTGGTGTCGGGTGTTGCAATAGTTGACCATCTTGGATGACAGTGTCGCAAATTTGACCTGTTCATGCCAGATGACATGCCATCCAAACCGGCCAACTACGAGGTTGTTGCTAGAAGCTATCGATGGGTAATTAGCCATGGGAGAGTGGAGGTCTATGATACTCATCAATACCTAAACATTTCCGAATCTACCTTATATAACCCCTTGGGTATCATAAAACTATATAGAAAAATACATAAGCATCTGGAGGCTATGTTAACAAATGTACTTTATGATTTTGATCATGAACATACCAAATGTAGCCCCAGAAGAAATCACACACCTCCATGAATTAATGAAGACTATGAAACCTCCCCAACTTCCACCTAGTTTAGGAGAGGGGCAAGAAGAAACCCCACAATCCTCTGCCTCTGTAACTGTAACATACCCATCTTCACTAATAAAGAAATGTCCTTGTAATTATGAGTTTTTATGGTATAAATATCAATGATTTTATTATTTGAGTCATTTCTACTTAGAATCTTCAAATTATGAGCCCAAATTTGGAATCTGCGTGCGATTTTACCTTAATATAGGATTTTCTAGCATCCAAAACGGACACCGGATCAAGCCTATACGCTAATTTCAATCATTTTAGTTAAAAATCAGCGACCTTTAAACCTTAATAAATCCACGACCGGGCGTTCGATTGACGAACGGTCTGAACCCCTACGACCAGGAGAACCTCCCGGACAAAAAAAAAAAAATCGCCCCCCGGGGCGGTCCGGCACGCAAATCGAGGCGGGCACCCCGAATTCGGGAACCCCGCCCCAAAATTTGGTCCGTACACACTTACTAGGGTGCCCATACAATGGCCGCCCAAGAACCAAAGGACGGCCGCCCACTATATGGTCCATACGTACCCTTACGTGGACACCCATGCTGTCCCAGACCAGATAAGGTACATGCGTACCACTCCTTTCTCGGACAACCGACACCGTACCTTTCCCCTAGACCCATGCAGGCCACTGATCCATAGCCTTTGAAGGTACACCGTCCTTTCGTCCTTGCTTTGCGCAACGCCCGTACCCTCAGCCCTCAGCTATATAAACCCCCGGGGTGCTCTACAGATGGCACGCATTTCTGTGTAGCGTATGCCCTGTTGTACCACCGTGCGTACCGTCGTCCGTCCCTGTGTAGCGTACTTGCTGTAGTACAGCCGCCCCTTGTTGCAGCCACCCCTCTCACACCCCCTCATTTGGCTCTTTTCAGATAAGCTAAAATTCCTCCATCCCCTTCTTCCTTAGAGTCAGTGTCCTTAACTCTTCTCTCCCCCCCCCCCCCCCCCCCCCGCGTGTGAAGAGACTTCCAGCAGCCCCTCCCAGCCCTCTCCACGTTTTTGCCCTTAAGGACATCTCACAATCCCCCCCCCCCATTTGCGTAGACTTTAATAAGGGTTTTTTGCCTCAAGAAAGGGTTCGTGCGCCATATTCTTTTGCTCATACGGTGAGCAAACGAGTTCGGAATTCAGATCCGACTGAAGCGTTTCGATCGCAGCAGCGAGCTCTACAAGGCGACACCTAAGATGGCCTCATCTCGGAGACGACAAAATATTACCTCAAGAGGAGCACGTAACAACGAGATGGGGGAAGATGCGCCCAATGCGGCTCTAGTCCTCCCTTTTCAAGCCCCTCAAGGAAACGATGGCCAGGTTAGCTTGGTTAATTTTCAAAAGAAGAGATTTTTCTTAAATTAGTGTTAATGAATGGTGTCTTTTCCTTTTTAAATGACGACATAAAAATTATATGAAGTTACGAATTATGTGATGTTGTATTCGATAAATTACATTGAAATTGTTATCTTCATGAATTGTGAATGCTATATTTAGTAAATTGCATTGAGTTGTTATCTTTAGAATTCAAGATTTTTTTTGGCTTCAACGCTAACCCTGTTCCGTGCTTGTGTAGCCGGGCGGCGTCGTTAGCAAGGCCTGGGAATGGCCCAAGGTATCCCTCATACCTTTGGGAGAATAAGGATCGCCGATTGAGGCGAGAGATTATGAGGCTGCCTAGTTCTGAGGGCCCAGGCTAGTGCGGTAAATAAGCCCACCCTAGTGCGCAGACATCCCTCTGAGGGGCGGGAGGATCGAGCGATGGAGCCTGAGAGGGTGACAGGCCGGCTTGAGTCCTCGCCAGCGGCCGACGATGAGGTGTATGGTCCCGTAGGGTTTTGCCCAGCATGTAGAGGCTGGAAGGCCGAATTCTAGATCATCGGCAGAATAAGAATAAGAGAGTCGGTTTGGCTTGTATGGAATTGGTTCATGTAAAAACTTTTTATATAATTACATCTTGTCTTTGGTATGATTGTATTGTGTAAGAAGGCTGTTTTAACGAACCTTGTGAAAAAGGGCCTTAATTAAGGAATATGCTTATTTATGTCGAACAGTGTGGTAGGATTAATTAGAAAACAAATTGATGCGTGAGTAGGGTGGAAAGTGGGAGGATGGAATGCCCTGACGGCACCATCCTACGGACGGGTGGACCCGATTAGTCGGGTAGCAGATTAAGTGAAAGTCCTATGTTAGATAGTTAGGTTCCTTGGCAACTCTATTCTAGAAGACTAGGCCAGCGGCGGCTGTGTCTTGCATAAGATGAGGAAAAAAGCATTGTCTCTAGAAATCAAGTCTAGTAGTTGTCCAATTTATGATCAATTGCCCTATGGGTGATTTGACGTTTAGAAAATCACGCTCCCCCTGCGGGATAGAGCTAGGTCATACCTATGAATCGTATCCTTGAATCTCTACAGGGTCAAGGTGTCGATGAATAGGAAATTTTTTCCAAGATAAGACTTAGCGGACTATCTTAAGTGTTTCTCCCATTTTAGAAGGGAGGAACCTTACAGTAACTTATCTTGTGTTTCCATCCCTCTCTAATCAGCTACTAAATCCTTATCCTAGTGTATCTCCTACTAACAAAATCGAGGCAGAGTATCTTTTCACATAACTCTTTACCCCCTGTTGAATTTCCCACTAACCCTGTTGACCTTGAAGAGTTACCGGCAATGAACGTATCTCCACACATGCAGCTTGATGAGGTGCGTATTCTCCAGCCCCGGGATGACATTGCACCATTTACTGATCAAAATGTATTGGAATCTTTGTCAGCTACAGAGTACGAAGGCTTAATCAAAGCAGGGAACCCACTCTTGAAGCCAAAATTGATGTTCCAAGTACTCATGCAGATCACCCCTTTTGAGCTAACACGCAGAATCTTGCTGAAGGCCTACTCTACTATTTAAGGTCAAGGTGGCAGCAAAATGTTCCTTACCCTCTCTGAGCCCCAATGCTAGACATGGAAGAATTAATGCCGATGGGCGGAGAAGGAACCTTGTGGGAGAATGTGGCGCGGCACACCAAGATGGTGAATCACCTTGCTGATTTGCTGGAAATTTGAGTGGTCACATTTATGATAAGTTATTGTTTCTACAGGTGGCGAAGACAAAATCCATTACATACACGGGTGGGTATTATGCAATTGAAACAGATGGTGACAACCCCCGCCTAAAAGATTTCAACATACAACCTGACTGGCACAAGGAGTACCTAACCATACAACCTGACTGGCACAAGGAGTACCTAACCATACCAGAATATAGGTGGGAATGCCGCACCAAACAAATGAGCCGACCCACTATATATGCCTATCAAGTGGTGACTCACGCCATACCAGTTCAAAGAAGCAAAACAGAGGGACTCCCATGTATGCTACAATTTTCCAAAGTTCTTGCCATCGGAGTTTCCAGATATATCCAGTCAGAGGAATCAGATGCTCACATGGATTCGATCATGGCGTAGAATTCTAGATCCAGACATAGTGGTTACGGTTTGATTTCTAAAATTGATTGTGGTTCTAATCGACCAGCCAAAAGAGAGATAGAATGGGCATGATGCAGAACATCTTTGCTTTGACATAAAGAGGAACGAGGGATGATGCTCTACTATCATCGCCTTAGGTGTCTACCAGGATACATGCATGTCACATTCGAAGATATGATAAACACCTGGTTCTGGACTTCCCACTCAGAGTTTAGAAGAACCCTAAAAAAGCTTCAGTCACATCGCAACTTCTAGAGACATGAGTTTGGTGACCAAGTCTTTCGACCTAGGTAACAGGTTTTGAGGACAGAACCTACATCAGGTAGGGGGGGATGTTAATCCCACTTTGGATTAACAAAGATGCTCCTCCATTTGAGGACATTACTAAGTGTTATGTAATGGCACTATAAAGGTTGTATATTATGAGATACTGGCCAGCCAAGGCTTTAGTTTAGTAGGTTTTGGGTGCTTGAGTATGAATAAGGGCCAGTTGTATATAAGATATTTTTTCATAGTGGTGGAAAGACATAATCCCCCTTTGTGCAATGAGAGCTCTTGTCTTGTCTTGTGTATGTGTGTGTGTGTGTGTGTGTGCGTGTGTGTGTGTGTGAGAGAGAGAGAGTACTCTAGTGCATGTACCTCTTCTATGCGTGGGTGTGGGAGAGTGAGAGGACGATTGCATTGTGGTGTGAGCGATTCTGCGGTGACAGAGTGGAGGTGGAGATTGGAGGAGTGGAGCTTCTATAAGTGAGCTTGGAGAGCCTCAAGGGATGTGAGCTCAGAACATTGTTAAGTAACCTATGATGGTTGTTGTCTATTGCTTGTTCCATTGGTGAATGTGTGGAGTTCTCTTGGGAGGTGCAGTACGCTATAACACACATTTGAAGTGTTGTGAGTTAATAAACACAGATAACACCTTTGTATTGGAAGTTATTACTTTTTTGGCATTCATATATCTTCTCAACGTGCAAAGCATTCACGATACACAATAAGAAATGCTTATAGTTCTTATGACTCTTGAAACATTTATGAACTTAGATGGTCTATGGTATGTGTTATGGAGTCATGCTCACCATTGGTGGTGTTGACTTTTAATTTTATAGGTTTTATTATTCTTGAAATTTATGTGAGTGAGAGCCTTTGATTAAATCATTCTTAAATAAGCAAGCCACAACATACCTAGCTCTAAAAATTGAGTGAATGACAGCCTTTGATTAAATCATTCTTAAATCAGCAAGCCACAAGCTGAATGAGCTAAAAAATGGGCGCCCTCCCGGCCACCAACATAAGGACAAAGTCAGCCATGGGCGCCCTTGTGTGAAATCCGCTCCATTTCCTACACTCTTCTCGCCATGCAGGCAGGGAGCTCGGGCTGCAAGGTATTTTAGCATCTCTTATTTTTGGACTTTTGAAAAGTTAAAAAAATAAAAAATAAAGATCAATGTGTAATGTCCTTTTTTTTTCCCTTTTTTTTGGGGGTATTTTTTGTTTTGTTTTTGGAAAAAAGATCACTGTTTAATCGGTTCGCTTTCCTTGTTTTATCCGAGCTCTGCACTTACCCTCTCAGCCTTATGAAACTTTTCGACCCGATGTGCCATAGTATATACTTCAAATGGAAAAATTGTTTTTTTGGAGCATCCTCCTCTTCCCAGAAACATTTTTTTAACAAGAATTGCTTTTTTTTTTGGCCAGAAAATAATTAATTATGCAATCATGCTTATTTCTTGACTCAATTTGATTTTATGAAGCTCAGTTGGAAATGGAGATGCTGTAGAGAACCTTTTTTTTTGTGGCAAAATATGAGACCTCTATTAAGTATGAAATTTATATGAATTAATCAAGGCCATTGGCCAGGAGAGACATATTCAATGATGCCATACAAGTTCAGATGGAGTAGATGAGAAGAAAACCCCATGGTCTCACTCCCTGATAAAAGTAGTATACGAGCCCAAATGGCCATAAGAGTATGTATAATATGTGCCCAAATGATGCCTAAGGACTGAATATAATATGTTTGAGTGCCATCTATAGCTTTGATACCTTTGATACATCTAGCCCTCCAAATCTGCCAAGCTGTGATATTGGCAATAATCTCGCAATAAATGTCCAGTTTGCCACAGGATGGCATAAATTGCAAGTTAGTAACTTGCTCCAAAGTGCATCTACTAACCACCCTCTAAGCACCAAGAGGGTAGGGTCATGATCCCCTACTTTTATAAAAAAATCTGCGGACCAGAACCCCAACTGATGTACAAAGGCACCTCTTTGATCCCTGGAAGGCTTTTGAAAGTCTTCCAGGAACTAACGGTTGAGGCATGATACCTCTCCTAGCCTGACCACTACGTAACCAGAAGCGCCTAGGAGCCAATCCAAATCATCCCTGGACATTCCACATGATAGGCTGTCTGTCAGCCTTGTCTCTAGGCTTGGAAGTGTTTGTCTCACAAAAGGTATGATACTGCCCTCATGCCTTAATAATAGTTGAAAGGAGAGGAGAGGAAGGCACTTTATAATCTGCCTTTGCAAAAATGAATCGTGTGCTATGAATTTACTCTCTACCACTATGAAGAGTGCAATTGGCAATATGGAAGACTAAGTTCTTCCAAGGATCTGTCTCTAGGAGAAATCCTTTGATCACTAATTTGCAAAGCAATGCCCTGCAATAAATATCCTACCCTATAATATTCAATGCCCCTCCTGCTTGGGGTGAATGATAGTATTTCATGCAACGTCTAGGCTAGACCACAAAAGGTTCCCGATCAATCTCAACTAACCAATGCAGGCACGTGAAAAACATGAGCATGAAGTGTTGGAAGGTCGTGGCTTGACCGCCTACATCCCACATGAATAGAGTCCCAAGCAATGGGATCGCCTACATTCCACATGAATAGTGTCCCAAGCAATGGGATCATCTATAACTAATAGAAGACTAGGGCCATTCTCATCCCTCCACCAATTTTCGTGGCTTGGAATGGATTAGAGTGATGGAGGTTGAGCACGCAATGGCGTGAACACTATTGGGATGGGTGACCTCCTAGCAAGTGGTCCCCAATTTCCAACATGGTATCAGAGCCAGGGAGGGCATGTTGGGATGTTGTTAGCGGAGCTGGTCGACTTGCCAATTCCTCTCGACCGAGTTAAACGAAGGCCGAATGCATGTATGAGCGGATGGACAAACTTGTTGACATGCCGGGTGGCTTCGGAATTGCCGTTGCTCTTTGATTGCTGCAAATTTACTCCAAAAGAACTTGGAGATGCCGAATTGGTATATTTCTTAAAGTTTTGTATCTTTTTGAAGGTCTGTGCATGTAGACATTAGTTTCTCATTGGGATTGAAGATAGCAACCCCTTGTGCTTCTAGCCTCTTTCTTCTAATTGATAGTTTTGTCAATTAGTTTTTATTTTTTGCAAACATCTTTTACAAATATTATGGTTGAGGAAATGTTCTTGTATGGGTCTAAATTATGGCCGAGGGAATGTGCCTACTTAGACTAAGTAAGGTTGCTTTGCATGTATTTGCGAGGTTCACCATAGACCAAAACAAACCTACTATTCTTGTTAGGCAATGACGTGAAAGCATCTAACAACCAATGATATTTAATAGCCGTAGTGGTGTTTGCTTGGTCTGTAGAGATGCAAGCGCTCATGCATCGTCCATAGAAACAAAATCTCTTTTGCATGGATTCTAACACACTAGTTGAGAGACATCTTTTGTTACAAAGTTGTGTGGGTCGGGTAGCTTCAAAGATCCGGAGCAAACTTAAGCTTAGGGATTTGGAGTAATCCCATGCTTAGTGTTAATTGGGTTCGTAGTAATCCCAAGCTAGAAATCAATAGATTTTGAGTGCGTAAAACCCAAGTATCAAGGACATTTATTGTTGATTGTTCACCGTGTTTACGTTTGAGTACGTAACTACTCTATTTTATGTGGACGGTTAGGTTCCATCTATCATAAATTGGGAGGGTATATGACATGGTATGTCATTTTGGGAAATATCAGTTGTGATTTTCCTCGCTTTCATCTTGTAACTCCATAAAATTTACAATCCAAGTGGTTGGGGTTATAAGTAGCCCAAGATTTATCGGATTAATTCTACAGGTATACTCCCAAGTGAGTATTGTAAAATTTTAAGATTGATTTTTAATCTCCTAAATAGAAAGTCACAAACCTTAGGTGCTTGATATTCTAGATAAAGCCCTGAACTTGTCAATTTGGTGTGGCCAGATTGCCAAAGAGTGTACAGTATGTACTTAGGTAGGTGTGGAATTGTATTCACACTATGCTCAGTCATGGTAGTAGCCATAAGGTGGATCCACAAAGTATTTGGGCAAGTTCTTGAAGGACTTTGCTATTTGTACCCGCACTGAAGCTTGAGCCTAGGGCTACTATCACGGCCTAGCAGGACTCATAGTTAGATGTTGAACCGTAGAGTTTAGAGATTGACATAGCTGTTGATTTAATGACATTGAATTAATAGGGATTTGGTGTTGAAATACCTAACTTTGTGCCGTAGTGCCAAGGGTTTAAGGTCAATCTAATGAGCATTTCATAGTAAGTGGCTTGAGCGTCTTGTAAGAGATGACTCCTTTGGATATTTCAAATCAGTCAGAGTATATCCATGAGTACGGAGTTACTCAACCAAATCAAGGGAAGGATTTGGAGGTTTAGATAGATAGGGTAAAGTGGACGCAGCGCAACTTTACAAAGCACACATCACAAAAAAAAAAAAAGAAGCCAACTTGAACTAATTTGTGTTTTGGAAATTTTTATGAAGTTTATACGAGGACCGAGTATTCCTTGTTTGTCATCAGTTATTTTACAGTTGGGTAGTATATTGCCACCTACTGGTAGGTAGTGCATTGCCACTGTAATGAGGAGGCAACAAGGAAATGTTATACGTTAGACTTCATATTGGTGCTAAACACAAACTGGATGAGTGATGTTCATGTTATAATAATCTCGAAGTATAGAGATTGATTTTGTTTGTCTATCTGTGTAAGGTGTATTGGAGGCATTTCTAAACCACATATCGTAGCATATGTATATACAAATTGGTTAAACAAGAAAGGAATTCTCAATTCTTGCTTTGTAGTAAACCATTGTTCATGGTTGAAAATGGTTTACGGATTGTTGTCTATAGTTGAGAATGATTTACCATTGGTTTGTCTAATGTTTGACTTAGAAGAGGTGTCGAGTGAGCTCACATGACTCGATTTACTCCATTCAAGTTGATGCATGGATTCTAGTCTAGATCTCCTACGGTTGTACATCTATATAAGGAGAAGATTCAGCATGTTGGTAGCGTAGCCTGATAGCGTAGTCTACAAACTTGAGTTGCCGGAGAGCTATGGAGTACATTTAGTTTTTCATGTCAGTGGCATGTGAAAACAGTGTGTCACCCAGGCAACATAGTTTGCCTTGAAGTTTTAGTTGCGTCCTTATAGTTACGATCACTTCCATTTGAACCAGAGAGGATTCATGGGTTTAGAATTGGAACACGAGGCATACTGTGTGTACTTTAGGCACTTGTCAACTAGAAGGATAGGTCAAAGGAGGCTTGAACATTAGATCAATTAAATACGCTTACCAAAAGCTTTCCCCAATTTGTTTTCGCATACAAAAACTATTCTTAAGGGCGGGGGATGTCACATAGCCTGTAACGGTGTGTGGGAGCTCGACCGGATGCGGAGTCCGAATGCCAGAGTGCGGACGGCGAGTGCATCCGAGGTTTAGTTAGGGGTGAGGGCACCCAAGTCGGAGCACTTGGGCGGCCGGCAAGGCTTATGGACGGGCATGCTCCTATAAGTGCCTGAGAGTGTGGTGTTATCCAGACTCCTCTCTATGGCTGGGTGGTGACTAGAGCTCCTTGCCCTCTTGTGCTATGGTGGACGTAACATCATGCTTCCATCTTGTGACACCCACATTCACAGTAGCACCGTTCACTTTCTCACAGGTGCCGTGTTCGATGTAGATCATCCACTTCCGCTTGTAGACCTGCACAACCTTGCCTTCTCTACCTTTGTAGGTGCCTCTGATCACTTGGACCTCAATTGTTTTTTTGAATAGGAAGAGATCGCACGGTTTTTGTGTTCTTGAGCTGTCACGTGCATCCCACACTTGGATGCCACGTAGACATATCTGTACAGAAGGTGTAGGACCTAGGATGGTAAACTGGTCCCATGTGAGCCCAGTCCGGGACAAGTCAGCTAGGGTTCCATCCCAGTTGTCCGAGGTCAGGTGTGCATTGTCCTGCACATGAAACAGTGCCAGTCCGTGCTATGAGTCTCCCTCTAGAATGATGTCAGTGACTTTGTGTATTTGGTATGATACCGGATGCCAGAACACTGTGTAGACAATTAGGGTTTGCTTTTAGGAAAAGGGGCCAGCCCATAGGGCTACCCTAGGAACTCTTGTGGGCATGGGGAAAGCATAAGACAATCCCCATAAGGGCCAGGAAGGCCCTGGCTGTACCCACCAGCCATGGGTAGGTCATGGGAGGTCTACAGACAGCCCTAGGGGCTTTGCAAGGATAGCCGACTGGTTATCCAGCCATGGGATGGCTGTAGGGCAAGTGTGGGGCAGCCCATACAGGCTGCCCAGCCTCCAGGACATCATGTGCATAGTGCCCAGCAGCCATATGATCATACGCATAAGTGCCCAGCCTAGTGTGGAATATTGCGCAGCATTTATTAGTATTTTTGCTGTATTTTTTCAGTCGTGGAGCATATTTATGACAGCTGACTGCTGTCCAGAAGGGGTATAAATACCCAGCCCACAAGTCATTCTTTTCATCTCATCATTCATCAAGTGCTGAAGCTGAAGCAAGGGCCAGGACAGCCTAGATCAAGCTAACGCAGAAGGGGTGAAGGATTGAAGGTCAAGGGCAGAGATTCATCTCAGCCAAGAAGGTTCAGTCAGTCTTTTATTTCAGTATTTTACATCATTCTAATAAAAGCAAATACGCCATTCGTGGTGGGGGCCCTACAGAGGGTATTCGGGACCCAATGCTGTCCTCTTCTCCCTTTCTCTCTCTCTATTTTTCTGCACATCTATATTCAGTTTTGTGCGTTAATTTCGTCGCGACAAGTGTGCTGATTTCTGAGCATTGAAGTTACCAATCTTCCCCGAAGCTTCCGCATGTTACATGTGCGTAGATGAGAGAGGGGAGCTCATAAGCACACGCCTCACACTGAAAGGGTTTGTAGTAAAGTGGGCCTTCCTTGACTTGCGCTTGGATGTCTCAACGGGATCATTGTTGCTTCCTTGTGTCTGTTGCATCCCTCTCTCTTTTATATCCATGTCTATGCTTCCACACACCATGGATTGATCTCTCCACCTCTCCTTCCACTCTCATTCACTCCCTCCTGGACCTATTCAGGATTCCAACACAGCATCAGATCTAGGCTCCATTCTATCGCCATGCTTCACCTTCTTCCCTTCTGTGTTTTAAGGGTTTCTGCGTTTTTAGCCTTCCATGAGCATCTGTGCGTTTTTCTCTTCATGAGCCACCCCTTCCCTTCATATGCTACATTTTTTTCTCCCTTCACATGCTGCGTTTTTAGGACCTATTATCCGCCATATGCTGTCCCACATACTTGCGTTTTAGCTTCTCTCTACTTGCCATGTAGCACCCCTTTCTATGTGTTTTCTCACCCATATAGTCGTGTATCAGCCCATGGAGCCACATTCTCATGCCCATGTAAGCATAAAGGCATACAAAGGCAACATGTGTGTTTTCATCAACAATTTCTTCATCCAGTTCATCAACGTGTGCGTTAACTCTCTGGTAAGATGTTCAATGGATCATTCTTTCTTTCAATGTTTTGATTCCTTCAAGGAGGCAGCGCGGCTGCACCAACAAGTGCTTCAACCTATGGTATTGAGACCACCGCAAGGTCTAAATCCCATGCTTCTTTCATGGAGTTATTGGATCTTTCAGCATTGATGCCTGTCTCAAGGCATGTGTGTTCGGCATCGACACTCGCTTCTTCATCGAACACATCCACTTCTGGGTCCTTTGCCCTAGCCCTTGAGCCTAAAACGATAGCCCAAGCTTACATTGCTTGGAAACGACACCGCAAAAGGATCTTCATCAGCATCGAGGGGGATTCTTCCTCAACTTCTAGATCTTATTTATGTGGAGTCAAGGGTTCTCTGGCCGAGTTGTCGCCCAAAATCTGAATATTTTCGGTGTCTTTTTTGAGTTGTTGTAATGCTTGATGCTATAAAAGGCAAAGATATATTCTTATCCCAGTTAGGAGTCACGCGGGGCCGGCGGGGGGGGGGGGGGGGGGGGGGGGGGGGGAGGGTTGATAATCTCAGCTTCAGTCATAAGCTGATTGAGGTGGCTAGTTCACCTCTCTACAGTGATGTGATGGAGTTAGAGGTTGGTTGCTTCTTTTGCGTTTGGGTCTCACCACCTTCGCCGGGAAAAGGGGGGGGGGGTTGAATAATCGAAGTCTTAGTGGTGTGACAGGTTATTAAGTCTTGGTGTGAACACATTAGGTGTGAACCACCTCTTATTAAGAGATTAAAGATAAGGGCACCCTAGTGCCTATAAAAGCAAGGTCTTGGGTTGTATTTCATTCTTGTCAAAGTAATGAGTATCACTTGAGTTCTTGCAATCTTGCTTCCTTATGTTTTGTTTCTGTTTTATTTTCCATTCCATGATGAGATATGCCATGGACATTATTGTATCACTTGATCTCATAGGCCCTAAAACCGGCCTCTGGTGGAAACCAAAGTGCGGTAGACTAGCAGTCACCCAAACCAATTGTAGTCCAGCAGATAAAACAAATAAATGGGAGCTTGTGTTTGAAACCGGCCTCTGATAGAAACCAGAGTGCGGTAGACTAGCAGTCACCCGTCCACTTGTAGTCTAGATGTGAAAACAAAACAGATTGGAGCTAGAGTGCCCAAATTTGAAAACAAAGCGACACCTGTTGGCCCCAAAGCTTGGCGCCCCTTGCGGTATTTCTTTATTCAATTCCAAAAATATGAATGGCTGAGTACAACCGAAAATCAGCCAAGAGATTACACCTGTATGTCCAATCTGACGGCCCACAATACCTCTTAGCACAGAGGATCTATGCACACAGATTTGTGTCTCAAAATAACACACTGTGCCTCCCTCTGATCAGCCAAGACCACTAAGCAGGGCAGCCATGAGCATACATTTGGCATAACTCAAGTACATGATTCAACATCTCAGCTCATACATACATGTACTGTCCAAACTCTGTCTCAACCCTTGTCAATCTGCCATACCCCTCCTCTCACAAGGGGCCAGATAGCTCAAATCTGCAACAGACATCAAGCAGTAGAAAGAGAGATAGATGAACAGATGCGGAGCTTACCAAAATCAGCCCGAGAATTAGCACTGGAGGAAGCAACGGTACCAATCTGTACTTGCAGGCACTTGTTTCCACAACCCTGCTTCACACGCATGCTCGTACTTGTCTGTACCCTCCTCCTTGTGTTCACTTCTATGCTGTCTTTGATTGTACAGATCTGAAAAACAGCCCCGTACCCGTATGTACTACCTCGTGATACGTGCCAGGAGTTGTCCTTGCAAACGCCGCCTGCAGCCAGCACCTGCACTCGCCTGAACCTGCGCAGTCAGTCTGTCCAGAACCTGTCCAGTGCCGCCAGCAGCAGTTCTCTCCAGCGCAGCCTGTGTCAGTCCTGTCCGTACACTGTACGGCAGTCGTATAGTACTGTACGACCTGTACCTGAACCAGCAGCCTGTCCGTATAGTCGCCTGCTATAGCCGCCTGCAGCAGCAGATGTACACGCAGCAGTTCCTGTGCGCCGCCTGTACCAGAGCATGTACCTGCAGCAGCCTGTCCGTACAGTGATGTACGGCTGGTTTGCACACAGAAATCAGCAACAGCACACCTTCTCAATCAACTCTTCCTCTTCCTGCTTTTCCACGCATGAGAACCAACAAGAGTGCTCCACGACTCTTTTTCCCAAAAGCTAGAGAGAGGGGGAGGAGAGAGAAGCACACACTCCAAAAGTGGAGTGGCCTCCTCCCCATAATAATCCTAGGGCCCCAAACTTTAAAAGTCCCTAGGGGCCACTAAGGCCTAGGGGCAACTTTAATAAACATTAAAAGTTTAATGTTCTAGTTCCCCCCTTCACACCTAGGGATGTCCATACATCTTTAACTCTGTCCGGGCACCCCCCATGTGAATCATTCAATATTCTGACTCTGCAACCACCATGCCCACACTTGTGCTGTTCCATTTTCACAGGGCCATGACATAAACGGAACCTTGAAACCGGCCTCTGATAGAAACCAAAGTGCGGTAGACTAGCAGTCACCCGTCCACTTGTAGTCTAGATGTGAAAACAAAACAGATTGGAGCTAGAGTGCCCAAATCTGAAAACAAAGCGACGCCTGTTGGCCCCAAAGCTTGGCGCCCCTTGCGGTATTTCTTTATTCAATTCCAAAAATATGAATGGCTAAGTACAACCGAAAATCAGCCAAGAGATTACACCTGTATGTCCAATCTGACGGCCCACAATACCTCTTAGCACAGAGGATCTATGCACACAGATCTGTGTCTCAAAATAACACACTGTGCCTCCCTCTGATCAGCCAAGACCACTAAGCAGGGCAGCCATGAGCATACATCTGGCATAACTCAAGTACATGATTCAACATCTCAGCTCATACATACATGTACTGTCCAAACTCTGTCTCAACCTTGTCAATCTGCCATACCCCTCCTCTCACATGGGGCCAGATAGCTCAAATCTGCAACAGACATCAAGCAGTAGAAAGAGAGATAGATGAACAGATGCGGAGCTTACCAAAATCAGCCCGAGAATCAGCACTGGAGGAAGCAACGGTACCAATCTGTACTTGCAGGCGCTTGTTTCCACAACCCTGCTTCACACGCATGCTCGTACTTGTCTGTATCCTCCTCCTTGTGTTCACTTCTATGCTGTCTTTGATTGTACAGATCTGAAAAACAGCCCCGTACCCATCTGTACTACCTCGGGATACGTGCAGGAGTTGTCCTTGCAAACGCCGCCTGCAGCCAGCACCTGTACTCGCCTGAACCTGCGCAGTCAGTCTGTCCAGAACCTGTCCAGCGTCGCCAGCAGCGGTTCTGTTCAGCGCACCCTGTGTCAGTCCTGTCCGTACACTGTACGGCAGTCGTACAGTACTGTACGACCTGTACCTGAACCAGCAGCCTGTCCGTATAGTCGCCTGCTATAGCCGCCTGCAGCAGCAGATGTACACGCAGCAGTTCCTGTGCGCCGCCTGTACCAGAGCATGTACCTACAGCAGCCTGTCCGTACAGTGCTGTACGGCTGGTTTGCACACAGAAATCAGCAACAGCACACCTTCTCAATCAACTCTTCCTCTTCCTGCTTTTCCACGCATGAGAACCAACAAGAGTGCTCCACGACTCTTTTTCCCAAAAGCTAGAGAGAGGGGGAGGAGAGAGAAGCACACACTCCAAAAGTGGAGTGGCCTCCTCCCCATAATAATCCTAGGGCCCCAAACTTTAAAAGTCCCTAGGGGCCACTAAGGCCTAGGGGCAACTTTAATAAACATTAAAAGTTTAATGTTCTAGTTCCCCCCTTCACACCTAGGGATGTCCATACATCTTTAACTCTGTCCGGGCACCCCCCATGTGAATCATTCAATATTCTGACTCTGCAACCACCATGCCCACACTTGTGCTGTTCCATTTTCACAGGGCCATGACATAAACGGAACCTTGAAACCGGCCTCTGATAGAAACCAAAGTGCGGTAGACTAGCAGTCACCCGTCCACTTGTAGTCTAGATGTGAAAACAAAACAGATTGGAGCTAGAGTGCCCAAATCTGAAAACAAAGCGACGCCTGTTGGCCCCAAAGCTTGGCGCCCCTTGCGGTATTTCTTTATTCAATTCCAAAAATATGAATGGCTAAGTACAACCGAAAATCAGCCAAGAGATTACACCTGTATGTCCAATCTGACGGCCCACAATACCTCTTAGCACAGAGGATCTATGCACACAGATCTGTGTCTCTCTCTCTCTTCCATATCCATTTTTATGCTTCCACACACCATGGCTTGATCTCTCCACCTCTCCTTCCACCCTCATTCACTCCCTCCTGGACTTGGCCATGTTTCCAACAGCAATCACCAAAGTATACCAAAAACAAGATGTATACTTGAGTGAGCAGAACAAAGCTCCGAGATATGTGCACAAACTGGAGTGCGACTTGGCCATGTTTCCACAGCAATCGCCAAAGCATACCAAAAACATGATGTATACTTGAGTGAGCAGAACAAAGCTCCGAGATATGTGCACAAGAACTGGAGTGCCTATGGATGCCGAATCCAAAAAGATATCTTTGAGAGATAGCCCTAAAACAAGAAACCAATACCTCAATTTTTTTCCAGTGAGGAACAAGATCCCAGACAACTGGCGACAGTGGCAAAGCAGAGCATGGAAACAGGCAAGCAGCCGGATTTGGTGAAGTTGTCATGTGGTCAGCCGTCTATGGGTGGAGCAGCCGGATCTAGGTGGAAATGGGTTGAGTACCGGCAGCAAAGGCAGGTAGCTGGACAGTGGCGGTGCGCTCTGCACTAGTGCCACCGGGGAGTTGGGCGGCGGCTGGCTTTGTATGGGCGGTGGGCTGCTCTGAACTGGTGTTGCTGGGTGACAAGCGATGTTGAGATGGATCTGATACCAATTATTGGGTATTAGGGTTTAATCACAAGGTTAAACAAGAGCAATTAGCAAGTGGGCACAAGATAAACTGAAAGATTAGGCACACTTTAATCATTATGAAAATTGTCTTTTATAGGAGAGACCCCCCTTTACAAGGTGCATACATATGTTACCACCACATATGCCACATGTCAAACTATGATGCCAAGTGTCCCTAATAGGTGTCACTAGAGGAAGATGCACCAATGCACCAGTGTGGCAGGAATGGCCAGCAACCCCTGGAGGAGGGGGCTGCTGCTAGTGATGAACTCTAGCTGTTAGGAGTTGGGAAGCAGGACTACGCATTTACTAGGATGCCTCAACTCAATGGCATGATTGCTTCTTAGCTAACCTAGAGTCCACTGTCCATGTGCGGAGAGCTGCTGAAGACGTAGATTGGGCGTTTTGAATATTTTTGTCTGGGTGATGATAGTGCAGGTGTGAGGTCTGATGGAAGCACTGGGCGCTAATGGATGTGGCAGTTCTCAGCTCTGAGCTAGAAGTCAGCACTAATAGGATGCCAGATTGGGTGTTTTGAGTATTTTTGTCTGGGTGACGGTAGTGCCAGCCTGAGGGCAAATGGAAGCACTGGGCACTAATGGATGTGGCAGTTCTCTGCTGTGAGCTGATTGGAGCCTGATTGATCGGACCCAACAACCCAGTGCGGCTGTTGTTGCAAACAAGAAATACAAATACTCAAAATGGGGAAAGGGGTCTTTGAGGGTGAAGGTTGGTGTTGGAAAAGTTTTGGTTTGCAATGTGGTAGACCCTATGCTCGAGTGGCATCTCTACGGTCTACCTTCATCCTTATGTTTCTCATTATAACTAGTGATTGCTTCATTGCCCTAGAGAAATTAAACAAAATGATCTTGTGGGGCTACATGATATTCCACCACTAAGCCATATTCTTCATATCTAACAACTTTCCATTAGTCCTTGATGGGTTGGTGTTAAGATCAAATTAACATGTAATTAATTTTCTTGACAAAAAGATCAGATTTTAACTAGAGCAAGAGCATACAATCAAGGAAAAATATTTTTCTAATCTCCTCGAGACCTTTCGCATAGCTACAAGAATTATCATTACAACAGAGAATGCTTGCGTGAAAGAGTCTGGCAGTAATGATTTAATTGCATACAATTGAAACACATGGAATGCATAGACACCTGGAAATGAAACACTCATGCACAAATGACATGGCGTTGGGTGTTAGGTACCTCATATTGCATTTGCGGGGAAGCCTTGTTTACCTGATCCTCAGTCCTAAGCCTGATAAAGAACAATGATGCAAATTTCGATGATGCTAGAGAGAAAGAAAGAAAGAAAGAAAGATTTTATTAACGTCCTCCAAAAGACCGAACTCGGCCTATGAGACAAATCAGTGTACCTGTGTGGGGTATCCTCTGTCATCCCAACAAAATGAAAAAGTACTCAACTAACAAGCTGAATCTGGGTGTGCAATAAGTACAATGAGTGGGGGAGGGGATGGAGCTCTACTACTAGGAGAATGCAAAGCTATATGCATGGAGTATACAATCATGATATGCAACCTAGCTAGCTCCATCCTGTACCATACTGGGGGTATAAAATGGTATACATCAATGAAGGGGGTGTCCACAGCTCCCTGAAGAACATGCCTGGGTCTGCTCTGAAGCGAGCCAATCGCTCCGCACCCTCTCTGTGAAACTGAGCTGTGATCTCTGTCATCTCTCTCTGGTATAGGCGTGGTGTCTGAAAGCCAGGTGTCCTCTGTCTCCTACGGGCTCTGAGTGTCTCTGCTCTCTGGAGAGTAATTCCCTGCTGTGTAGGGGTTGGGAGTGGGGTGGATCTCTGAAAAAATGTAGTAATTTGTGTCTGTCGTCCCCCCTCTGGAGCTGTCTGAGCCTGTAATGATGTCTCTCTGTGACACTGTATGCGCTGGTTTGCTGCCTCAAAGATATGGCGTAGGGAATGTGGCTCTCTGAATAAAATAGGATATCTCTCTCTGATGGTTGTATATGCTCTGCATTTGCATACATAATGCTCCTCACTCTCCACCTCCTCTCTGCACAATCTGCATACCCTCTCCTCTCGGGGGATCCGTGCTGCTCTGCTAGTCTCGATCTCCAATCGATGTGATGAGACTCTAAGCTGACCAATAGCTACTCGGGAGCGGTGTGGTAAAAAGCCCTCCATGTATCTAGGCCTCTCTATAAATCCATCATCAGTGATACTCATGAAGTGATCTATGTAGTATAGCATCTTCGGTGGAAGAGGCTGTGTAGGCGATATCCATGTCTCTCATGTATAGAGCTGCCATAGGTCCTGTCTCAATATTCTGTTCCTCTCACTATGAGAGAGACGGATATGTGGTGCATCCCTGTCATACTGGAATGGTGGTAGATGATCCATGTCTAGGCCATGCTGTGAGAACCAATGTGTGACCTGTGCATACCATGATCCTCTGTCTCCTGCCTCAGCCAGCTTTCTAGATGCCTCAAAAGCTCTGTATGACAATCTGTCCTGTGGCATCTCTCTGAATCTGTCTAGCAGGCATATAGTCTGGAATATGGTCTCTACCATCATGCAAACTCTGCTCGGATAATGTCATGAGGTACTGATGATTTGCTGCGTATCATGTGTGCCATCATGAGGGCATGTGGTCTCTCTATCTGTGTCTACCAATGGGTAGCCAGGCCTGGCGCCCATACCGCTGCTCCATACATTAGTGCCAGTGTGACTAATGTGTCAAATAGCCACCCCTTCGTCCGGGGCTCCTGAAAATGCGCCTGGTGGCACTGTCTCTCTAGCATAGCCAATGCTGCATATCCCCGTGTCAATCTAGCTTTGGCTGCTGAACCCATGGTGAAGCGCGTGGCTGCTGCAGAGAAGGTAACCCCTAGGTACACGTATGGTGTCACCACCTCCACCTGGCGTCCTGCGAGAGTGAATGTCAGCTGACTCCTGCCCTGTCTCGATGTATGAAAGACCATAACCTTGGTTTTCCCAAGGTTCACAATAAGACCCCTCTGTGTGCAGAAATCATCGAGTGCATGTAGATGCTGCTGTAGACCTCCTGGAGACTCAAACATACAATATCATCAGCATAAAGCATAATATGTACTGAGGTACGTGCTAGATCAACTCCATCTCCGCCTCCTTGTGTAATGAAGTCAGCCACCTCATCAATGTATAACCCAAATAGCGTGGGGGAAAGTGGGCATCCTTGCTTCACACCAATGGTGCTAGCAGTAGTCTCGGACATACCTCCTGGGCATCTGACTCACCCAAAAACCTGCTTATATAATGGATAGATGCCCCATGTCATATCTGCTGGTATGCCAAGAGACTGCAGACGCTGAAAGACCTCTCTCGTGGTACTGTGTCAAATGCCTTGCGGAAATCCACAAAGCAGCAATAGAGCTTTCTCTTCCTCACTCTGGTCTGATCAATCATACATCTCAAAGTGAATACATGGTTAGTGGTAGAGAAAGCTCTCCTGAAGCCTGCCTGCCCTGATGAGCGTAAACCTGCTCGCTCAGCATATAAGCTAACCTCTTGCTCCAACACTGCACCATAGAGTTTGGCCAACACGTGGCCAACCATAACCGTCCTGTAGTTGCTCGGATCGAGCATATCCCCTGTTTTGTGGATCGGCACAATGGTGTGCATCGGCCACTCCGCAGGCAAACCCTCTGCTAGTGCCCTGTTAAACAGGTGTGCAAGAAAAGGAGTCAAAGAATCTACTGCATATATGAGATGCTCACCCTGTAGGCCCATATGGTCGGCGGCCCGTCCATGCTGTAGGCGGCGGATAGCTTCCTTTACCATCGAGTGGGTAAAGAAGCTAGCTGTGGTAGGTCGAGGCTCCTGTGGCTGAGGTATAGGTGGCTGCTGTGGGGCGTGGTATAGGCCCTCTGCATATGTGTGCCATGTCTGTGGGTCTGCAATGGGTGTCGGTGTCCGAGGCTCTTTGAAGTGCCGCCATGAGATAGGGTTATCTCTACTCATGAAGAAATGGAAGATCTCTAGCTCCTGTATCTCTGCGAAGGCCCACCTTTTGCGGCGAGTAAGTCTCCTCATCTCTCTCCTTGACTCCTGCTCTGTGATGGCTCCCAAGGCTCTCTATATGTGGAGCCGTGAGTATAGGGCTCTGCACTCGTCATCATACCATCTATTCTGGGGCATAGTCCGAGATCTCGCAGGCTCTCCTGAGTGGACACGATGTGGGAAGCTCTGTAATGCAGACGTGTATCTGGTGTCTCATTCGGATAGCTGCTATCTCTCGATGACGGAGTCGGGGTGCTCTATGTCCAGTTTGTCTAGGTCTCCTCCTGGCTCTCAATTCCTCTGCTCTCTGTGGAGAGAGAGAGAGAGAGAGAGAGAGAGAGAGAAAAGAGAGAGATGAGTTGTGTGTTCAATGTATTATATGGTACAAAAAGATGATGATGTTTGTACAACTTCTGAGGCCTTTGGCCTGACGAGAAGGTTTACTTTAGACCTTCTACTAATTGCCTATGACTTGATCCCAAAGGGAGTTTAGATGATATGTACAAATGAGAGCTTGGCTATCTATAGGGAGATTCGTAATCCTGTCAGTTTTGCCTTTTCAGCCCACCAAACTTCGTCCAAAAATGTCCAAATTGTGCCCAAAAGGCGTCCCATATATGGGTGTGTGTCTTGGGCACTTCATAAGCCTATTGGGCTGCAAAATCGGCTCTAAATCTGCCCCTAAATCTCCCCTAAAATGTTGCTGAATCCGGGACTAATGATGAGGTTATCCATGTCCACGGCTGTGCATGTGACATCTTCTCCTGCTAAACTTGATGATGGGTTGGAAACATGTCATCCTTCCTCCCTAGACTACTGAATTTGACTTTGACTTTGACTTTAATTGACTGAACACCTTGCCACTTCTTAGATTCCACTCCAAGTCTGGTTGAGGAACTGTGCATCTGTTCCACTTTGTCCCCATGCTTGCAATCCTTTTTCCTTATCACAGCTATGGTCTCTTGTCAAGAATGATCATGCCTACTACTTTGCCTTGGAAACTAATGTGAGAGTTAACTGGTATCCTCCTTTGAGCGCACACTTTTGAGGATTAGATGCCTATGACTGATTTATGCTTTTCTATTTATAGGCTTTGGGAATTATCCCTGCAAACAAGCTGACTGCTGTTGGCCAGGAGAATTGGGCATAAAAATTCACAAAATATTATTAAATGCTGCTGAATGTGTCTTTTTGATGCCCTTGACTTGGCTGATTGATGTACATGTAAACTGTTGCCTAATCAGGGCCTAGCCATTGAATTAGGCATGTCCATGGCTATGCACATGACACCTTGTTCTCCAGGCTTTGAAGGGCATTGAAGGGGCTACATTTTGCTGTTGCGAGGGGGCTGGGGTGGAGTGGAATGAGGAATAGGGGATGGGGGGACCTATTTATAGATTTTTCTCAGTGACATCCACCAGGCATCATTTCACCTACATGGGAGATCCGGTGGGTATACCTAGGAGTTGCTTTCCCTGTCCCGTATTTTACCATGAGTCCAGCGTAGATTGATTGGGGGAGGTTTGCAGTCGTGAGCCTATGGTTGGGTAGTGAGCTAGCCTACACCCCTCTTAGGGGTTTGTACTAATCACTCGTGTTTTGCGTTGAGGAGATCCATGGGGTTGTAACATGGAGCTACAACCAAAGATGCAGTTTGGTTCCTGGCTTGCTCATTCTCATAGGCCTGTTACCCCTCTTGTCACTGGTTAACACATCCTTGGCGTCCACCTAAACTACGTTGTGCAAACCTTAATCCTCAGTCACTCAACAACCATGTCCTTGCGAAATGAGGGTTTCACAATGGTCTTTCAAACATAAATCTCCCTATGTCTACCCTGTACATGTTTTCAGATAGTCTTGGCACATTCATCTGAGAACCAATGCACGTGACAATAAGAGGTGAAAAGAATTGAGGTCTAATCTTCTATTAACAGTCCCCAGCTGAGGAAGGGTATTGAGGAGCTACAGACGCAATGATAGGAGAATGACTAGTAAGTTCGCCACTAACACTCTTAAACTGCTGGTGGGCCTGCTTTATAGGCAACTCTCAGCGAGGCTGTCTTAGAATTAACATTTCCTATGGCGCACATATGCCTGCCCAGAACTCTGCTGCCACATAATTGAGCATAGCTGTTCTGGTGCTCTTACGCTTCTGCATCTAGGCTTCATCTTTGCTGTTATTTGCTCTTGCCTAGCAAAACATTGTGTGCATTATATGTTTATTTACCTTGTTACATTGCATACATGTTTTTAGGTCTAACTTCTCCATCTTCTTCCAGGCAATAGAATACTGACTGGCACAGTTGATGCTGGGGTTTAGGGATGCTTTTATGTGGTGCATATCAAGCAGTAAACATGCCCATAATTGTTGCTCAGTTTGAATGAAGCGCTAGTCATCAAAGGTTTCACAATCGAGGACAAACCATGTCAAGGCCTATGGCTCTGTGCTTGGTGCTTTTGGTTTTGATACTTACATCACAATCAGAATGGAACCAACAACCTAAGAATGAGGTGGAGCTCACGGCTGCAGTCACCAAGCAACAAGAAGTCTCAACTAAGCGAGATCTTGTCAAGGAGCAAGTATGTATGCCCCATCTCTAAGCCACACCTTTACATGAGCTAGGATTGGCTGTGAACTTATGATTCCGCTCTGGTGTCGCATTAGCTTTATTCCTTGACTCTAGGTTTGTAGTGGACTTGCAACTTTTGGAATTGCTTTACATGATTTATCTTACTTGTTTTCAGATAATTTTGTCTCAAGAGAAGAGAATCTATGTTTTAAGTGAGTTGGTGAAAAATCTGCAGCAACAGCTAGCGCAGTGCCAAGAGAACAATGCTGAAAACATGACAGAAACGGCAGTTGATTAATATCGAAGTCATAAAACTAGGGGAAGAGGTCTAGAACTGGATATATATATAAATTTTGAGGCGCGCGCACAAGTTTTGAATCTTAAGGTTGCTTTTATTTCTGGCTACTTGTAAAGTGGACTTCCGGCAATTTGTTTCATTATGAGGATGGGTCTAAAGGGTGGAATCAGAACAGAAGAATGTCAAAGGGGCACCAGTGGAGAGGGACCTATATCTGAAATGTCACAATAGCTAGTTGGTATTCCTGATAATAGATTTGTATGCAGTGCTTTTTCAATGGACTGAATGAGATTTTGTACACCTATGGATGTGGTTTTGGAGTGTTGCAAGCGGCTACATGATATATGCCTGATTTATCAGGGTAAATGCACAGAGGTTTGTTGAAACCATGCTAGAAGAGACATGGCTTTGTAACTTGGTGAAGTCTCTGTCATGGAGCTGCTTTTCATCGTAAGAACTATAAACAAAGGCTTTTTCAATCATTTGATGGAGTGGGTCTCTTCTCTTTTTAAAAGTGATGAACAGCAGCATCCGGCTCATAGCCATGGATGTCATTATATGTACCTACTATCTTATTGTGTAGGAAAAACCTTGTGATTTGTATGTGGTTCAGTTGGGTGGGATCTGTGAAATCTTTTGGGTTAAGCTAAGTATGCTAACCCCCTTGGCCTCCCTTCTGAGCAGAATTGGGAGACAAGTTTCTATGGTAGAAAAATGCCCAGTTAATTTTCGAAGCATGCGAATTAACAGGGCAACTAAAGTGTAGCCAAGCTAGGGATGTCTAGTGCAGCAAGTTAGCTGTCCGGGGGGGAGGGGGGGGGAGGGGAGGGGGAGAACCATTAAAACTGGTTATCCCTCTTTGAAGGGACAGATGCCCTAAGTGAAGGTGTGGATTAGGGATGCATGTAGTCGCTTTCACAGTCTAGGGACAGATGCCCTGAGTAAAAGGATGCACGTGTCCCAACTAAGCATCACAACCTATTTTGTTTTGGCATCATATCCTTTGTATGGAATGCAAGCAATCTATGGACACATCCGGGCACGTGATGTCATTTTGCTTCCACAGTCTAGGCACTCTGAGGCATTATATTTGATTGTATGAGTTGTGGCATCATATCTTTTTGTGTGGAATGTAAGCATTCCATCTACAATCCTTCCATAATATCTTGCACTATGAATTGTAAGCATCTTGGTATATGCCAATTTGGATTTCAGTATCTAGAAGGATAAATCGTGAAGTCATGCGATGTGGTCTACTTCATTCTCATGCATACATCAGTGCTTTTGAAACATTGGCCTAGCTTCACTTGCTTCTCTAGTACAGCCTATGATCAAATTTTGAAATGATAGATCATAGTCAAATCTATCAAGAGAAGATGCTGTCACTAAGAATGAGTTCTCACTTTTGATTTTTTTCTTGTCATTTATATCCCCAAGCTTGGGTAATATATCTCTCGCCATTTCACTCACACTCACACTCACACTCACACTCACACTCGAACTTGTAACCAATCGCACTCTTCACACTCAAAGGTTTTATTGGTAGTCGAATCTACTTCTTGTAGGACCATTTGGAGTACTTCTCTTATGCAACAACTTTTTAGCACAGTAAGAGCCAAGAGCAGGTAGTGATTCTAAAGAAGAAGAAATAATGGCTTGACATGCATCAGGGTCTTAAACCATTGCCAAGCACACAGAGAACTATAGAGATGCTAAGTACACCATTTGGAGAGCACATGCATAGAGATCTTAATGACATCCTCTCGACAATAGAGAGGAGGGAAACCATTCAAAGGGCTTTCCCGATGTGTCTGATCACATATTGCTTGTGAGTAGTTTGTGAATTTACAAGTCGCCAATGAAGGCGTGAAGGCATGGACATTCTCCATCACATGGTTCCAAAACTAGCAGGGTTTTGGGACTAGCTAGTCCTCATAACCTTCTCATCCATTGCACCTTGTGTAAACTTTGCTTTCATGCTTCAACTTAAGTTGTGAGGTGATTTTTGAATGATGGTGGTTAAAAAGACCATGTTGTCAACTTCATTAAGAAGGAAAACAGTGTTTTGCAAAGATACTAAAAAAAAGCATCATTTCATAAGTTGAAGCTTTAACAAGATAGGTGTTGTTACTTCCTACCCCAACCTAGGCTAGAATGAAGATGCAAGTGTTATCAACATGATAGATGCTATTACTTCCCACCCCAATCTAGGGTATGGAGATGCAATTTAGGATAGAATGGAGATGCAGCTCTAGTTATTACTCACACAAAGCCGAGCTCCAAAGTACTACATCCATTTGGTTGCTTCTCTCCTCCACACACTCCTTTGGTGTGTCACTCACTCTAGTTGCTTAGTCACTCTCTCATCTAGTTTCTTAGCTTTAATAGATCATCACTCTCTCACGCTCACAAGCAAGCAAGAGACGCTCACAAGCAAGAGACACAATGCATAACCTAATCACACTCTCTTAAGCTTTCACACTCCCTCTCACTCTCGCTAAGAGTCTTTTCATTTATGCATAAGAGTGTCTAATCCAATAGTGAGAGCTTGCTTTTATACCAGGACATCCAATTCTGACTATGGCCACCTAAAACATAAAAAGTAGAGTTTTAGTGGACTAATGGCCTTATAGTTGATTGACCTTATAACACTTGAGCACCAAAGTATTACATGAAAGCATATGTAATGTGTTAACCAATATTTAGTTAACATTAGCCCCTTCTTGATGTTGATCACATCCTTGAGATCGAGTTAGAAATGTTGACCCAAACAAGGAAAGAAGTTGTTGCCCTTAAGGTGGAGAATACAATAGTTGAGAGATGTTTCATGATTTGTTTATTGTTAAATAAGGATCCCCTGCTTGTTTCACCTCTCCAACCAAGAGCAATAAGAACTAGTGACAAGAGGTCCAACACTAGAATCATCAACATGGAAAGGACAGAACACTAACAATTTGAAAGACATCAACCCCTAGGGAATTAAAGGCACAACAATATGTTCTCAATGACATGCAAAATTGATCAACGTCCTCTCATATTCAACAACCAATGTAGCACCAATAACAAATAAAGGGGCACGCACTTAAATCAAATGGTTGTGTACATGTTCCTTATGGATCCCCCTTGTCTATTGCTTACTAATTATATAACTAACTTCACATTTTCACAATTCAATTATGATATTTCAATTGGATACCAGTGATAGGTTTTTTATCCTTGCCTATGGTACTCAAAACTTCTCAAAAAGAGGATAAAAAGGTCACAATAGGCAATGAGAAGACATAAATAAACAAAAACAAATAAATTGAAGTATGTTAAGAATTAAATATCAAAACTCATACCCATTGTGTAGACTAAGTGGACATTTGATCACCAGTACTCTGCTAGCTTCTTTTTATCATAACAGCACCTCTTCTTATGGAGGAACAACAAACAAATCATGAAACACTCTCCATCTTTTGGTTAATGAGGGGTAAGGATCTAATGTTGAAGTGAATGCTAAGTTGGTTGGAAAGGCTATTTAGATTGCCAGACAATGCACAAGCACCATGTCACATAGGGTTTTTATTCTTCTTTCTTTTGTTCATTTTTTTCGCAAAGTACAAGTGGCTTTGTTGTGTAGAGTAACCCATTTGAGTTGTTCTAATGGTAAGCCTAAGGTCGATTCCTTGTTATAATGTGACTTAGCTATATCGCTCTAATGGGAATGGCTATGAGAATTTTGTAGACCCATGGATGCATGTGACTACCTTTGAGGTCCTTCATTTAGTGCTTAGATAAGAGGAGGAGCTCTTCCAAGCACATTACTACCATTGTTAGCTCTTAGGAGGTTGCAGGCAATGAGCTTGATGGTGAGGTAATGGTGGAGGTTGAAGAGTTGTCCTCATGCAAGTGGACTTCTTGTGTGTGGCACTAGGATGGTGAGAGTTTAATGAAGAGAGGTACTCCGCTTTTATGAATAGAGAGCTGATTTTTTTTTTGGGATTATCTTGCATTATGCAAATAATAAGAGGTTCTTATGGTCTAGTTACTCCTCCTTAGGCTTGAGGTGATGAGGCATATTTTAGAAGGGTTGGTGATGGATTTGGGTCCTTGTGCTTGGGTAACTAGATGATTGAGTTTCCATCACTGAAGCCCTGAGATTCCAAGAGATGTTTAGGCAACCAATGTCACCAAGTGATTATAGTCCTTGTGCTTGGGTAACCAGATGATTGAGTTGCCATCACTAAAGCCCTAAGCATCCAAGGGATGTTTAAGCAACCAATGTTATCAAGTGATATGCGGGTGTGAGTCTATGGGGTTGGTTTTGGAAGTCAAAGTTGGGTGTTTCCCTTTTGGGACTTTTGAGCTTCAAGTAAGCATTAAAGCTAACTTTTTTTAGCTTGAGGTAGCCTGATCTTGGGTTTGTGTAGCCCTTGTGGGACCACTTCAGGGGTTTATTGATGGCAAGGGCATGTAGTATATTCTTAGGTAGAGCCACCCTCATAGTAACCTTATGCTTGTAGCACTGAATCTAAACCAAGTTTTAGTGTTTATTTTTTGGAGGAACCCTCTCAGAATATGTAGCCAAAGTTTGCAAATTTCCTCCCCTCCCCCATACATCCCTCCTATTCTTTAAGGATCATTTTCTTTTTTTATATTCTTTGAAAATCCATATTTTTGGGACCATCCATCCCCTTGGCCCCCCTATTCATCATCATTTTTAAGGCAATCACCATATGTAACAAGAGTGGAAATCCTAGATAAAATTTCCAAGAATATTCCCTCTTTGAAAAAAATATATCCAAGATAAAAAACACTTGAATTAACCTTTTTTGTTTGTTTGTTGTGGTTTTACCTTTCCTTGACTATTTTTTGCCTCTCATTAATGGCCTTTTGGGGATCTGCAATTTTGTGTAGCCATCATAATAGCCTTGGGAAATGAGAAAGTTCCTTAGCACACACCAATGGTTGTGTAGGTAGTAGGTAGTCATATGAGGTTAGGGTGCAATTCGATGTGAGCAAGCTTGGTTAGTTTTCTTATTGGAGATGTTGAAGAAGGGATCTTGATGATTAATGGTCTTGCTTTGGAGACAATTATTGACGGTGAGGTTAGATTTATGTTGAGTGGGGATGTCAGCATTGATGCTTCAAATTTTCTTAATGAAGCTTGTCAAAGTTCATGGGAGGCTTCTTCATGGAAGAGGATTGTTGATGTATACTAGTGGCATGACTCGTTCCTGATGGGAAAGAGTATTCTTGCATGCATAAAAACAGAAAGCTCGTCCCGGGGGTGAGTAGAGATAAGCCTTATATTTGAAGCCCATTTTGGGCCTCATGCTTGCCAACCTATATATACACACACCATGCTTGCCATATATATCCATGTAAAAGCTCCTAAAGCAATTAAATTTCTTTGAATAAAGCACCAAACCTGGCATAAATATACATCTAGCATTCCAACCCAATATAGTGTTGACAATCTTAAGACAGCTGAACAAAGCATTAAAACAATCTTCGGGCAACTGGATTATCTCTCCTTGGAAGCCTATACTCCTCGCCTCCATCTAGCAAAATATATTTAAGATAAAAACATTAGATATTGTAAGATATAATTTTCGAAGAAAAAAATAGGAAAAAGATAAAACCTTACAAAACTCATTTGGTGGATTAATAATTGAGACGAATGGCATTTGAACCGGCTTGTAGATAGCAAATCAGAAAATTCTGTAATGTCTGGTGAGTATACACTGAAAATCTAACTTATTAGACTTTTCATAGTCTACAAACATTGCATGTACATGAAACTGATCCGCAATCTTAGATTGTAAATTCCAAGGATCCCAAAGCTCTCGTTTTTGTAACTATCTCGACCATACAAACCTAGCAATAATCTAGGTTGTAAAAAATAAAGATAGTTTCTATATATACCGTAAAACACCAGTGCTCTCTAATAGTTTGATAATTAGAGATACTGTTGCTTGTCTTTCCCAAAATGGAGGGTCTACAATTGAGCCTTGAATCTTAAATAGATTAGAGATACTATTGCTTGTCCTTCCCAAAATGGAGGGTCTACAATTGAGCCATGAATATTAAATAGATTATGGAAAACAATGATGCCTATATTATAGCAACCGTCGAAAAAAATACCTTCAATATCTTGTCCATCACCCTAAACAAATGAAAATGATCTCCTTGCCACATCCATCCTAAGCAATATAACACTAATCATTTAAGGTTTCTCTCTCTCTCTCTCTCTCTCTCTCTCTCTCTCTCTCTCTCTCTCTCTCTCTCTCTCTCTCTCTCTCTATGGATGTTTAGTATTTTGAGCCAAGCAAGAAAAAATAATAATGCCCTTGTATATAAAAGCAAATCAAAAGCAAACATTTGCTTATTTAATTGTTAAAAAAATAAATAGGAGCTCACCGAGCCCCTTAGGCATCTCAACAATTTGAACCACCCCTTGAGCAATGATGGGGCACTTCCTATTATGGATCTACTAGTGACTTTACCTCAATGTCAAATCATTTAAACCACACAATGTAAGTAGAGTTATACATATCAATTTAATATTACCAAAAAGGGTAGCATCAATTTGAAGGATTTTACATCTAACTCCTATTTAACTTCATGTCTTCGCATCACAATATAATAATTTTCATTTTAAAAGAAACATCAATCAACTTCAAAGCATGCATGCTTACTTAAAGACAACATATATTGCATATGTCACATCTTTGCAAACATTCTCCTTTCAAATGCTTACTTCATTGATACATAGATGATATCTATGAATGTAGTCTCTCTGTCATTTGTAGGCTGATGTATCAATAGCTCATTCTCTACCTTTTGGGCATAGATTACATTCACATTCTTCTGCATGCCATTTGCGATACCTCTTTGTAGAAAACATGGGTTGTGTGAAGACTTCGTTTGAACCTTCTATGCTGCTTTCATATTCCACAGTATGCTTTACACACACTTTCACTACATCAAATGATCTAACACGTGACATAGCAACGTAGAATTGTCCATGTGTGAATACTTGTGTGGCTAAATAAAGTCCCAACACACTCAATGTTTGTCCTTGGGACTTATTTACTAACATACCAAAAGCTAACCTTACAAGAAATTGTATCCTTCTCATGTCAAAAGGCAATTGAAGCATAGTTGTTGGTATGAATGTTATCCTGGGAATAAAGACCATGTCTCCAATGTTTGTACTTGTAATGATTTCTGCTTCTATCACTTTTGAGTGAAATTGCTTGCATATCAATTTGGTACCATCACAAGTCCCCACAGAGGGTCCAAATTGCGGAGCAACATGATAGGAGCATTAATCTTTAGAAGCAAGCAGTGAGGAGGGTAACCACCACCTAAATTCAAACTGTTCAAGTACTCAATTGGATACAATATTTTGTCATTCCTCAAAAGAAACAACCGAATGTGCACTAAGGTATTCTCTTTTAAGATTGGGTTATGCACTCAAGCCAGCTCATTGATCTCATCAACCTCCTCTAGATTTCGTGGTGCAAGAATAGCATGGTCTTTGAAGAAGCAAGCATAATCCTCCATTCTTTGAAGATCTTTGTATACCCATTCTACCAAACTCAAAAGGGAGTTCCCATAGATCAACATTTGTGGTGGAATTACCACTCTGCCTTGATTGTTTGGATGGCCTACAGAGCCATCTCCAATTTATAAAGTCCATTTAATAAATTCTGATTATGTACAATTATAAGCAAGTCTGACCCGCATGTTTTAGGTGAGCTTTAAAACATTCACATATCTCCAAATATGTGACCGGTAAAAATAGCAAAAAAATCCCACTACCCTCCCAAATAATTCTTTTTTCACCAATAAGTGCATCAAATCCTTATGCTTCTCATAAAAGACGTGTGCTGTGAAGTCAAGTCAATCTTGGGCAGCCTGACCCAGTAGTAAAGCATTGCTTATTTCACTCCACTTAGGATTGCAAGTAAAGGTAATAAAGAGGCCAACTTTACCCATCTTCCTAACAATTGCCATTTAATCCTAGTGTACAATTGATGCATATATCGAGGCCTCCCCAAGTATAAATAGATGGTAAAACTACCCTGCATCTAGCAATGCACCCAGAGACACTATTGACCCCATTACTTAAATTGACCATGTTTGCAAGACCTTGGTATATTTCAGCATCATACAATGCTTTCTGGTTATTACATATCCATACTAATTTTGATTCTTCCATGCTACTATATGCATCAACAATGTACTGTTGCAAAAGTCGACCACCGCCGCTCACAGGAGGCAGGCATTTGTATCTTCCCTTATCTGTAGTCTATATGCATAATATTGCTGTTGAGTCACAGTATTTGTCTCCTCATTTTAACCTTGTCTATTCCTACCATGGACTGGAATTCCAACATGCCAACCATCCTCTCCTCTAGGAAATAGAAGAACATATAATAGATGGAAGTTAGATATTTTTTTTATAGCACCTGTGTGAGACATTATTTGAATATCTCTATGCCCCACATGACAATCATCTCCTTGACCCGGCATGATAGCTACTATCTCACTTCCTGTAGAGGAACCAAGTACTGCTTTTGTAGATCGTGCTTTGGTGATGACCATTCTCAAATCTGCATGTGGACACTATTGCAACATTTCTCTCATTGTATGAAGTGCACAGGCATATGGATTATGTTCATACATAACTGTTTGCAACCTTTCAAGCACGTTATGATTTAAAGAAGGCATCCTATGAAGTCTATTCTCCAATTCATGCACATATAATTGAGCGAATTGAGGAGTTGCATCTCCTGTTTCATCAAGTATTACAGAACCAACACGATGATAGGTGGTACCATGGATTCGAAAATTGAATACTCCTCTCACCATAGTGAATTGATTATCCAAGTGAGCACCCAATAAAACGAATGCCAAGGAATTGTTATACTCCTCCCACCCTAGTGAAGTCTATTCTCCAATTCATGCTCCATATCATACACATATAATTGACCGAATTGAGGCGTTGCATCTCCTGTTTCATCAAGTATTACAGAACCAACATGATGATAGGTGGTACCATGGATTCAAAAACTGAATACTCCTCTCACCCTAGTGAATTGATTATCCAAGTGAGCACCTAGTGAAACGAATGCCAAGAAATTGTTATACTCCTCCCACCCTAGTGAATTGATTATCCAACCAGTGAAACAAATGCCAAGTTATAAGTGTGTATATTCTTCCTATATTCCTTACTTGCATTATCATCACCAAGTAAAAACTCAATCAATGCAGAAGGAGGGTTTTCTAAAGGCAATAAAGAGATATTCCCACTTGCACAACAATGTTTTCCCACATATTGTCCAAGATTTCTTGACGCCTCACATTCCCAATTAGAGCACCACAAAAATGGCACTTATAAGAAAGGACTCCTATAATGAGTGGAGTACAATCTCCAAAATATACCACCATAGTTGCTGGGTGCTTAACATACTGAGGAAATGGAAACACACGCCTCATAGAGTGACATTCGGATTTAATACCTTTCACATCGCCAATAATGACATAGCAAATAGATTGAAAATGATCAATAAGACTAATCTCATCTATAGGTAGCTCATTTAAATCAAAAGAAACAGGGCATCATGCCATATCTTCATGTGCCTTCGTATCTAAGTGGGTTTTACCATCATGGAATTCTCTATGCTCCTCCTCATTTTCAACCCTTCCAAATGTTTTAAGTCCATTTTCATTTAAGCACTCCGTTAAATTAGCAACAATTTGTTTTCGAATGCAAGTCCTTGTCCACAAACAATTACGGTGAGACACACGCGTTGCATCCAATATTTGAAGCCGACCAACTTGGTTCAAACTCAGGTATATGGAGCTCCTAACCATCTTCAGCCTCCTTTAAAAAACAAAATAACAAATACTAATTTACTTTTTACAAACATTCTTAACTTCAATAGACAACATAATATTACCTTGGTACATTTATTCTACTTCAAGTGCCATTATCACACATGTGACCCTACTCTCATATAGACTCCGCACAGTAGCAAACATGATGTAATTATTAGAGATAAATATAATAGACAAGTGAGTATAACACATACAATCTATCTCCTTATGACACTAAAATAAGAGAAAACCTCTCTCTATCTCCAAAGAGAGAGAGAGAGAGAGAGAGAGAGAGAGAGAGAGAGAGAGAGAGAGAGAGAGAGAGAGAAGGGTGAAGGTGCTCCAATACATACTCACTCTTTCCCAAAAAAGTTTAAAAGATGCCTTTCTTATTGTGGTGTAGAAATTTGAGGAAAGATGCCTTTATTATTAACATTAAAAAAAGATAAATATTTTTTAAATTTTTTTTATTGAAAAAATGGAATACACCTCTCTCACTGCTATAAATATAGAGGTAAACTCCAAAGCACTTTGTCATACACCATTTCCACCGAGCCTTGTTAGTAGAGTACACCACCCTAAACCCTCCATTTTGTTTATGATGGCCTCATCAAATATTAGCATTGAAGTTTTTGTTGTTGCGGGTATCCAAAGGAATGCCACCAATGTGGAGGTCAAGCAGAAGACCATAGATGGTGCACAAGCATGGAAAGGTCTCACATCCTTTCCACTTCTTGGAAATGATGATGCTATTTCTCAAGTTAAGGCCAAAGTGGTGGGCTTAATTGTGATATGGCGAGCCCATGGTTTTATTGATGAATCATTTGAGCGTGTCTTACTAGAGGAAGTGCAGAAGGGTATGAACACTATTCGCTTAGTTTGTGCCTAGGGAGGACAAGCGAGGCCCATAGTAGTAAAGATGATGGTTTTCACATTTCTGTATTTGGAAGTTGTGCATGAATGAACTTGGTTTTATTTTCAGTTTGAAGCAATAACCTCAATGTAGAGGATGTCATGTTGTCATGTTTTTCTATTTTCACACCCTCTGGCGGCTCACTATCGCCCTCTCCCTCTCAAATAATTATCAATTTTCTCTCTCCAACTGACTTCCTGCGTGTCTCTCTTCATGGAAGGGGGGAGGGTATCTTTATTGGAATCCGCTCGCCCGATTCCCAAAAAGCACTCGCTAGAAAATGCTTGCCAAAAAAAAACCCTTGAAATTTATGTATTAGTTTAGCCATTTGAGCTAAGTTGATTTGGGAATCCATGCCCAAGTGTGCCTATAATCAAAAATTTGTGAGCCTATTTGATTTAAAAAAATTATGAAACCTAAAGCCACCAGGCATAAT
The DNA here is from genome assembly GCF_041138505.1 of Cibotium barometz. NCBI lineage: Eukaryota > Viridiplantae > Streptophyta > Polypodiopsida > Cyatheales > Cibotiaceae > Cibotium > Cibotium barometz. The sequence continues at coordinate 25,052,696 of NC_141054.1, forward strand.
CCTACAAGTCTTGAGACATGAGCCCATAGAGATGAGATGTGGGCCACCAAGCCTAAGCCCACAAGACGTGAGACATGAGCCACCAAGTGTGAGCCCATAAGAGGTGAGACGTGAGCCACTAACGTGAGAAGCGTGAGCCCATAAGATGTGAGATGTGAGCCCATAAACAAGAGACATGAGCCTAATAATGGACGAGACATGAGCCCATAGACGTGAGATGTGAGCCCACAAGACATGGGACATGAACCCATAGATGTGGGATATGAGCCTAATAGACAAGACATGAGCCTAATCATTTTTCTTAACTTGACGACACTTACATTTATATTCTAGCCTAGGTTAGGGTGGAAAGTAGCATCTTTGGCACCGTTGTCAAGGAACATCTTTTTTCTTTCCCTCTTTTGCATTGCTAGGTTAGCTCAATGCATGAGAAAAACTTGCTCATGACTCTTGAAAGCATGAGGGTTATGTGCGTGAGAAGAAGAAAGGATTTGATTTGTACATTTAGACAAAGAAAAATTTGAAATTTGTGCTATTTTCATTGTATTGAAGGGTTGTGTTATCCATGCATGTTGTGGCAAGTTGGGTAGGGGATTGGTTTTTTTAAGGGAAGGTCTTGGGTTTAATTCCCGCTTTATATGAACTATGGATACAAGGAAAAAATTTATTTTGAGAAAATTAAAAATAATTTCTCTCTAGTATGAGGGTTTATTTTTTGAAGGGTTGTGACTATGGGAAACCATAAGGAAGTCTTGTCAATGGGTTGCCTTACTTTACTATAGGTTTACTTTCTTTTGGTTTTGCATTTTTCTTTTTCTTTTTTTTTAAAAAAACCAAAAATTTTAAAATCTAAAAAATTAGGCTTAATTTTTAATTGCTTGATAAATTGGGTGCACATAATGTTGATCTATCTCTTGAAACCAAAAAATCCACAAGAATAGCTTAAAGGTTCCTAAAATTGGGCCAAAACTTTAAAAACTTGTAATTGTATGACACAAAACCTGCAATTGTACGACATATAATCAAAATTGTACATGATAATAAGGTTTATGGGTACGCTTATCTTAAACGGTCCAATAAAAAAGGTTGTATAGTTTAATTGTCTTGATGTATAACTATGATTATCTAACGTATCATTGGTTTAGTCTGCATACTGTTCTAGGTTGGACCATTACACTTGAATTGTCCAATGTATCATTACAATTGTCTAGCATACCATTGATTTAGTCTACATACCATTCTAGGTTGAACCATTATAGTTTGTACCATTAAAGTTCAAACAATTGACTATTCTAGTACATAAAACTATTAAAGTTTAGATCATTATAGCTCTCAAATGGGACTATTCTGGAGTTTGGATCATTACAGTTTGGACCATACCATTCTAGATTTCGAACCATACCATAGACCTTGCATTGTACCATTCTAAGATGTATTATTACATGTCAGAACATTACAACATGTATGATTTGTTCGACCTCTGTGTTAGGTTTAGAGTTACCAATAATGCACGCAAAGCACAATCAACTTATAGAAGGAGAGAGAGAGAGTGAAACAACACGATGCACACAGAGCGTGTATAATTTGTGTTAGGTTTAGAGTTACCAATAATGCACACAAAGCACAATTGACTTATTGAAGGAGAGAGAGTGAAACAATATGGCACCAAAATTCTTTTTTGCATTAATTAATTAGTTGATGAAGGATGGAGAGAATCGAAAACCTTAGGAGGAAAGGTTGCAAAAACCTTAGTGAATATTTAAAGAAAAAGGCGTGCTCCAGAAAGTTCCGAGAACCGCCTCACTGAAGTGTATAAGAAGACCTTCACCTCACAATTTACAGCCAGAGCAAAGCCCCTGTGCGAGAGAGATAGAGAGGTGAAACGAACGGCCAACCTATGAGAGAGAGCGGCCAACATGAGTGAACGGCTGAGAGAGAGAGAGAGAGAGAGAGAGAGAGAGAGAGAGAGAGAGAGAGAGAGAGAGAGAGAGAGAGAGAGAGAGAGAGAGAGAGAGAGAGTGCACACAAACATTTAAAGCTTAGGTTTTTTTAATGCTAAGATTTAAAGCTTAGTATATTAAATAATTAATGGGGCTCATTAGAGCCCATTAATTAATTAATGGGCATGAACACAATGTATACAATAATGCAATAAGGATGCAAGTACAAAATTTAGTCACTTAATATGGCACCAAAATTCTTTTTTTGCACTAATTAATTAGTTAAAGGATGGAGCGAATCGAAAACCTTAGGAGGAAAGGTTGCAAAAACCTTAGCGAATATTTAAAGAAAAAGGCGTGCTCCCCAGAAAGTTCCTAGAACCACCTCACTGAAGAGCATAAGAAGGCCTTCGCCTCATAATTTACAGCCGAGGCAAAGCCCTTATGCGAGAGAGAGAGAGAGAGAGAGAGAGAGAGAGAGAGAGAGAGAGAGAGAGAGAGAGAGAGAGAGAGAGAGAGAGAGAGAGAGAGAGAGAGAGAGAGAGGTAAAATGAACAGCCAACCTGTGAGAGAGAGCGGCCAATGTGAGTGAACAACTGAGAGAGAGAGAGCGTGGGCGAATGTTTAAAGCTTAGGTTTTTTTTATGCTAAGATTTAAAGCTTAGTATATTAATTAATTAGGTTTTTTTTTAATGCTAAGATTTAAAGCTTAGTATATTAATTAATGGAGCTTGTTAGAGCCCCATTAATGAATTAATGGGTAAGTCACTCTACACACTCTAAAAGAGTGTGTTCACACGTGGGGGGAAACAACCCTTCAATGTGAAGGTAAAAACTGACCGAGTGTCCCTAGTTCACATGGTCACTACTATATATCTCACAAATCCCCCCTTATAATGATGATGTGAACATGTACATAGATCTAATAGATTAGCCTCTAAAAAATAGTAAGCCTAAAGTGCCCTGGTGTCCCTAGTTCACATGATCCCTACTATATATCTCACAAATCCTCCATTATATTGATGATGTGAACATTCATAGACATCTAGTAGATCAATCTCTAAAAGATAGTAAGCCTAAAGCTTCAAACTTGTCCCTCAGCAGTGCCTTGTTTGGTAGTGCCATGATGAGTAGATCTACAATGTTGTTGTGTGTAAAGACATAAATAAGGCTGATCTCTCATGTATGTAGCCTCTCTCTGACATAATGGTAGTGCACCTCAATGTGCTTAGTACAAGCATGGAAGACTGGGTTACATGACATAATGATAGCACTTTGACTGTCAATGAGAATGGGTGCGGCAAATTGTGATCCCACACAAAGATTTTCAAATAGTCTTATGAGCCATACACACTAAACTATTGCTATGAATGCTTCTCTCTATACACTCAACTTCAAGATGAAGTGGCCACTGCTTCTTGCTCAACCAAGACATGCATGAATAAGCATGCAGCTGAATATCACCCCCTAGCATAGAATAATCCAAGAGACTGGGTGCCCTATAAGTACCTACTCATGAAGACATACTTCATAGCTTGCCAATGATTAGATCCTGGGCTATACATGAATCTGCTAAGCTAGGACACACCATATTGAACATCTAGTCTTGTATTGCACAATTAAATCAAGCATCCTAGTTGTAAAACATGGCATCAAATGGTTCACCAACATCATGAAGACTCAACCTAGCACATTTGGTTCCATAGGAGTGGAAAATATAGTCTTCAAGTTTAAACCTTTTCAACATCCCTTTTATGTACTTGAAACATAACAATGCCATCATCACACTGGATAAACTATATACTCAAGTAGTAGTGCAACGGACCTAGATCTATCATCTCAAATGACAGATGTAATTCATTTGAGATCTGACATCTTAAATGACAAATGTAATTTAGCTTTAAATGGAAAAATATTGTTATTATTAGATCCTGTGAAGCATGTCATCCACATAAAGGATTGTCATCATCGAAGTGGGAGCAAAAGTCTCATCATAGTCAATGCCTTTCACTTGGGCATATCCCTTTGCTACATGTCTAGCCTTATGCCAATCAATAGTACCATCAAACTTGATTTTGACTTTGAAAACCCATTTCGTGCCAATAGATTTCTTGCTTATGGGAAAGTCAACTAAATCCCAATTGTCATTATGTTATATGGAATCATATTCCTGTTTTGCATGAGCACTCATCCCAATGCTGATATTCAAAAGATACAAGCTCCTCATCATCGCACAATGTGCTAACACAAGCAATAACACACATGATGGTAGTCATCATCGAAGCGGGAGAAAAAGTCTCACCATAGACAATGCCTTTCACTTGGGCATAAACCTTTGCTACATGTCTAGCCTTATGCCAATCAATAGTACCATCAAACTTGATTTTGACTTTGAAAACCCATTTCGTGCCAATAGATTTCTTGCTTATGGGAAAGTCAACTAAATCCCAATTGTCATTATGCTATATGGAATCATATTCATGTTTTGCATGAGCACTCATCCCAATGATGATATTCAAAATATACAAGCTCCTCATCATCGCACAATGTGCTAACACAAGCATAATCAACATAATTCCGAGAAGCATGTTTCGAACCAGCCCTAGTTCTACCAGAAATGGGAGTTGAAACTTGCAATGTTTGCAACAACCATTTAGGAACAATTCGTGTCTTGTGTATTGTTGTCCTCAAAAAGGGGTTTTTGATATTCAACTGATGCACTTTCCATCCCGAATTTTCTAACACAAGCAATAGCACACCTGATGATAGTCATCATTGAAGTGGGAGAAAAAGTCTCATAATAGTCAATGCCTTTCACTTGGGCATATCCCTTTGCTACATGTCTAGCCTTATGCCAATCAATACTACCATCAAACTTGATTTTGACTTTGAAAACCCATTTTGTGCCAATAGATTTCTTTCTTATGGGGGAAAGTCAACTAAATCCCAATTGTCATTATGTTATATGGAATCATATTCCTGTTTTGCATGAGCACTCATCCCAATGCTGATATTCAAAAGATACAAGCTCCTCATCATCGCATAATGTGCTAACACAAGCAATAACACACATGATGGGAGTCATATCAAAGTGGGAGAAAAAGTCTCACCATAGTCAATGCCTTTCACTTGAGCATTTCCCTTTGCTACATGTCTAGCCTTATGCCAATCAATAGTGCCATCAAACTTGATTTTGACTTTGAAAACCCATTTCGTGCTAATTGATATCTTGCTTATGGTAAAGTCAACTAAATCCCAATTGCCATTATGCTATATGGAATCATATTCATGTTTTGCATGAGCACTCACCCAATGCTGATATTCAAAAGATATACAAGCTCCTCATCATCATCGCACAATGTGCTAACACAAGCATAATCAGCATAATTCCTAGAAGCATGTTTTGAACAACCCTGGTTCTACCAGAAATGGGAGTTGAAACTTGCAATGTTTACAACAACCATTTAGGCACAATTCGTGTCTCATGTATTGTTGTCTTGACAATAGCCTTATGATCAACATGCTAATTTCCATATTTAATAATGGACTGATCCAATTGTTGTAAGGGATGATTTATAGCCCTTTTCTGAGGCACAAGATCACAGATAGGAAGCAAACCATCAAACACATCATGTGAGCTTACCTTTGACTGTTTTTCACAGTCAAGCATAGGTTGACAGCATAAGCTGAACTGAATTTTCAACAAAACAACATCTCTACTAATAAAAATCTTCCATTTAACGAGATGATAGAGACAATAGCCTTTGCTTTCCTTTCTATATTCCATAAAATTACATTTCACTGCTTTGTCATCAAGGTTGATTCTATGTTGCTCAGGCATACCAAACACTCTCATATGATCAACTTTGGGATTTTCTTCAAACCAAGCTTCATAAGGCATGATTGTCTTCACTGCCTTGATTGGACATCTATTAAGTAGCACAAGTGATAGCTTCTATCTATAATTTGTGTATGGCAATTTCTAGGCCTTAACCATGGATCATGCCATCTCTATAAGAGACATTTTTTTCCTCTCAACAACCACACCATTTTCTCTGGTGTATGTATGGCATTGTGCATTGATGCTTTATGCCTCTCTCTAGTATATTAGCATGTGACATGTATCCCCTCCCCCCCTTGCAAGATGGATCTATACATAGGGTCTAAATTTTTAGATTTGTCTCATTCTCAGCCTTAGACACAAAGTGATGAAAGAATATGAACACATTTGACTTTGCCTTCTTTAAATAAACCCAAACAATTCTATAAAAGTGTGAGGGTCCCTTGTACACTTTAGAGAATAAATCAAATTGCCCACATATTATGGGCTAATTAGACTTCACACAAATTATCAAGATAGGCATAACATAAACAAGTTGTAAGAAGAACACAAGAACATCACTGTCAACACCAATTGGGTCAAATCTTCCCCCTCATACATGTAGCTCCCTTCATGCATAAATATTTTAATGTTATATTGTAAAAATTAGTTCTGGAGCTAATATTAGATGACTCATATATAAGTCTTCAATCATGAACAATAGCACTGATTCCTCGTCATATGTACTATAATTTCTTTCTTCTAGCTTTCATAACCAATGGGGTGTCCGTCTTGCATAAGAACACATCACCAAAGGTATGTCCACTTGAATGAATAAAATCAAATAGTGGTCGTTCAAAATTTGGTAGGGTAAGAACTAGTGCATAAGTGAATGCTTGCTTAAGGTGAGAGAAGGAATAATCATTTCTGCTAGTCCAATCAAAACGTCTAGCTTTTTTAAGGAGTTCGGTTAAAGGATGTGCAATATATGCCAAATTCTAACAAACCTCCTATAGTAGCTACATAATCCAAGAAAAGATTAGAGTAGACGAATATCAAGCGGTCGTGGACAATTGGCAATGCTTTCAATCTTTTTGGGGTCTACTCAAATACCATCAATACAATGTACCCTATGTATTCAATTTTCTCTTAAAAGAATGTGCTCTTTTCAAAATTGGCATAAAGCTGATTATCTTGAAGCATTGAGAACACATTTTCGAAATGATGTTCGTGCTCTATGATATCATCAAAAAACACTACAACATAATTTTGATATTTAAAGAATATTCTATTCGTCATTTTGTTGAGAGTATCCGGAGCATTAGTTAAACCGAATGGCATAACTAAAAACCGAATAGGCAAAGGTTTTCCATACACAATTTCAAAAGGTGCTCAACCAGTAGCCGAAGCCGAATGAGGTGTATTATTGTAAGTAAACTAGAGAAGATGAATGTACTTATCCCATGAATTAGGTGATTGGGAAACATAGGCTCTAAGTAGATCCAAGATAGTATTATTAGTAGCCTCAGTTTGTCCATTCATTTTTGGATAGAAAGCTGTGGAAAAATGTATCTTAGTGCCTAAGCTGGAGAAAAGAGTGATCCAAAAGTTACTGCAAAATCTTGAATCTTTGTTAGAAACAATGACTTTTGGCAATCCATGATGTACAAAGTTTTACTTAATAAACATAATCGCAGCTTACTGAGAAGTCAATGTTTGCTTACAAGGTAAGAAATATCCTTGCTTACTTAATCGATCAACTATAGTCCAAATCATATCATTATGACTTGATGTAGTAGGCAAACCTATAATGAAGTCATAGATATTTATTTCCAAGTATCATTAGGGATTGGTAGAGGTGTAAGAAGTCCTTGAGTCTTACCTTTGTAGCTTTTAATTTTCTGACGAATAGAACATTCAACCACAAATTTTGCTACGTCTTGTTTTAGGTAAGAGGGCAAAAGAATTCTCTAGAGATTAATTGTAGAGTAGTTGAAACACCTCAATGACCCATGTATGGTGGTTGTACATTCCAATATGAATTGTTTAAAGGGTTGTGTAATACACAATCTCTTTTGGAAGAAAAGATACTCTTCATGGCATGAACAATCACCAATAGGGTACAAATTTCCTCCAGTATGAATTGTTTAAAGGGTTGTGTAATACACAATCTCTTTTGGAAGAAAAGATAACCATCATGGCATGAATAATGACCAATAGGGTTCGAATTATTGTCTCTAATTTTATTCCAAACCTCAATCAAATTTTGGTCCGTATCATAGGATTCTCTCATAGGACTCAATACTTCACTTTGAATAACAAAATGGTTGTGAACACTAGGTTGTCTACTTAAAACATGTGCCACAACATTTTTTTTTCTTGGTTGATTTTGAATCATGGGTTGAAAACCCTAGATAAATGAAGCCCATTTCAGATGTCGATCAATGGCTAGATCAATAAATGACGAATTCTCTATTAGTCTGTCTTGATGAAGAATTCAGATCCCATTAAATAATGTTTCCAAAGGCTTAAAGCATGAACAACAGCAACTGCTTCCTTGTCATATGTACTATAATTTCTTTCTTCCGGTTTAAGCTTATGACTTTCATAAGAAATGGGATGTCCATCTTGCATTAGAACACATTACCAAAGCCATGTCCACTTGCATCAATAACAACAAAGAGTGGTCGTTCAAAATCTAGTAGTGTAAGAACTAGTGCATAAGTCAAAGCTTGCTTAAGCTGAAAGAAGAAGGAATCATCATGTCTACTAGTCCAATCAAAATGTCTAGCTTTCTTAAGAAATTTGGTTAAAGGATGTGCAATATATGCAAAATTTCTAACGAACTTCCTATAGTAGCTACATAATCCAAGAAAAGATCAGAGTTCATGAATATCATGCGGTCTAGGACAATTAGTAATGATTTCAATCTTTTTTGGGGTCTACTCAAATACCATCAACAAAAACAATTTCCTTAGGTATTCAATTTCATCTTGAAAGAACTTACTCTTTTCATAATTGACATATAGCTGATTCTCTTGAAGAATTGAGAACACCTTTTCGAAATGATGTCCGTCCTCTTAACAATTCTTACTAAAACCTAAGATATCATCAAAAGACATTACAACATAATTTTGATATTTCAAGAATATTCTATTTATCATTTTGTTGAAAGTATTTGGAGCATTAGTTAAATCGAATGGCATAACTAAAATCGAATAGGCAAAGGTTTTCCATACACAATTTACAAAGGTGCTTAACCAGTAGCCAAACGAGGTGTATTATTGTAAGCAAACTAGAGAAGATGAATGTACTTATCCCATGACTTACATTGTTAAGAAACATAGACTCTCAATATATCCAGGACAGTACTATTAGTAACCTTCGTTTGTCCATTTATTTTCGGATGGAAAGCTATGGAAAAATGTATCTTAGTGCCTAAGCTGGAGAAAAGAGTGATCTAGGAAGGTACTCCAAAATCTTGAATCTTTGTCAGAAACAATGACTTTGGGGCAATCCGTGATGATGAACAAAGATTTGCTTGATAAACAAAATCCTAGCTTACTGATGAGAAGTCAATGTTTGCTTATAAGGTAAGAAATATGCTTGCTTACTTGATCGATCAACTATAGTCCAAATCATATCATTATGATTCAATATAGTAAGCAAACCTATAATGAAGTCCATAGATATTTATTCCCAAGTATCAATTAAAGGTATAAGAAGTCCTTGAGTCTTACCTTTGTAGCTTTTTATTTTTCTGACAAAAACAGAACATTCAACTACAAATTTTTCTATGTCTTGTTTAAGATAAGAGTCCAAAAGAATTCTCTAGAGACTAATTGTAGAGTAGTTGAAACACCTCGATGACCCATGTATGGTGGTTGATGCATTTCCTCCAATATGAATTATTTAAAGGGTTGTGTAATACACAATCTCTTTTGGAAGAAAAGATAACCATCATGCCATCAACAATCACTAATGGGGTACACATTTCCTCCAATATGAATTGTTTAAAGGGTTGTGTAATACACAATCTCTTTTGGAAGAAAAGATAACCATCATGGCATGAATAATCACCAATAGGTTTCCAATTATTGTCTCTAATTATAGTCCAAACCTAAGCAAAATCATAGGATTCTCTCATAGGACTCAATGGTTCACTCTGAATAACAAAAATGTTGTGAAACCTAGGTCGCCTACTTAAAGCATCTGCCACAACATTTTCTTTGCTTGGTTGATATTGAATTATAGGTTGAAAAATCTAGATACATGAAGCCCATTTGATATGTCGATTAGAGATCAATCGCTAGGTCAACAAATGACGAATGCTCCATTGGTATGTCTTGATTAAGAATTCAGATCCCATTAAATAATGTTTCGAAAGTCTTAAAGCATGAACAACAACAACTGATTCCTTGTCATATGTACTATAATTTATTTCTTCTGGTTTAAGCTTACAACTTTCATAAGAAATGGGATGTCTATATTGCATAAGATCACATCACCAAAGCCATGTCCACTTGTATCAATAATAACAAAGAATGGCCGTTCAAAGTCTAGTAGTGTAAGAGCTAGTGCATAAGTCAATGCTTGCTTAAGTTGAAAGAAGGGATGATCATGTCTACTAGTCCAAGCAAAATGGATAGCTTTCTTAAGGAGTTTTGTTAAAGGATGTGCAATATATGCAAAATTTCTAACGAACTTCCTATAGTAGCTACATAATCCAAGAAAAGTTCAGAGTTCATGAATATCACGCGGTCTAGGACAATTAGCAATGCTTTCAATCTTTTTGGAGTCTACTCAAATACCATCAACACAAACAATGTGCCTTAGGTATTCAATTTCCTCTTGAAAGAATTTTCTCTTTTCATAATTGACATAGAGCTGATTCTCTTGAAGAATTCACACCTTTTTGAAATGATGTTCGTACTCATGCTCCGCTATTCCTGTTGCGTGTGCTTCCTCTAAGATCGTGAGACAAACTCATCTTCTCGCACACATCTCCTAAGGATATCATCCTTGCCTAGCTTATATAATTCTCCAGCAACAATCAATTGATAAGGTGCGGCCAACTTAATAAGCTGACGTATCATATCTTCGTTTAAGGGTTGGTCTTGTGGGAACCCATGAGCTAGATAGTTGGCTATTTCCTCACTCCACTCAGGCACCATGTCAAGTTTGAATAGAAAAGGATCTAGAAGGTCATCTCGTCAATGCATGTTTTTGGTTCTGCGTTAGGAATTCTAGACTATGGTCCACCAAAACATGTTGTGTTCCTTTTCTCACCGCCGCGTAACCATAAAGTCGAATTGCAAGAGTAGAAGCAACCATTGTGTCATTCTTCCTATGGTGCAAGGCTTGTTCACCAGATATAAATAGGGCCTAATGGTCCACAAAGAATACAAATTTGTTGGCCAGCACGTAATGTCTGTATTTCTTTACAGCATAAACCATGGCCAACCCTTCAAGCTCCGTGGTGGTGTAGTTTATCTCTGCATCATTTGGTTGATGACTGGCAAAGCAAACTGGGGGTAATCCAATTTGAATTCTCCAGTTGCGCCAATACACATCCTATAGCTAATTTTGATGCATCGATGTGCACGTGGAATACAAGATCCCATTTAGGTGGTCTTAGGTCCATTCAAAGACAATGAGTAGTCTATACAATGGCCTGGCAATTTCAGAATAGAATATGATGAAGCATCGATAATATCTAGCATGGCCCATAAACCGTTGTACACCTTTGTAGTTGGTTGGTGGGGGTAACTCCAAGATCAAATTTACCTTGCTCTTATCAGTGAAAATACCATTTTTATACACAATGTGCCCTAAGATTACACCGTGCTTGACCCAGAATTGACACTTAAAACTGTTTAAGGATATATGATATAATCGACATCTCTCAAACGCCTTCCTCAAGCAAGCCAAGTTCTTAGTCTAGTGTGAGTCTACACACAAATCGTCAAGAAACACCTCCAGCCACTTTTGCAAGTAGTCCTTGAAGGCCCTGCACATCAATCGTTGGAAAGTTTCTAGGGCATTGGTGAGGCCAAAGGACATAACCGTATAAGTATATGCCCCCCACATCATATTGAAAGCCATCTTGTGCTGGTCTTCTGGTGCTATGGACACCTGATTATAGCCTAAAAACCCATCTAAGAAGCTCTGGGCTTCTTCACTTGCTACTCGTTCTTTCTAATACATGTTTCGTATATGGCAATGGATAGTGGTCTTTCCTAGTGGTGGTTGCATGACCTTTTTGAGATCAACACAGACTCTCAATTTTCCATTTTTCTTTGGCACAATCACAATTGGTGAAAGACAATCCGTGTGCTCAATTTCATAGATCCGCAGCAATGAGTTTATCAAGTTCTTCCTTTATAATTGCCGCATATTTCGGATTCATCTGAAACGGTTTTTGCCTAGATGGTCTCGATCCTTCCATGATTGGGATAGTGTGTTGAACCACCTCAAGTGGTAGACCCTTCATTTCTGTGTATTTCCAAGCAAAATAGTCCCTGAATTCTTTTAAGAGAGCAACGAGCTCTTCTTCTTCAGTCTCGCAGAGTAAAGTTAGCAATGTAGACAGGTTTGGTGTCCTCCCCTGACTCTACAATATCAACCTCCTTAACTTCATCTAGACCATTTGTAAGGCGTAGACTGGCCATCTTCCTTTACTCTTTTAACCATCAATTGGACCACCTTTCATCAATGGTGTATGTTTTGAAATGGTCCGGCCTGAGAGTAGGTTTGGCTTGTCGTCCTCCTCATCTTTCGTGTGAGACATCGCCTTCTTTGCCTCGGGTGCTCGGCTTTGCCAGAGCCTTATTTTGTTTTCTACGTCTTGCCTTAGTGAGTTTAGGGGTTTCCGGCTCTTGTGGCATAGACTTCTCCTCTCGTTTTCCTTCCAAGATTATCTTACTCAACTCCTCACCCCAATGCTTAGAAAATTCCTCGTGCACCTTAGTGACCTTGAGACATCTTAGCCACTAGGTGTTCCAGGGTTTACTTCGTAATAGGGCATTTTTTTGAGCGATATACCTCTTTTGTTTACGCCATCTCCTAACACTGGTACTGGCGTGTTGTTATGTAAGACATAATACTCTCAAGTGATCTCTCTGGGCTCCTTGTAGCAGTCATTATTGACTTCTACCGCGTGCATGATTTCTCCCTCATCCAAGGGCTCCTCAATCAACACTTGGTTGATTTTGGCATGTGGTGGTGGGGCTGTGGGATAAACTCCAATGGTGCAATTAGGATACTCTTTTACCTCTGGTTTGAAAACCCTTAATTCGTGAACTAACAGTTCGTGAAAGGTTATTCGTAAACTGCTAACACGTGAAGCATTAGTACGTGAAGGGTTAAATCATGAAGTGTTAACCCGTGAAGTAGTAGGTTATGGTTCACGCCGTGAAGTAAGAGACTGCAGTTCACATCATGAAACAGACTATGCTTCACGCCGTGAAACAAAATGTTGTTCACGTCGTGAAGTGCTTCACTGCTATAGCTTTCACGAGATAAGATTTTTATTTTTTGTTATGTCAGGATAAGGCGCCCTAATTTTAGTAAGGTAATCTCGAGATTCCCGGTGTGGATTGTGGAAAGTGTTTCACGCCAAGTAGTAGGTTATGTTTCACGTCGTGAACGGTTTCCTACACTTTCACGTGTTTACAGTCGCATCGACAAAACGATGGTTAGAAGTGATTTCCCTATCCAATGGATCAAGAAAGGTTGTGCCAAGGATTAGGAATGAAATGCAAGACATGAACACAACCAATGGCTCCTTTTTTGTAGTTTTCATGATTTTTAAAAAAAACAATACACTACGTGTCACCAATTGCTAGCTCACCCTATAGGAATTGGTGACGAAAAACAGCAAAATTGAATGTAAAACTACATGTAGCTTTCATCTAGGTACTCCTAAGTACTCACCCACACTTCCAACACACGATTTTCCAGAACTATTGTAGTTCTTTCTCTACCGCTCAAGCCTTATCTACACAATTTCTTCACAATGCACCTTCCAAATGCAAAGGCAATAGTGAATCTTACATAAGGCTCTAAGAGGATCAAAGAAACAATGGTGTTTCCCCGGCAGGCGACGCCAAAAATGTTATGGGCTACTGTACCTTCTCTCTTCTACCCATTCACAATCAGAAGAAGCAATAAAGAACAACTATTGTTGTTTAGGTACTTACCAATGCTTCAAGCTCACGTCCCTTGAGGCTCCCCAAGTTTGCTTTTGGAAGCTCCACTCCTCCAATCTCTACCTCCACACACTGTCACAGCAGAGTCGCTCTCACCACAATGCAAGGCAATCTACCTCTCACTCTTCCACACACACATACATAGAAGAGGAACATGCACTTGAATACACTCTCACTCACAAGACAAATCAAGAGCTCTCCTAGCACAAAGGGGGATTGTGTTCTTTCATATGAGAATTTTCCTTCTATACAACTGCCCTTGTTCACACTTTGGTGCCCAAAACTTACTAACTAAGGCCTTGGATGGCCGATATCTCAAAATGGACAACGTTTATAGTGCCTTTACATAACACTTATTAATGCCCTCAATTGGAGGAGCATCTTTGTTAATCCAAAATGGCATTAGCAAACCATAACATGCTTTATACCTTCCCATTAATGCTCTAGTAAGCTAAAAACTAACCGACCTAGTGAGACAAAGCGTACTAATGAACACAGTAGCATTCGTACTAAAGGGATGCATATGTACCACATAATAAATCAAATTGTTCGTTGTATTAATACTTTGACTTAACAAAGTGATTAACCTTGTTTTAAATCGTACTAATTAATACGATGGCATCATCATTAACTTTTTCATAGCTGTCTCCAATTATATATACTCGACAGTCCATCATTACATAGTCTTGTCCATAGTTTTTATGTTTTTTATTTTTCCTTCACAAGTTGTAAATACACTTTGTTGCGTGAATTACCTAATTTTAAAAAATGCATCATTAATTTCAATATTAAATTACTACCATTTACACATTGACACGTGTGTGTTCTCCGTTTACGATCGAACACTTGTGTCTCTCTTGACTAATCTTTTCCAATTTCAATTCACCTTTGTCGCCTAGCCACCACCTCTAGGTAACATGGCATTCATTTCATTAGTTTTAAAATAGTGTCCTAGCTTGTTCATGGGAACTTTCGGCAATCCTTTGGTTTTGGATATGGAATGAGAGCAGTCGATGTGTGGTAGCATGGCTCATCCTCTTCCTCTTCTAGCTCAACTATGTAGACTCTTAGATTCCCATTCATCAAGTCAAATAAGCCTCTCCAAAATTAAGAATTTCCTTGTAAAAGAAAAATTATCTAGGCTTGGAATTTCAAGAACAAAAGTTTGCTATGTCCTGTGGGCACACACTTGGAGATAGGATGTGCATTGAATCTTCCCTAGGAAAAGGCAATGCCTCTGAAGAAGGGGTCGAAATGAAGTCGTCGTCAATCTCCTCCCAAAGAAAATATTATGATGACTATGATGACCCATGGAAGGCCAATTTTACCTCCCTTTGACTAGTGTGGTTTAGGAAGGAATGTGTGTGTGTGTGGCCCGCACACGAGAGAGAGAGAGAGATTGTATACAAAAGGAATGAACATCATATAGAACAAGCCTAGCCAACATTCACTTATCAATGCTAAAAACATGTTATGAAAGTGCCCCAAGAAAAAGGATTGCAACCATTTAAAGAATATTGAGATATTATATCCCCTTCAAGATAAACTGCTACGAAGGCATTCAAGCATCCAAACATTTTTCTTGGCATCTTAATTTAAAAGGATCACTATTGAAATATTATATCCCTTCAAGGTAAACTGCTACAAAGGCATTCAAGGCATCCAAACATTTTTCTTGGCATCTTTAATTAAAAAGGATCACTATTTTCTTCAAACACAAATATCAATATTTTTTTGTGTTTGGCTTACAGCATATACTTTATAGCCACACATCATGTTCTCCACCATCTTGGAAACAGTCGACGTTGTGTATTACTTGGGTTGAGTAAAGCTAACTTAGTGACAGATGTTCCACTTTATTTACCCTCACAAAGTACAAATTAAAATATTTCTGAATTACTAAAAAATTTAACAATAAACCTCAAACACAACCACCTCTTACCCAGATTCTCCTTTTATCCAACTTTAATACTCCCTACACACTCATCAATTGAAGAAAGAAATCTGTTACCTCGCTTTCTAGAAGAAAATTCAAAGAAAAAAAAGGAGTGAAAATTGTTTCGTGCCAAACAAAATAACTCAAATAACAATTTTGAAATTCAGTTTGTTGGAGTAGACATTAAAGAAAGTCACCTCCAACTCACTTAATCAAAATGGAAAGTGTTAATGTTGTGTTGGAGCTCCAATGGAGGAGGATGCCCTAGCAATCCTTCTCAAAAGCTCAAAAGCTCGATCTTGGAGGCCAAGGAGGAGGGGTTGGGGCGCAGGATGGTCCTAATCTTAATTTCTTTGACTGATGCCTTAAAAGTTGTCAAAAATCATGATTACTTCTAATCCAAATGCCAGCGGAAGGGCTGATAGCCTTCGCAATTATAGCATTTGATAGCCTCCATACAAGAGCAGCATAGCCATAGCACTCCTACTAGTACATTTACATATGTTCAATGCCGGACTTCAACTAAGAACTCATATAATAGCACCTTAGCTGCGATTTCCATTTGCCCATATTGGCTCTCACATGTACACATGGCTTCCAATAGAAGATGTGATATCACAAGCATCTAATCATGTTTCTCTATACCATAATACTCAAACTTAGCATCAGCATTTCACATCATTGCATTCAAAAGCAATTCTGAAACATTTCTGGTATGTTTGTACAAGTCACAGGCACTTGTGCGGGGTCATCACATGGCACTTGTGCCGGATCATCACTCTAAAAAATGATCTTAACAAAGAACAAAAATTAAAGGCTCTCATAAGTAATCTTGTGAAATCCAAATGACACCAATTTATTGTTCATACCAGAACCGCATGGAGTAATCTTTGAAGACATGAGAGGAAGGAAACAGATGATCGCTTATGTCTACGCATGACTCTAGCATGGGATGGTGCTAATGTTAACACGGAAAAAGGACAAAACCAGAACATTCATCAGTAGCTGATACAATAAGCAGTTCTCTTCCCGTGGGGGTTATGGGGAAAAACGGCACACCAGCCACTACATCATGCTTTCTTCCACTCCCACTCTTATAGAAGGATACTGCAAACAGGCATTATTTACATATCCTAGATGCATGCCTTAAGGCTGATTTTTTTGTGAAAATTAAAGAAAATTCTTACAGAAATGTCACCGACAGCTGCAGAACTTAACTCATTAAGATTGAGCTACTACCACCTCCGTTCTGTAACATAAATGTGTACCCTAACCGCCTTGCAGCTGCCAAAAGAATTAGCATGCCTGCCTTCTCACACGCATATAGATAAATCCTAAAGCAAACCCTGTGGCCATGCCCACACCGAGCAGAGTAATTTCTCTTCTTTTTGAGATTGAGGCCTGCTGCCTCTCCAAAGCTGACCTGACAAAGTATAGATCCTCTTCCATTTTTAACATGTTTATATTCAACTTCTCTAGATGACCTTTTATAGCATCGCAAGAAATCTGGATGTCATTCACTTCCCGCAGAATTGTTTGCGTGAAGAACATATCCAATCCAGGTGTGTTGTCTGTAGCTCCAGAGAAAGCCGCCCTAAATCTACTCAAAAGTCTGTTTACAGATGTGGGGTGGTCAGGTGTTTGGGTGTATGATACGGAATTATTACCAGCAACCTCCTCTGCATCAAAGAAACACTCGTTATTGTCATCCGACTGATTCCCTGCCAGAGCCAATTTCTCTTGGCAGAAAAGCTTTGCCGTTGTCATCCACTGATCAAATGTTGTCCTTGCCTTACCCTCCATGAAGTTCTCAATAGCCCCTGCCACATACAAAAACATGACGATGAGTGGAGTTCCACAATGCAGAAGAGAAACCAAGGACCAAATTAGTATCACATTTACCTTCCAAACCCCATATGCCACCCTTGAACTCCAAGGTCACGTTTGCTGTAACAGCACAACCCCCACTTTCATCGGGCAATAGAACAGTTTCTGCGTGCGTTAAGAAACGATCTCCACTTGGAGAGTCTATGACAGGATCACATGTGATAGTGTAACAGTTTCCATTCTTGACGTACCTTTGTACCTCCTTTACTGGGAAAGACTCCCCTGCACAAACACATGGAAGCAAATTTTTCAAAATCGCACACAAGCATATTACATATACTTTCCAAACTGCAGAGGCTTGAAAAGCATCCCTTGAACAGTTGCTTGGGTAAAAAGCACACAACAAAAGCTCCTACTACACTACCTAGAGAGTATTTAAATACAAGCAACAAGATCGGACATGTGAAAAATAAAAGCAATCACAAAGAATGGAAGTTTGAAGTTGTCAAGAAAGTTTGGTGGAAGCAATCTAGCCATATGATCACATAGACAACAAAACCTAAGAACTCATGTACACGACATTGGGTCCCAGCAGTCAGAACACCCCCCCCCCAAAAAAAAAACAAAACAAAACAAAACCCTGGGTTCAAAACCCCACAAGGTGCTTCCTCAGCGGCATCAGATAGAAAAGCGCTTACAGGAGGGTTCCTATGGGCGGTGAAACGGTAACTACAGGAAAATCTTCAGCGCAAGGCCAGTCGAAAAAAAAGGGTGTTTCACAGGCAGCCCCGGCCACCCCCTTTGACATCTAGCCTGGCTGTTTTGTGTGCCTTAGGAATGCTCCAACACCGACTACAACAGTGTCTGGCAGCAACGAACACCAGCATCTTGCTGCCTTTGTTTTCCATCCTGCTCATTCTCATAGGCCTTTTGCCTCCAGGCATTTGTAAACCCGTCCTTGGCATGCACCTAGACTACCCTGTGCAACCCCTAACCCTCAGAGTCTGCTCGTCTTTTTAACCTTGAATCTCCCTATGTCTACCTTCTACATGAGCTTAGGTAGTCTTGACAAGCTTAAATATGAAATCAGAAAGCATGCCTCTATCAACAAAGGCATCCCAAACAATTGACCTTTGGAGGGAAAAAACTGAAAGTGGTAGTGCTAGGTGTGAACATGGGCTTATAAGGGGCACTTTTTACCTTCTATATTTAAGGGTTTTTCCTCCCCTCGCCACCTGTGTGTGAAAGGATAGCATTTTATTATTATGCCTGTTACTTGTGGTTGTGTACACACAACCTTATCATTCTAATAACATTCAGCATCGTCTCTCCCTCTCTCTCCCCTGACCCGTTTTCTGCCTCCATTTCCTGGGCATTAAGGTTAAGCCTAACCCAACAGTGGTATCAGTAAGCCCAAATTTTATGTACATTGTACACCCACACAAATGCCCGTACATCCTTGAGCCTCATCCGCACCCGTCTGTGCACCCTTGTGCGGCAACCGTACATGCCATCCGTACCGTCCATTCTGCCACATCAGTACTAGTAGCATCTGTAAGCGACAATACCTGCAAAATCTGCACCAATTGCCACCACATTTTTGCAAATTTGGGGCTTTTTGCAATTTCAGCACAAATTGGGGCGTTCCTGCTCCTACCACTCAAGAACACAAAAGATGGGATGCCAAAGATGCCCACGCAATGGCTTTGATCTCATGGTCACTAAAGAGATCAATTATACCGCACATCAGGTCTTGTAAGACATCTCAATGTCTCATGTGCATGCACATGTACACACAATGGCTTTGATCTCATGGTCACTAAAGAGTTCAATTATACCGCACATCACGTCTTGTAAGACATCTCAATGTGTCATGTGCATGCACATATACATGCTGATCCTAGGGCTGATCCTTGAAGGGAAACATATGAAGACAAGGTTTTGAATGTGATTCAAGAACTGTAGGAACTAGGTGTGGGCAGGGAAAACACTTGAGGGACCCAAGGAGGCTGTCAGCCAGCTTTAATGGAGACTTATCTGAGACGGCTGCAGCATGTGAAGGTGGTTTGTCCAAGGACCAGGCCGGCAGCAACCAGGCCGGCAGCAGGTCAGCCAGTCCAGATGGGTTTTCATAAATAGCATCTTGTTTGGTTCTTGTGATTCATTCAGTTCGACTGAGTCATAGACTAGGAACTAGATTAAGTTTTCCACCTTTTGATGGCAGCCCTCAGCTGGCCATAACTTGTACACCTTTTTGTACTATATGAATATATTGAATACTTAGCTATCTCTCGCTCTTCTCTCCATCTTCTGTATGCGTTCTGCATCAAGCATGTTCTAGGATGGTGTTTAGGGCTGAAAAAAGACTCCTAGAGCTTCTGCATGTGACACTGGCTGTCTGCACCTATGCAAAGGCAATATCAAGATCTCGAACGTATTCATCAACAACAAAGATCTCATCCTTGGTGCAAAGGATGGGTGGCTGTCACCAAATTGGGCATGTTCCTATGGGGAAAGGACTTTGGGAATTCCAAAGTGCCCAAAATAGTACAAGTGCTGATAACGGAGGATTTTCATTACACATGCATGTGCATGAATCTTAGATGCATGTGAATGCATTAGAGGATTTTTGCTAGAGAATGACTTGTTTTTGTGTCCAACTTGTATGGATGTGTTAAGGGATAGGTTCTGGGGACGCCTGGCACTTCAAGCTGCCTATCCCCGGTGGAGTGTTCCTGATTGTTGACAAATATATGGCATTTTACAAGGTTTAAAACATGTGAGAAGATGCCATAAAGAAGACATTTTTATAAAGGCCCATTTATAAGCTTTTGTCTTCACACTCATTTAAATATGGGTGGACACTATTATAAAGGCTGGGGCATCACATGTGTTTTGGGCACTTCATTTGGCAATATAGACTCGTGGAGAAGAGGAAACAAAATGAAGCTACCAGATATATTCAAAAGAAGAAACTTTCCATGTTTCGTGGCTTTACAAAATTTGGCCACCCTAAGCCCATAAATCAAGTTGACGGGGCCTTCTCTCGCCAAAGGAAGTTCGAACAAAGAAAACCTACATGACTCCTCTCGTGACTTACGTTGGGGCGATTTCCTCTTGTTTGTTTGTTTTTTTTTTTTTGGGTATCGGCGGCTGTTCCGTCTGCTGTATGGCTGACTGTACCAGTCTGTGAAACCGATCCCGTCAAGTGGGAAGGACTCCGTTGGACACCCACACGCTTAATAGCACAACTTTAAAACCACAAATTTGAAATGGACAACTTTAAAACAACTTGAATTTAAATGAACAGAAATGGAAAGATGGACACCAGCACTGGGGCCGGAACGGGCCGACCCCCCCCTCAATATATGATATATTTATTGGGAGTATTTAAAGAATACAATGCTCCATGGGTTCTGAGAACCAGATAATGTCCATGTACATATGAAAACAGTACCAAACAAGTAGGCTCGGATTTCGATGTAGAAAACTCGAAGCAGATCGACCACTAGTGTGGTCCAATCGCTACGGTCCTGTGCTTTCACTGGACTCCGCGGAGAGCGCCACACTGGTGTTCCGAGACCACGCACAGACAGGCGCTCTCGTACTAACGCCTGGCTCTCCCGATCTCAGCACCTTTGGACCGAGGTTCGCCCATATAGCTTGGACAACCCGGCACCGAACGGGTGTAGGCCGAGCGGGACGAATCTTTTACCAGATTTAAACATATAATACTTTACTCAAATCTGAAAATCACTTACTTGTGGATGGTTGATAGGAAACCCATACTCGAAGTATGAAGAAGTCTTCCAGGTGATGCGAAGTCCCTTTGATGAAGACTCAGTCGCCTCGTGGTGAACCACCAAGGCAAGTTCCGCCACAAAGGGCACAGCCGCCTGCTGTGAAAGAGAGAAACTTCCACTTGCAAGAGAGGAGAGAGTCAATACACAGCTACCAGTATAGATTATAACCGCCAGCAAGGGGGTACAGAAGGTACACAGCCTGCAACAAGAAGGTACAGCCTGCAGTACGGAGGGTACAGAGGCTGTTGCAGCCAGTCGCTTGTGGAAAAACAAACGTAGGAGAGGTGTAGGGCAGCCACCAGGGAGTACAGTCGTAGCAGAGGGTACAGAAGGTACACAGCCTGCAGCAAGAAGGTACAGAGAAGGCAGCCACCTGCTGGAGTGGTTGCAGCCAGCCTGTGGGAGGAAGGGCACCTGGCTGCTGTTTACAGGCTCCTGGCTGCTGTACACAGGCGCCTGGCTGCAGCCGTACAGTAGAGAATATGGCAGCCGCCTGGGGGAAGCAGCCTGTAGGAGATGGCGTAGAGGAAGCAGCGCAGCCTGTTGGAGCACAGTGGCAGGTAACCTTCAGGTGGTGGCAGCCGGCTGCAACCAGTAGCCGCCTAAGCACAGCAAATTCAGCAGCCGCCTTGGGGAGAACATGCGCCAGCGTACAGGGGGAGAGTCGCCGGTTGGTGAAAATCCACGCCAAAGAGAAGCGATGGTTTTCTACGCTTGAAGGGAGAGATTTCTTTTTAATAAATTAAGGTGGAGTTAACTATTGATAATACCCACGCATGCATGTGGGGGATTAGTGGGGGTTGGTGACCATGCCCACCCCCACACTCACTTAAAAGTGAGGCTCCCCTCCTTGGCCCCTAAGTGGGTGCCCAAAGGGGGTGCCCACTTTTAAATAAGTGTGAACCCCTAACCTTATAAAACAAAGGGGTTAGAATTTAAATATTAAAACAACAAGTACCATATACTTACCACCTGTTCACATGCACTGAAACTTGTCAGAATACAGGGCAAACTTCACGACTCACTGGCAGGCGTCCCCGCTCAGTAAGTAACACGTCAGGCAGGCAAACACACGAATACATGTCATGCGAAAACAGTTTCAAACATGCAAAATATGTGTGCATGTGCAAATAGTAACATGGACATATCTCCCGTTCATGGAACATGTACAAAATATCTGTCGGCACAAAACTGGCACGACATAAAAACATAAAAACCTGGTCTTCCTATGGAGTGACAGTCCCATAGGTAAGACACAGTTCCAGGCACGAGTTTCCCTAGGTGTGACAGTCCCATAGGTAAAACACGGCACGAATACTGGCTCTTCCATGGCGTGACAGTCCCATGGATCGAACACAGTCCAGGTCATACACGGGTGGCACTGATCTGGCTCCCGTCCATACGACACCATCCTGCTAACACACGGGTGGCACCAGTCTGGCTCCCGTCCATGTCAGCAAAATACTGGCCTCTTCACACGAGACACCGGCCTGGCCTCAAGTGAATGAGACGCGAAAACTAGGAATGGACCAAATGGTCGGCCAATTGGTGACATCCCCCCGGGCTTCTAAAGAGTTGACCTCAACTTAAAAGCCTCAAGATATGCCTGCAACAATTGCGGATAATCTGCAAAATAATCCTCATTTACCCATTTGGCATCAATAGGCAAATAATTTTTAAACTTCACAAGGTATCTCCTGGAAAGCTTTCCTGCAGGTAGCTTTCTCTCCTTGTGAAAAACAATCTGTTCTGGCTGGAGGATCTCCTCAAGCTCTTCTATTTCTGGCGGATCTTCTGTGACAAGCTCATCAGGATCTGGCCCCACATATTTCCGAAATAGACTCACATGAAAAGCATTGTGAATCTTCCAATGACTAGGTAAAGCAAGCCTGTAGGACACTTCATTGATCTTCTGAATCACCTTAAAGGGTCCATAATAGCGAGGAGAAAGCTTAGGATATGATCCTTCTCGTCCTGGCCTCTTCCGAAGCCTAGCCTTCTCAAATTTCAGCAATACCCAATCACCTTCTTTGACTTCCATGTCCCTTCTATGCTTGTCAGCAGCCATTTTATGCTTATCCTGAGATCTTGCAATGGCTGTCCGCACCTGACCAAAGGCAACATCCAAGTCACGAACATATTCATCAGCTACAAAAATCTCATCCTTGGTACGAAGGATGGGTGGCAAGACCACTCTGCCATAAATAATCTCAAACGGAGCCTTTCCTGTGGAAGCATGGATTGTATTGTTGTAGGCAAACTCAACAAGTGGAAGATACTTCTCCCATGCACTCTTTTGATCTGCCACATAACACTTCAATAAATCCAACACAGCTGAATTTGCAGCTTCACTTTGGCCATCCGTTTGGGGATGATAAGCTGATGAAAACTCAAGCTTGGTACCCATATTATCAAACAAAGCCCTCCAAAATAGGCTTGTAGTCCTGGGATCTCTATCCCCAACAATGGATTTAGGCATACCATGATGCTTGAAAATATTAGCAAGAAAAAGCTTTACCATATGATCAGCTTTGATGGTTTTCTTGACGGGCAAGAAGTGAGCTTGCTTGCTAAACCTGTCCACAATAGTCCAAATAGCATCATTCCCATGCTGGGATCTAGGCAAATCCATAATAAAATCCATTGTGATACTTTCCCAAGGTTGCGAGGGAATAGGCAATGGCTGAAGCAAACCTGGAGGCTTTTGCCTATCAAATTTCACCTTTTGGCAAGTAATACATGCACGCACATAAGCCTCAATGTCTTTACGCATGCTTGGCCAAAAGAAATACCTCTCAATCATGCGAGTAGTAGGCATAATACCTCTATGACCAGCATATGGTGGAGCGTGACATTCATCCATAACCTTTGGACGCAAATCCTTCACCACACATAGACAATTATCCTTCATGAGATAACCCTCATTGATTACATAAGAGGCATGTGAATGACCAGCCATCAAATCAGTCCATATATGGCAAAAATCAGCATCCGAATGATACAAATCTCTCATAGCAGATAGATCTCCATGAGAGGCCACTGAGACTGCAGCAACATAAGGCCTCCTAGATAGTGCATCGGCCACCACATTTTTCTTTCCTGGAGTATGCACAATCTGAAAATGAAACATGGAAAGAAAATTTGCCATTCTCATCTGCTTCTCTGAAAGCTTGGTTTGAGATAGAAAGTATCTCAAGCTTTGATGATCTGTCTTGACTACAAATTCAGCCCCAAGAAGATAGTGTTTCCAAATCTTTAAGGCGTGAATTACAGCCAAGAGCTCTTTCTCATAGATATCCATATGAAGCTCAGCATCATGCAAACGACGGCTCTCGTATGCAACTGCATGCCCTTCTTGATTTAGGACAGCTCCTATGCAATCACCACAAGCATCACATTCGACCACGAATGACTTGTGCAAGTCAGGAACAATCAATACTGGTCCACATATGATCGCATGCTTGAGCTGCAAGAAAGCATCCTGTTCCGTTGAAGTCCATTTGAAAACAGTTTTCTTCTTTGTGAGATCATGTAGAGGAGTGGCAATCATAGCAAAATGCCTTATGAAACGCCTGTAATACGAACATAATCCCAGAAAACTACGTACTTGATGTACGTTTTGCAATTCGGGCCAATTCCGAATAGTCTCTATCTTTGCAGGATCCATTGTAACTCCATCCTTGGATACAATATGTCCCAGATAATGAATCTCTGAAAGGAAAAACTCACTTTTCTTGGCATTGACGAAAAGTTTGTGCTTCCGCAACTCTTCGAACACTGTGACCAAATGAGTTCTGTGTTCTTGTTCATTCTTGGAGAAAACCAAGATATCATCAAAGAAGACTCCTGTAAACTTGCGATGGGGTCGGAATATCCTATCCATCATACGATTAAAAGTAGCAGGAGCATTGGTGAGACCAAAAGGCATTACCAAGAATTCATATAATCCGAAGGCTGTCCTGAATGCAGTCTTATGGACATCTTGTGGCACCACGCGTATCTGGTGATAACCACTCTTCAAATCAAGTCTGCTAAAGCAAGCTGAGCCATCAAGCTTATCCAAGATATCATCAATACGTGGAATTGGGAATCTGTTCTTGATGGTAAGCTTGTTCAAAGCTCTATAGTCTACACACATACGGAAGGATCCGTCCTTCTTTTGAACAAGAAGCACAGGAGAGCAGTAAGGTGAGGAACTGGGCTGAACCAAACCTTTCTCTAAAAGCTCGTTTACCTGCTTCATAATTTCTTCTTGTTGTGCAGCACTCACTCGGTATGCGGGTTTGTTAGGTGGAGAATTACCTGGCACAAGATCTATGCGGTGATCTTCGGGCCTTTGGGGAGGTAATTCACCTGGCAACGAGTCAGCAAAACAGTCTTTGAATGCATTAAGAAAATTCAGCCTATCATTAGACATAGCATCTATATTTTGATGATTTGGCACAAGACTATCACGCACAAAAACCAAGTACGCTGAAAGACTCTTTTTCATTGCTTTATTAATTTGGATGTGTGATACAACTGGGATAGAATCCCCTTCTTTGCCAGCATCAATAAAGTGCATGCGGCCTTTATGCATAAAAGAAATCATATTAGACTTGTAGTCTTTGCGGGGCTCAAGCCTATGATGCCACGGCTTGCCCGACAATACATCACATCCATTCAGAGGAGCAACTAAGAAATGCTCATTGTCAAGGTAGCCCTGTATATGAATACGCAACTTCCCAATCAAAGGGGTAACCTGCACCTCTTTGCCAATAAATGCAGCTTCGGCTTCAATCTGAGGTCCCATGTTTTCAACCTCAATACCCAATGCAGCTGCCATTTGCATAGAGATGAAATTGTCAGTTGCACAGTCATCAAACATGAAGAGTGCGGGCTGATCCTTGATTTGCCCCCAAGCCTTGCAAACCATACGCTCTTTTGCATCATGACCTGTATTACCTTGCACATCAGGAACTGCATGAACATTTGCTTTGGTGTGCTTGTCCTCGTGCTTTGGTTTGCGATCTGGGCATTGCCGAAACATGTGGTCTTTGCTACCACAAGAAAAGCATTTTCCATCCTTAGCATATTGCTCTCTTTGCTCCGGAGTTAATCCAAATTTGTTCTTTCTTGGGCCCTGTTCTTTATTTTCAGCTTTACCACCCTTGTAAGGCTCCCGGAAGTTCTTTTTAGATGGCTGTCCGCCCTTTTGCTGATTTGGGGCAGCCTTGTCTTTCGCCTTGGAACCTCCTTGATCCTGCTTGATCTTGAGCACCAATTGCTCCGTAGCAAGGGCAGAAGTTGTGAGTTGCTGCAACGTATGTTTTGGAAGCAATTCAATACCCGATCTATATGCAGGTTGCAATCCAGAACGAAACTTCCTCTTTCTTTCCTCCTCAGAGATTAGCATGAAGGGAGTCACTTCCAGCAACACTTTCCAAAATTTGTTAACATACTGTTGCACACTCTCGTTATCTTTTTGTTCCAGCCTATCCCACTTTTGAGTGAGAGTTTGCTCTGCATTGGGTGGCAAGAACTGAGCATAAAATCGATCTTTGAATTCCTTCCAAGTAGAGATGGGATCCTTGGTGATCTTTTCGGTGATCCACCAATGGGCAGCAGTGCCTTTCAGAAACATGCTAGCATGGCGCACCTTTGACTTTTCTGTAAAGTCCTCATCGCTAAAAGCAATGTCGAACTGTGCCACAAACGCTAACACCTTAGAAGCATCGTGTTCACCATGAAAGACATCAAATTTGACAGATTTATCACCTGCTTTGAACTCCTTGAGCTTCCTGGCATGAGGCTCATGGTCCTCTCTTTTTCTTTTCCCCTTATCCAACGGGGTAGCCCTGTCTGCATGGGCTCCATGGGCCGTCAAAGAAGCTTCATGGGGCACGGTGGCATGTGCTCCACGAACTCGAAGCTCAGATGCATGTGACTTACCTGCATATGGCATGGTCTCTCCATGAGACAACTCAGAAGGCAAAATTTTTCTGGAAGCAGACCTGTCACCATGAGATACATATCTTGCATGCATGTGACTTTCGTGCCCTCCATGAGCACTGGCATACATAAATCTGTCAGGCTTAGTGCCTTGGGGAGAGGATGCATGACGAGAGGTGACAGTCACCTCTTCCTTTTGCATAACAGATTTCAGCCTCTGGGATGCGGGATCTCCATGCTTCAAACGAGGTGGATTTCTGAAAATCAGCTCCCCGTCATCCCCCTCTTTGATATCCCCTTTTCGAAGGAGATAGGCAAGTGCCAACTCCCTTGGTTTCTTGCCCACTTCACGAGCCATTGATTCAAAGGTTACATCAACCATAGCATCAGCCTTCCTGGCTTCAATAGCACTTTGTAGATGTGGATCTTCATGCAAAAACTTCAATTCTTGCTCTTGAGCCTGCAAAAGTTTTCTCATATGTTCCATTTCAGCTTTCATAGCATCAGGGTCTTGTTCAAGCATAACTGTCTTCCCTGGAGACAGTTGACCTTTGGATTCACTATCCATAACCCTTTCAAGGGGCTTGTGCCTACCACGCAGGGCATCAGACCCACGAGAGGCACTAGAGGGACCCCTCGAATTTGGTACTTCCAAAGGGTTGCCTTGGCTGTCCATTGTGTTCAAAGTTTGCTAAAAGCGGGATGTCCAGTACACAGGTTTGTTTCCCCACTAGGAAGAGGGAAACAACCGTGCTCTGATACCAATGAAACCGATCCCGTCAAGTGGGAAGGACTCCGTTGGACACCCACACGCTTAATAGCACAACTTTAAAACCACAAATTTGAAATGGACAACTTTAAAACAACTTGAATTTAAATGAACAGAAATGGAAAGATGGACACCAGCACTGGGGCCGGAACGGGCCGACCCCCCCCTCAATATATGATATATTTATTGGGAGTATTTAAAGAATACAATGCTCCATGGGTTCTGAGAACCAGATAATGTCCATGTACATATGAAAACAGTACCAAACAAGTAGGCTCGGATTTCGATGTAGAAAACTCGAAGCAGATCGACCACTAGTGTGGTCCAATCGCTACGGTCCTGTGCTTTCACTGGACTCCGCGGAGAGCGCCACACTGGTGTTCCGAGACCACGCATAGACAGGCGCTCTCGTACTAACGCCTGGCTCTCCCGATCTCAGCACCTTTGGACCGAGGTTCGCCCATATAGCTTGGACAACCCGGCACCGAACGGGTGTAGGCCGAGCGGGACGAATCTTTTACCAGATTTAAACATATAATACTTTACTCAAATCTGAAAATCACTTACTTGTGGATGGTTGATAGGAAACCCATACTCAAAGTATGAAGAAGTCTTCCAGGTGATGCGAAGTCCCTTTGATGAAGACTCAGTCGCCTCGTGGTGAACCACCAAGGCAAGTTCCACCACAAAGGGCACAGCCGCCTGCTGTGAAAGAGAGAAACTTCCACTTGCAAGAGAGGAGAGAGTCAATACACAGCTACCAGTATAGATTATAACCGCCAGCAAGGGGGTACAGAAGGTACACAGCCTGCAACAAGAAGGTACAGCCTGCAGTACGGAGGGTACAGAGGCTGTTGCAGCCAGTCGCTTGTGGAAAAACAAACGTAGGAGAGGTGTAGGGCAGCCACCAGGGAGTACAGTCGTAGCAGAGGGTACAGAAGGTACACAGCCTGCAGCAAGAAGGTACAGAGAAGGCAGCCACCTGCTGGAGTGGTTGCAGCCAGCCTGTGGGAGGAAGGGCACCTGGCTGCTGTTTACAGGCTCCTGGCTACTGTACACAGGCGCCTGGCTGCAGCCGTACAGTAGAGAATATGGCAGCCGCCTAGGGGAAGCAGCCTGTAGGAGATGGCGTAGAGGAAGCAGCGCAGCCTGTTGGAGCACAGTGGCAGGTAACCTTCAGGTGGTGGCAGCCGGCTGCAACCAGTAGCCGCCTAAGCACAGCAAATTCAGCAGCCGCCTTGGGGAGAACATGCGCCAGCGTACAGGGGGAGAGTCGCCGGTTGGTGAAAATCCACGCCAAAGAGAAGCGATGGTTTTCTACGCTTGAAGGGAGAGATTTCTTTTTAATAAATTAAGGTGGAGTTAACTATTGATAATACCCACGCATGCATGTGGGGGATTAGTGGGGGTTGGTGACCATGCCCACCCCCACACTCACTTAAAAGTGAGGCTCCCCTCCTTGGCCCCTAAGTGGGTGCCCAAAGGGGGTGCCCACTTTTAAATAAGTGTGAACCCCTAACCTTATAAAACAAAGGGGTTAGAATTTAAATATTAAAACAACAAGTACCATATACTTACCACCTGTTCACATGCACTGAAACTTGTCAGAATACAGGGCAAACTTCACGACTCACTGGCAGGCGTCCCCGCTCAGTAAGTAACACGTCAGGCAGGCAAACACACGAATACATGTCATGCGAAAACAGTTTCAAACATGCAAAATATGTGTGCATGTGCAAATAGTAACATGGACATATCTCCCGTTCATGGAACATGTACAAAATATCTGTCGGCACAAAACTGGCACGACATAAAAACATAAAAACCTGGTCTTCCTATGGAGTGACAGTCCCATAGGTAAGACACAGTTCCAGGCACGAGTTTCCCTAGGTGTGACAGTCCCATAGGTAAAACACGGCACGAATACTGGCTCTTCCATGGCGTGACAGTCCCATGGATCGAACACAGTCCAGGTCATACACGGGTGGCACTGATCTGGCTCCCGTCCATACGACACCATCCTGCTAACACACGGGTGGCACCAGTCTGGCTCCCGTCCATGTCAGCAAAATACTGGCCTCTTCACACGAGACACCGGCCTGGCCTCAAGTGAACGAGACGCAAAAACTAGGAATGGACCAAATGGTCGGCCAATTGGTGACAGTCTGCACCTGTTGCTCGACTATTGATGGTTGCCCGATTACTGTACCAGCTGTCCCCTCTGTACCCGATGGCCAGCTGTATGACGTGGTGACGCTAAGGCATCACAAAGCAAGACTTAGCAAAGCTGCAACACAAGCCTGCCACACCTGCATCTGCCGTACCTGTACCAGCTGTACCCGTACCTGCTGCTGCCCGATGTTGAGCCCATACCTGCTCTGCAAGCCGTACTTGCCTAATCTGTTGTGGCTGATGGACCGTACCTTGACTCTGTACACTATACCAACCACCTAGAGCTGTGCGACTGTACCTGCTGGATATACTATACCAGATTGTACATGTTGTACTTACTATCTCAGTTGTAAGTTAAAGAGAGACCAAAACATCACAGGCTGTGGCCAACAGATACCTGCAACAAAAAGGTTAGTGATCAAGAGCCTCATAAATTACATGTGAACTGATGCAAAACAAGAGAAAAAAAAGGAGAAATCCTAAGGTGGCTATAAGCCACCCAGTCCAGGATGATCATGAAGTCAGCTACACAAAGTTCTCCCTTTGAAGACTATATGCTACCGTGGCTTCTCACACAAGACTTCTTTAGACGAAGGAAGGAATCTGTGAAGAGCTTCCAAGAAGAAAAGGCTGCAAGACTCTTCAAGTGAAGGCAAAAGTTTGCTAGGAAAGAAGACAAGTGTTTCTCAGAAGGCCCTCCAAGCAGGGAGAACGATTCAAAGAATGGTACAGTAAAGGAATCTCAAGAGGAGTGAACTTCTTAATAAGTTTATTGATTTAACGCATGTATAGGAAATCTTATGCAAAGCACCCTTGTACTTGTACTATAAAAAAAAAACTCCTTGGAATGAAGTTGTTCCGGGGGGGGCCGCGGGGGGGGGGGGGAGGCGTTCCAACCCCAATGATGTGTTGAGAGAGGATAGTTTTCATTCAATGTAAATTTTCTCATTGTTTTACAAGTGTATTCAAACTAGGATTGGAGTATTTATCTGGATGCCCGCGTCCGTTACAATGGTATCAGAGCCAAGTTTCACAACATCAAATTTGAGGCAAAGGCATCCCCCCATCCCTCTTGTACAATGGTATCAGAGCCAAGGTTCTCAACATCAAATTTGAGGCAAAGGCATCCCTCCATCCCTCTTGTACAGCTTGTAACCCATGGGGAACCCTTGACATGAAGTGGAAGCTATAGAAGAGAAATTTCAACAAGAGATCAAGAACCAGGACGACTTCTATATACATATACCTAGATGAATCCAGGAACATGCCCAAATTCACCTTTTAGGAATGTGCATGTTATGTACTCATGGTAGTCAACCCCCAAGACTATATAACTATCAACTCCATTATGCATAGTATGGACTAGATACTACGACATCTCCACTAACATCATCAGTGCCCAATAGTGGGTGTAGAACTCTGTATCAAGATATGCTCTCAGACATGCACTCCACACACACACACACACACACACACATAAGAGCATATTCAAACAAAGGCCTTCATACTGGGTTTCTGTCAAACCTCCAGAGATGCAAGGCAGACCTAGCCATAATGAAGCCTAGCACTAAGGGAAGTAGCAAATAGAAAGAATTAGTATAGCAAATAAGTAGTTGATAGGACAAATGCACCACTAAAGATAGAAAGAATTAGCACAGTATCAACAGATTGAGGAATTGAAGGACGAGCTCTTCCAAAAAGAGAGCTTAATTGAGGAGCTACTGGAAAACCAAGGAAAGGATTGTTCGGTCACAAACCTTCATGATAGGTTGGAAGATTGGACCAGAGGCTAAATCCAAGATAAGTGGCCATTGCTTTCTTGTTAGAAGAGGGTTATCAGCTATCCCGTACTTTATCGGGAGTATTTAATAAAGAGCCAAAAGACAAGCAGAATTCACTCATTAAGTTTCAAGCTCCCGCAAGGTATCAAGTACACATTGAGGTGAATCAAACAACAAATGCTTCAAAGAAAAAGAAAAAGAGGAATTTCATGAGTACAAGGGACTCTCAAGAACTAGATGCTTTTGAAGGTACAGGAGCATCCAAGGAAAAAGCTAAGAAAACAGGAAACAAGTCAGCTCTCCGAAAGGCAATGCAAGAGAAGATGATTGCTGGACTTTCTCCTTCCTTGAAACCATTCCAAGCGGGTGGTGAAGAGGACTACACTCCCAAGGGACCACCATATTTTCCTCAAGAAGGGCTTGGTAGCTCTTGAGGACATGTTTTCATGGATTTATATAACACCCAAAATATTGTATCCTTTTTAAAATTTTCAGCTTCATCTAGTAGTCTAGAAAGTAACTTAAGTCTTTTGTTTTGGATAACCAACTGGTATGACCAATTAGTAATGAATAATCTTTTTGGCTATTTTCCTTGTTGCATGTCTATGCAAAATTAATGTTATCACAAGGGCTTAAAGCCAAGTACTAAAATATTATTCAAAATGTTATACATCATTCTATTGGAAGAATGTTCTATCCAGGTGTATCATTTATATCAAGGTTTCGCTTTATAGCCAAGTGGAGCTATTTTCTGCAGTTGCTTTGTTTTAAAACAAATATTTTTCTGCATCTTTACTATATTTACAGCATTTGTCTATACTGTTTCCCTTGTGCAATGGCTTGGTATATGGTTGTGAGACTAGATATTGCCATGAGAGTTCCACTCAAGCAAGGCTTGTGTGAGACTAGGTGTTTCTCCGAGAGGCTCCACAACTAAGGATATGTCTCACTGATATGATCAGTGAGTTTGGAATGTGACTTGAGCCCAGCTCTTTCTCCACAGTGTGTGACAGCTGTCCACCTAGGAGTTAACTGGTATATAGTCACTGTTTCTGGCCGGATGGCCTTCATTTGACGATTCTAGTATGACTAGATCCGCACTCATCTTTTTGGATGAGAGCAAACTTACTGTCTCACAAGGAAGCTATTACAGTTGTAGTCAACTGTTTAAAAGACCAAGAAGATGTCACCAAACTGGGCATGTTCCTATGAAAAAGGACTATGGGAATTCCAAAGTGCCCAAAATAGTACAAGTACTGAGAATAGGGAATTTCCATTACACATGCATGTGCATGAATCTTGGATGCTGTCACAAAATTCCTTACAGCTTCTATTTTTCTACTGTTCATGTGCAGCATGTGAAGCATGTGAAGCCTGACATGACATACATGTATGGCTGGTGTAGCCTGACATGGTGTGTCTGTGTGGCATATAGAGCCTCACATGACAGTACATGTATGGCTGGTGTAGCCTGACATGATAGTACATGTGTGGCTTGTGGGGCCTGACATGGTGTACATGTATGGCCATGGAGCCTGACATGATGAAATTATCTGGGACTAGCTATCTTGGAGATCTTTTGTATTTATGTTCTAGGAAGGTTCCGAAAGGATCATAAGCCCTGGACATTTTATCGGATACAACTGATCAGATGGGTGTTTCTTCCAATATAATTGCACTCATGTGTGTGCATGACTTTGATTTTATCTTTGGATGACTTGTCTTGTTTGCCTGGACAATGCATGAGATTTCTGTCTATGTTGTCCATGGGGTCGGGGACGCCCGGGCACCCTATGGACGTGTATGTGCACACCTGTTTGGGACTGATAGGTGGTCTACATGTGTTTTGCAGGTCGTAAGTATTCCCAAAAACTCAATTTACAGCTCTTCACAAGATAGCGACGAGAAACTTTACCTTGTACCTTTCTTTCCTTGTGTGCCAGTATCTGCTCGGGAATAAGAACCTCATCAAGTTCCTCCGCTTCCGACTGAGCCTCATCTGATACATCCTCAGGCACCCAAAACCTACTTGCACTCCACCCAAGTGGTAAGCACAAGTCCCTGATGAAGCATAATAGACCACCACTACTAAACATAGACAGAAGCTGCCTTTCGAACTCATGAAGCCTCCGTGAAGATACCACCGATGACAAAGTGTTGAAAGCCATAGCCTTCAACCCATCTTTTGCACCATAACACTTCAACTTCTTCTTGTTCGTGGCTAACTACTTCTTGTCCTTGGTGTCTTTTCTCCTTAGCTTCATCTTCAGCTTTTGCTCCACTTCATACAAGCAAAGTCACACAGTCCTGCACTGCCTCTTGTACTTCCTTTTCACTTTCCACATGTTGAAGCTAATGTGACTCTCATGAGACAACCACGAGCTCGCCCCCTTAGGAAAGTTGGCGATTGCCCCGACCAAAGCAACCACGGACTCGCCTACTTGAGAAAGTCGACAATGTCTCGGCAACAAAACCTTGTAAACAGGCCTCTGTCTTCAGACAAAACCAAAGGGCGGTGCAAAAACAAACTTGCACACAAAACACTTCAACACCTTTGCGCACCAAGAAAAGGAAAACAAACAAGGGGAGCTAGAGTGCTCCTGCAAAAGTATACGGACACCGATTGGCCCCAAAACGCAGTGACATCCCTTGCGGTATTTCTTTAATTGATTATAAGAGAGCTTTGATTACAATAAGGCTGAAAACTCAGCCATCGTCCCAGTAGAACTCCTGAAGCTTGCAAAGACCCTGCATCATGGCTTCATGTCCACTCGACATCCACTAACAAGTCCAGCCATTGTTCACATCAAAAGACTCCCACATATTTAGTCTGCATATAGAAGCTTTCTTCCATGATCAAGGCTGCCACAACCATCCATAGCCTCTCACCCTATGAACAACATCACACCCTGACACATCCAGTGCTCCTACATCACGATGACGACTCCAAACTGTTTCCCAAAAGAGAACTCACATCACAGCACAGCATACATACCATACAATCGACACACCTGTACCAACCCTCTCTGCCTTCCAAGAGTACTATCCATCTCAACCATGGATTTCCCGACTCTTGTCCAATCAGCAGTAAGGCTGTACAAAACATGTGTCAATCTCTGTATCCACTGCCTGCATGTGACCTCTCTCCTAGAGAAACCATAAACATGTTTCCTCGAGAAACCTACGACCTGTTTCCACATGAAACCCTTAGGCCTGTTTTCCCCTTGAAACCTTCATCTTGTTTTCACACAAAACCATACACAGCACCATTCAAAGACAGTGCCAACAACGGCATGCATCCAGTGACATGTTTCCTCATGAAACATTTGGAAACATAGATATGCCCACAACTGTAGGTCCCTCTGTTCCTTTCAAGAAGAAAGGAACTGTCTCAAAACAGTCCGAATTACAACCAATAACTCTCTCTCATAGATGCCCAAAGAAACCTCCGCATCATGCAAACAGAGCTCTCATAACTTATAAGCCATGGCATGTCCCTATTGATTTCGGACAGCCCCAATACAATCCCCACAAGCATCACACTCCACGTTGAAAGGCTTCTACAAGTCCAAAATTATCAACACTATCACCAAAGCATCAAAATACACGTTGCTGATATACAAAAATGCAACGCGTCCCAAAAAAAAAAAGAAAAAAAAAGGGGACATGACACTAATGACATAGCTCTGACACGTGTTCAGATAGCAGCGCAAGGCCACCTTACAGGCTTGGAATGATGCGACTAGCTTTTGGAAAGAAAAAGATTAAAAGGTTTTTAAATACTAAAAAAAGAAGAACTTTTATTATTAAAAAGATGCTTTTTGTACTATAAGTGTTTTTATCAACCCATCTACTTTTGCCAACACTGTTCCATTGCATTGAATTGGTATTTGGTTCTCCCAACTAGCTTTACATTCCCATATGTGCGTCTAGTCTATATGATTTGAAGGCCTCGCACTCAGGTGTATTCACCCATCCTTAACTATAATACACTAGGAGGTGGTCCTGGGTTGGTGACCACTTCCTGTGCGTTTTCACTAAGTATGTGCAGATGGGTGAAGCCAAAAGGAAAGCTCCAGATTGCGCCACTAATCATTAATTAAAGCTAGTAATTGAATGATTACATTCTTGTAAGATGGTCAATAAGATAGAGGTCCATAATACTATTTGCAGCTTTCCCATTATTTAATATAAGGGGTTTAGCAAGCACCTGTCAAATCTCACCTATCATTCCCTATGGACTGGGGGTCTTCCCATTCCCATTATTTAATATAAGCGGTTTTTCAGGGACCTGTCAAAAGATCTCACCTGCCATTCCTTAAGGACTGGTGATCTTCCCATTCCATTTTTCAATATTAAGGGGTTTTACAGGTACCTGTCAAAAGATCCCACCTACCATTCCTTATGGACTGGGGAGCTTCCTACATCCAACCCCATGCCCGGGAGAAGTCTGTGAAGTCCCGTGCTTTTGCAACACCAAATGTGCATCTATCAAGCTTGTTTTCTACGCTCTAAAAACCCTAAAATTTAGCTGTGAAAATACCCGAAAGAAAAAAAAAATGCATAATTGGCTCTGAAATATAAAAGTATAAGAGAGAAGGCATACCTACTAATTTTATTATCATTTTTGGTGCCTCAGAAGAGGCAATGTATTTCACCTCACGTTCATTATTTTTGTTCCAACTGGAAGCTTCGGCATATGGATCATGGTTTATCTTCTTGTGAAACCTCTTCATAAACTCGGCATTACCAAACAAATAAGTAAAGACAACCTGCAATGCCCTTTTTTATTCAGTAAGGTAATGCACAGAAAAACACCCAAAAATAAATAAATAAACAAAACTGACCTCAGGTTCAGCAAAATCTAGCCTCCCCTGCATCGTGATTTTCCTCACCATCTTGATTTACATCCACCTAATATAATTAAACCCCGAAGATAATAATAATCAGACGCTGAACTTAAAATCAAGGTTTTGTACCGCAAATATTAGCATTGATATCATCTAAAAAATCATATGTTAGGTTTTGAGCTAAGAACGAACGGCGACATGTAAGAAGCCTGGAAGCCATAGCCAGGAAACCCTTTTAGAAACCCTAGAAAACTCAGAAGCTTAGCAGGGCAGAGCAGAAAGCATCAAAACCTTGTTTTAGTATGGATCTGAGCCTTGTATGGTTGAGAACCGCAGTTACGAAACGAAGCGAGTGATCCAGCCTTCTTGGTTGGGAAACGAAGTATACGTCTTTGCGCAAAGGTCGGTTCTCCCACTAGACCGCGTGCAACAGTGTCACTGCCACGAACCTTCCGGAATCTATGCCCCTTCACACGCTTCCTTAGGGTGTGTTCATGCGGTCACACGAATTCCATGCTCTTTGGCAAAAACTAACACATTATGTCATTCACACAAGGATTTTGTGGTACTAGGCGTTTTTAAGGTTTGTAAAGCTTTCTAGGTCTTGGTATATTTCTCGTGTCTTTTACAAAGTTATCATGCTACATACAGGTGAAAGGAGGAGAGGTGTGTCTGTTGGGGAAGGAGAGGGAGGGAGCGAAGGGGGTGCGTGGTGGGGGTGGGGGTGGGGGTGGGGGTGGTGTGTGGCAGGGGGACGAGATGATTTGGATCGGTCTCCCACATAATGAAACCCTCGCATATCCTTGCTCCTTGCTACAATCAAACAATCTACTTTGTTACACTTACAACCGTGTAAAGAAGATAACAAAGAATGCTAGCATCCATTTTTTAATGTAGAATTGTAGGTTATTTTTTAGAAATTTTTTCTTGTTCCTCTTTTATATGAACGAGACACAAGATTGCTACATGTTCTCAAGAGCAACTAACACTCAAATACATTTCCCAACAAGTGTTATGAAAAAGACATTAACCACAGTAAAAGTTACTTTGCTTAAGCTTTTTTTTTAAGGCTTTAATAAAAGATAGCCCCAAGTCATATTTTTTTAATACTTTTGTATGGCTCCTATTTAATAACATTTAATTTTTAGAGGTTCTTTAACCTTTTGTTATTGAATCTTCATGCACACGTCTCCATTCATTAGGACCAAAAACGGAAAAAAAAGGGCCCTTTAAGGTTTTGATTAAAACACTAATTATCTGAGGTTTTAGTAGAATGAGTTCTCCAAATTTGGCCATTTAGAGGTACTTTTGGAGCATTTAAGAGACGGGCCACAATAAATACTAACATTCCTTTAATCATGTTAGAGGTACTTTTCAGTCGTTATTCTTAGTGTTATTTAAACTTTTGAAACGTCTATTGTACAAATATTCCCACCAAAACATGTCCATTTTTCCTAAGTCGTGATCTTGAGTTAAGTATTTTATTTATTATTCTCTCAAATCTTGAATATGTTGAATTTGTGGCCTTTTGATAAGTTATTTGGTTTGAATAAATCTATTTCTTGCACGTTCCTATTTTCTCTATTTTCCTAGAATTGGATCCGTGTTAGTGGTATCAGAGCTATGGGTCTAGGAAGATGGAGGCAAGATTTAAAAGCTTGAAGGCTTAATTCAAAGGCTTGAAGAGTTGCAGGTTTTTAACCAAATGGCAAAGACCAAGAGATAAAGGGGGTGGCAAACCACTGTAGGAGATGGAAATTCATAATTCGTCTTCAAATCAATTTCTTTTGAAAAGCGCCGAACTGCAGCATTGCAAGGAGAATTTCTTTTGGAAATTAATTAAAAAAGAAGAGCTTAATCAAATTGGAAGTTTGCAATTGGGCAAACAAGGCAATAAAAATTTATTATATTCTTCTTCAATCTCCATGGCCGGCAGCGCAGCAGCACAAATAGGCTGAAGACGTTTTCTTCCCCAAACGCGTTGTGCGGGTTTCTTACTGTGTGAGAAGTCGTCGTTTTCTTTTCAAAGTCTTGTAAGCCTTACAAAAGCTTAATTATAAGCTTTAAACACTAAAAGCTTAATAAAATAAGCTTTAACAAATGCTTATAGTATTTGTAAGCTTATATAAGCTTATCTTCAAAAGCTTTTAAGGGTCTCAAAAAGCTTTTAAGGGTCTCAAAAAGAAGAAAGGGCTATAACTCAAAGGAAAAATTTTAGATTTTCAGGACTCCAGAAATTTACATAAAGTTCTTCATTTCTTTTTCAAAAAATTGGAAGCCTCTTGCAAATAAAAATTTGGGGCATCAAAGAGCATAAAAAATTGGAAATTTTTGGAAGGTGTTTTCTTTGATTTCAGTTTCTTCATCACAATCAAGCTTTGGCAGGATTTTGAAGTGGCTTTAAAAATCTTGCCAAAGTTGACCGAAACTCAAGCTTCTTGACCACGCTCAAATTTTATTTGGAATTGGAGTAAAAGAACGATGTCAAGATCAACCATTTGACGACTTCTACCTGCATAGCCATTATATGCAAGAGAAAATTTTAGCGCTTTAAGAGTAAATTGCAAGTGAGCATAAACTCCTACGCAAGCTAGAGCCTCAAGTGAAGCATTCTAAGCGCAAGCGTGACTCTTCCAACTCTGACGAGGAGGAAAGTGATCATGTTAGGCGCACTGTCAAAGCTACTTTGCATGCTTAGAGTTCTCAAAAAGATTCACGGATTAGCCGAAAGGTGTTCACTTTCCAAAACTATGATGGCAAGAAAGATGCACAAGTACTTATAGCATGGCTTAGCCAATTGGCTGATTATTTTTCAAACAAAAAATTCTTTAAAAGGACAAGATTAAGGGTGCTTGTAATCACTTGATTAAAAGTGTTGATTTATGGTGGAATGTGATCAAGCAGGGTAAACATCGACCTTCGACATGGAAAGAGTTCCATAAACTCTTAAAGAAGCACTTTCCACCTTCTGAATACAAGGCTAAAGTTTGTCAGCATGGGACACTTTATGCCAGGTCGAGGAAGAGAATGTCCAAGCCTACATCGATAAATTCTGGGACATTCTAATTATAGATTCAAGTGATTGAAAAAGTCAAGGAAAAAGAGCTCCAAAGGAAATTCATTTCTGGACTTAAGCCTACTATTAGGGCTAATGTCAATATGTCCCACCCTCATGGTCTTAGTTTTGCTATGGATTTCACTTTAAATTGAACATCTATCTCTAGAGATTCCAGAATGCAAGAAAAGTCTTTTACAAAGTCTTCTAAACCATCTTCTCCTTCAAGTACTTTCGATGAATCCAATATGCACAAGGGTAAAAATGTGGTTAAATGAGATGCTCGGAAAGACAACAACAACAAACCCTCTAATGGTTAGCCAAAGAATCGAATCGTCAAGTGTTTCATACATCACAAGGAAGGACATCTCATGCCAGATTGCCCGAAGAAGAAGAACTTCGCATCTGTGACTCGTCTCAACGTTATTGAAGAAGATAACAACGATTCTTTCAAGTAAGAGGGTAATTCTGATCTTGATTATTCGGATGAAGGTAAGCTTTCGATTCATGCTTTATTGAGAATTCAGGGAAAAATAACAGGAAAAGCAATTTCTATATTGCATGATGATGGTAGTATGCATGACTTCATTTCTAAAAAAGCATTGAAAGCACTTAACCTATATGCATCATACTCTAGCTACAAAGTAAAAGCTGTATTTCATGGTACTAAGTACAACCGCACTAAAGAGGTTAAGGATTTAGAATTGAAAATGGATTTACTAAAAGAAAAGATAATATTCTCCTTTGCAAGGTGTTGACATTATCTCAGGACTGCCATGGAGACATGAGCATAATCCCCAAATTGATTATATGGTTAATGGAAGGTGACAGGAAATTTTCTCCAATGTCAGACCAGGGGTAGCTTAGGTTCACTTCTGACTCATACCCAAGCAAGAAGAGCTGTACCGGAAAAAGGAGAAGACATTTTTTATTCTTATTGACCAGCTTAGTGCTCAAGATGACTCTATATCAAATGTAGTTCATGACCCTTTCATCTCTAAGTTCTCTAACTGCTTTATGGATGACTTGCCTCATGGCTTACCCAAATCTCGTCCAAGAAGGGCATAGAATTCAAAAAATTCCTACTAGCTTACCGCCATGTGAAGCTCCTTATCGAGTCAACATGCTTGAGAAAAAACAGATCTAGAGGCAAGTTGATGAACTTTTAGAGAAAGAATTAATTAGACCTAACAATTCTCCTTTTGGCACTCCATGTCTTCTCGTTAAAAAGAAGAATGGAACATATCGAATGTGTATCGATTATCGTGCATTAAACCAAAATACTGTCAAGAATTGATATCCGATACCTCGAGTGGATAACTTGTTACATAAGCTCAAGGGGGCTCAAGTCTTTAGCAAGATTAACCTAAAAGTTCGGTTATCATCAGTTCGAATGGATGAAGGGGATATCTTAAAGACTACCTTTAGAACCCAAACTAGTCACTATGAGTTTTTAGTTATGCCATTCAGTTTAACCAATGCTCCGGATACTTTCAACAGAATGATGAATAGAATATTCTTAAAATATTAAAATTTTGTTGTAGCGTTTTTTGATGATATCTTAGTTTTTAGTAAGAATTGTCAAGAGCATGAACATCATTTAGAAAAGGTGTTCTCAATTCTTTAAGAGAATTAGCTCTATGGATGTCAATTCTGAAAAGAGCAACTTATTTCAAGAGGAAATTGAATACCTAGGACACATTGTTTCTATTGATGGTATTTGAGTAGATCCCAAAAAGATTAAAAGCATTGCTAATTGTCCTAGATCGCCTGATATTCATGAACTTTGATCTTTTCTTGGATTATGTAGCTAATATAGGGTTTGTTAGAAATTTTGCATATTTGAGTAGACTCCAAAAAGATTGAAAGCATTGCTAATTGTCCTAGACCGTGTGATATTCATGAACTCTGAACTTTTCTTGGATTATGTAGCTACTATAGGAAGTTCGTTAGAAATTTTGCATATATTGCACATCCTTTAACCAAACTCCTTAAGAAAGCTATCCATTTTGCTTGGACTAGTAGACATGATCATTCCTTCTTTCAACTTAAGCAAGCATTGACTTATGCACTAGTTCTTACACTACCAGACTTTGAACGGCCATTCTTTGTTATTATTGATGCAAGCGGACATGCAAGTGGACATGGCTTTGGTGATGTGATCTTATGCAATATGGACATCCCATTTCTTATGAAAGTTGTAAGCTTAAACCAGAAGAAATAAATTATAGTACATATGACAAGGAATCAGTTGTTGTTGTTCATGCTTTAAGACTTTGGAAACATTATTTAATGGGATCTGAATTCTTAATCAAGACATACCAATGGAGCATTTGTCATTTGTTGACCTAGCGATTGATCTCTGATCGACATATCAAATGGGCTTCATGTATCTAGAGTTTTCAACCTATGATTCAATATCAACCAGGCAAAGAAAATGTTGTGGCAGATGCTTTAAATAGGCGACCTAGGTTTCACAACATTTTTGTTATTCAGCGTGAACCATTGAGTCCTATGAGAGAATCCTATGATGCGGACCCAAATTTTGTTGAGGTTTGGACTATAATTAGAGACAATAATTGGAAACCTATTGGTGATTATTCATGCCATGATGGTTATCTTTTCTTCCAAAAGAGATTGTGTCTTACACAACCCTTTAAACAATTCATATTGGAGGAAATGTGTACCCCATTAGTGATTGTTGATGGCATGATGGTTATCTTTTCTTCCAAAAGAGATTGTGTATTACACAACCCTTTAAATAATTCATATTGGAGGAAATGCATCAACCACCATACATGGGTCATTGAGGTGTTTCAACTACTCTACAATTAGTCTCTAGAGAATTCTTTTAGACTCTTATCTTAAACAAGACATAGAAAAATTTGTAGTTGAATGTTCTGTCAGAAAATAAAAAGCTACAAAGGTAAGACTCAAGGACTTCTTATACCT
The DNA here is from genome assembly GCF_041138505.1 of Cibotium barometz. Lineage (NCBI taxonomy): Eukaryota > Viridiplantae > Streptophyta > Polypodiopsida > Cyatheales > Cibotiaceae > Cibotium > Cibotium barometz. Next base: position 25,095,742 of record NC_141054.1, read on the forward strand.
TTAAATGATACTTGGGAATAAATATCTATGGACTTCATTATAGGTTTGCTTACTATATTGAATCATAATGATGTGATTTGGACTATAGTTGATCGATCAAGTAAGCAAGCATATTTCTTACCTTATAAGTAATCATTGACTTCTCAATAAGCTAGGATTATGTTTATCAAGCAAATCTTTGTTCATTTCACGGATTGCCAAAGTTATTGTTTCTGACAAAGATTCAAGATTTTGGAGTACCTTCCTAGATCACTCTTTTCTCCAGCTTAGGCACTAAGATACATTTTTCCACAGCTTTCCATCCGGAAATAAATGGACAAACTAAGGTTACTAATAGTACTGTCCTGGATATATTGAGAGTCTATGTTTCCTAACAACGTAAGTCATGGGATAAGTACATTCATCTTCTCTAGTTTGCTTACAATAATACACCTCATTTGGCTACTGGTTAAGCACCTTTGTAAATTATGTTTGTAAATTGTGTATGGAAAACGTTTAGCCTATTCGATTTTAGTTATGCCATTCAATTTAACTAATGCTCCAAATACTTTCAAAAAAATGATAAATAGAATATTCTTGAAATATCAAAATTATGTTGTAATGTCTTTTGATGATATCTTAGGTTTCAGTAAGAATTATTAAGAGGACGGACATCATTTCGAAAAGGTGTTCTCAATTCTTCAAGAGAATCAGCTATATGTCAAATATGAAAAGAGTAAGTTCTTTCAAGATGAAATTGAATACCTAAGGAAATTGTTTTTGTTGATGGTATTTGACTAGACCCCAAAAAAGATTGAAATCATTACTAATTGTCCTAGACCGCATGATATTCATGAACTCTGATCTTTTCTTGGATTATGTAGCTACTATAGGAAGTTCGTTAGAAATTTTGCATATATTGCACATCCTTTAAGAAAGCTAGACATTTTTATTGAACTAGTAGACATGATGATTCCTTCTTCTTTCAGCTTAAGCAAGCTTTGACTTATGCACTAGTTCTTACACTACTAGATTTTGAACGACCACTCTTTGTTGTTATTGATGCAAGTGGACATGGCTTTGGTAAGGTGTTCTTATGCAAGATGGACATCCCATTTCTTATGAAAGTCATAAGCTTAAACCAAAAGAAAGAAATTATAGTACATATGACAAGGAATTGCTGTTGTTCATGCTTTAAGCCTTTGGAAACATTATTTAATGGGATCTGAATTCTTCAAGACAGACCAATAGAGAATTCGTCATTTATTGATCTAGCCATTGATCGACATATGAAATGGGCTTCATTTATCTAGGGTTTTCAACCCATGATTCAATATCAACCAAGAAAAAAAAATGTTGTGACACATGTTTTAAGTAGACAACCTAGTGTTCACAACCAATTTGTTATTCAAAGTGAACTATTGAGTAAAATGCCCATGAAGTTAGATCTTTTCTAGGTCTAGCAGGTTTTTACCGCAAGTTCATAAAGAATTTCTCACTTATTGCTCTCCCATTGACTATCTTGCTTCGCAAGAAGATAGCTTTTCGATGGGGGGATAGTCACCAGAAGTTGTCCGAAACTTTGAAGTACTTATTGACCCATACACCTGTCCTACAACTCCTAGACTTTGATCGTCCTTTCTTTTTAGTTGTTACAGATGCTAGTGGATCTGGCGTAGGTGCAATCCTCATGCAAGATGACCATCCCATAGATTATAAGAGCCGGAAGCTCAAACCCAATGAAGCCAAGTATAGTACCTATATGACAAGGAAATTTTGGCTGTTGTCCATGCCCTCAACATATGGAAGCATTATCTCATGGGATCTAAGGTACTAATCAAGACGGATCAATAGGCTATCAAGCACTTGTTGACCCAATCTTTAATATCGAATCGCCACATCAAATAGGCTTCTTTTATCCAAAAATTTCACCCTATGATTCAATATTCACCAGGCCGCATTAATGTAGTTGAAGATACTCTAAGTCGCAAACCTCTTGATGATAACCAAAGTTTTGTTTGTAATTCTAATTCATTTGATGCACTTAAACATGCTTATTTGAATAATGTGTCTGCTATTCAAGTACAATCTTTCGATGCCATGATTGATTCATATGCTGAGGATCCTGATTTTTCACCTGCATGGAATACCATACATGCTAACAATTATTTGCAACTAAATGATTACTCTTATGCAAATGGATTTTTGTTCTTTCAAAAGAGACTTTGCATCATTGCACCATTTAGAGAACTAGCCATAACTGAGATGCATGCTCCTACATATATGGGACATAGAGGAATTCAATCCACATTAGTTGCATGTAAAGAATATTTCTTTTGGCCTAACATGAAACATGACATTGCAAAATTTGTGTCTGAATGTATTGTTTGTCAAAGAATCAAACGCCATCATGGTAAATCTTTTGGTCTTTTAATTCCCCTACCTATTCCTCCTAAAGGTCCATGGGAAGAGATTTCAATGGACTTTATTACTGGTTTGCCGACTACGTCCTCTCATATAATGACATGATATGGACCATAATTGATAGATTTAGTAAGCAAGCATACTTTGTACCTTGCAAGAAGACCATGTTTGCCCCTTAGGCTGCTAAGCTATTCATTAAGACTATCTTTCCTCACCATGGCTTTCCCAAAGTCATTCTCTCTGGCCGAGATGGCCGTTTTTGCAATCATTTTTGGGTTGCTTTATTCAATAGCTTAGGTTCTAAAATTGACTTTACATCTGCTTTCCATCAAGAAAGCAATGGCCAAACTAAAGCTACCAACATCACTATTATGGATCTTCTTAGATCCTATACTATTGATCGACCCTCTAATTGGGATCAACATTTGCCTCTACTTCAATTCGCTTACAACAATACCCCCCATTTGGCTACTGGTCGAGCTCCCTTTGAAGTTGTCTATGGCAAGAAACTTCCCATTCTTGTCTCTACAATAACTAGTGATATTCTAACTGCTGACACTTTAGCTCATGACGTAGCTGAAGTCACTAAATCCATTAAGCGAGCACGATTAAAATACACCGCTCAAACCAACAAGAAACGACACCCAATGAAATTCAAAGAAAATGATCTAGTTTGGCTTCACATAGAGAAAAGATGCTTAAAGAATATTGCCAAGCATCCTAAGACCAATTTGGCTTCTAGATTTTATGGACCATTCACAATTATCCACCAACAAATCAATGAAAATACATTCCGCTTAGGCATTCCCACTCACTGGAAGATACATAACTCATTCCACATTAGTTTATTGCCTGTTATTGATGACCCTCCTCTTCTCAAGGATGACTCTGAAGTTCTAGTACTTGAAAGTATTGTTGACCACATGACCAAACAACCACCCGTATACTGGCAATGTGTATCATCGTTACTTGATCACATTACTTGGTGAAGTATAAGAATCATTCTATTGAAGAATCACAGTGGATTCCCGAAACATAACTTACCTCGCACTACCGACACTTGATTCTACCATACCACTCACATTCACATTGATTCTTTTATGGACATTGATTCGCCAACTGAGGCAGTGTCATAGTTCTTCCATATGTTTTGGTGCCGATTCGCCGACTTAGGCAGCACATTCATTTAGTGTTGATTCGCTGCTGAGGCAGCACATTCATTTAGTGCCAATTTGCTGATTCAGGCAGCACATTAGTTTAGTGCCGATTCGCCGACTAAGGCTGCACGTTGATTTAGTGCCGATTCGCCGACTGAGGCAGCACTATAGCATGAGGTTGGCCACCCTTGCTTTTGTTTATTTCACACACAACTAAGGACAGTTGATTTTTAACCCCGCGATATGTTATGGAAATGTGAATTGTGGAGTTAAAATTTAATATTTTGTGTGGTATTTATGGTACGCTCATCTGCCACACGATCGTGACTAGAGTGTAGAGCGATGGTCACATTGTGATGGCGGATAAGCGAGATTTAATGTGTCTTGTGTTTTTGGTGAGTAGATCAATGTATGGAGTAGTGTGGGGCGATGGATTTTGGCCAGTGCAAGCCGTCGGATTTTGTGTGCGTCGATAGTCGCCCGCCCATTTAATTAAATTGCTAAGCTTGGAGATGAAGTTACTTTTTGATATTAATATCCTAAAGAGGAATGTATCAAGCTATTCTTGAGCACTTGCTTTTTGCTAATATATAAATACATGCATGAGAAAGTGTGCTCACTCATGCATGGAGGGAGATTGAACCCACTCTTTTGTCATGCATATTTTGCTTTTTATGCTTCTTGTTTATTTGCCAAGTTTAAGGCTATGGAGATTAATCAATAGCACAATCTTCAAGTCCAAACTGTGTAATTAGCCTTTGTATGTGCTTTGACCATAATATCACAATACCATCATCACGCTGTATAAACTATATGTCCAAATAGTAATGTAATGAGCCCAAATCTGTCATCTCAAATGACACATGTAATTCATCCTTGAAGGTTGAAAACTTCTCCTCGTTAGGGCTTATGAGCAGCATGTCATCAATGTATAAAATGATGATTAAAAAAACAATCTTTACTTGTGTTTACATAGAGAGTACTCTGAGTTGGACTATTGCAAAAACCATTTCAACTAAGTATGTGTTTATCTTCTCATACCATGCTCTAAAAGCCTGCTTAAGACCATATAAAGCCATTCTTAACCTGCATAAATAAAACCATGAGGCTGAGATACATAAACCTCTTCATGCAAGTCACCATTTAAGAAGGTAGTCTTGATATCCATGAGGCTGAGATACATAAACCATGAGGCTGAGATACATAAACCTCTTCATGCAAGTCACCATTTAAGAAGGTAGTCTTGATATCCAATTGATGTACATTCCAATCATGATGCGTTGCCAATGCAATAATACACTTGATCGTAGTCATACCAGACGTGGGTGCAAAGGTCTTATCATAATCTATCGCCTTCTCTTGAGCATAACCCTTTGCAACAACAAGCCTTGCCTTGTAGCAGTCTCAACGTTACCATTAGTTGTATGTTTCAACTTATGAAGCCCTTCGTACCAATGGCCTTTTTACCATAAGGCAACTTGAGGTGGCTCTTCCCTAACCACAAAAAGAACTCGTTCTTTTTATTAAAAAAAATAATTTTAGTATTATACGTACATAACCCGTTACACTGGAAAACAATCAACTCTAAATTTACAAACCCCAACTCCTATATACACTGGAAATCCTTAAGAGGAGTCAATCATGTCAACAACATACATGTCCACATAATGCTATACGGACCCCCTTTTTGAATGAACAATCACCCAAGTATCTTCTACAGCCAACAAGAGTAAATAGGTCCACCCAAATATCTTCTACAATCTTCGCTGCCACTTTAGAGCTACGTCAAAGTAATTCTACATATTCTAAGTTTAGTATGACTGACATCCTGTCGCTCGACGCTACATATTCCAAGTTTAGTATGGCCAATGTCCTTTTGTAACCCACTCCTCCCTCCCTCCCTCTCTCTCTCTCTCTCTCTCTCTCTCTACATAATCCAAGTTTAGTATGGCCAACATCCTATTGCAACCCCCCATCTCTCTCTCCCTCTCTACGTATTCCAAGTTTAGTATGGCCAACATCCTATTGCAACCCCCCATCTCTCTCTCCCTCTCTACATATTCCAAGTTTAGTATGGCCAATGTCCTATTGCAAACCACCCCCCCTCCCTCTTTCTCTCTCTCTCTCTCTCTCTTTGTCTCTACATAATCCAAGTTTAGTATGGCCAACATCCTATTGCAACCCCCCATCTCTCTCTCCCTCTCTACGTATTCCAAGTTTAGTACGGCCAACATCCTATTGCAACCCCCCATCTCTCTCTCCCTCTCTACGTATTCCAAGTTTAGTACGGCCAACATCCTATTGCAACCCCCCATCTCTCTCTCCCTCTCTACGTATTCCAAGTTTAGTATGGCCAATGTCCTATTGCAAACCCCTCTCTCTCTCTCTCTCTCTCTCTCTCTCTCTCTCTCTCTCTCTGTGCTTATGATTCTTATGAACCACCGCTGTGCAAGCCACAGAAATGGGAATTTCCATTGCCTAGGAACGCCCATGAAACTTGCCACGTGACTACCTTGCCAAGCCAAGGATTGCTACCGATATGTGGCACCTAAGACTGGCTGGCACCTGGCGCGCAGGCTGCTTGAAAGCCCTGCTCAGTCACCCTGAAGTTCCTTGAGGTCGTTGCGTTGTCTTCTTTACCAGATTGCCGTCGAATCTTGCTCTAAAAACCTGCCTATACAACTGGTCGGCTTTGTAGAGTTGTCCTTCACTGGATCTTCCACCTCGGAACATCCAAAATTGTGTAGTTGTAATTCCATCGATACGCTTGGCCATCCACGCCACTGTAGGCCACCGGTCTTAAAAGACTCTTGTCAGGTGAGATCCACGGTCATCGTGCACTGAAGATTGCGCACATAAATCTTGACTATCCATAAACTTGGACAAGTAAACTACATCAGCATATCATGAAGGAATATATTGGCTTGAAACCATATGATTTTGTTGCTTGAAGGTATAGTGTAGTGGTAAGATGTTATTATTAGAGATTTAAGGTTTTGAGTTCAAATCCTCTTTTGCACACAACATCTTACTCTAAATTTTTTAAAGTCCCAAACCCAAATTCACCCTCATCCCATGATATAGTTTACTTGTCCGAGTTTACTTTATCCGACAGCCCAAAAAAGGCATCACGATTTAGATCAATGCTAGCCATTGATATCACCTGATGACAAGCCATTGATATCACCTGATGACAAGCCATTAAGACCCCGTGGTAGATAGTGTTGAGGCTTGGCCATGTAGACCACTAGCTAGCCTAGGGCTACACAACCGTTGCATGAATTATTTATTTAAATTATATCTTTAGTTTTTTCCAAAAAAATAAATTGAGGTATTTTAAGGGAACAGATATTTTTTTGGAGGGAGGGGGTGGTGTGAATAAAAAGAAAAAATTGTTTTTGGGGAGAGAGGAGGCGGGTGGTGTTAATAAAAAGGAAAAAAATACTTAGGGAGTTGTGCTCCATATGGTGAGGTTTTTGGGACCCAAACACAAGGGTTTCCCTCATAGATGCCTTGAGCTTCTAGCACACACAGGTTATGGTAGACTCTTTTGCTCATAGGTAGTATTCTCAATAGATGGTGGCCAAGTCTTATCGTGGGCATCCACGAATGAAATTTATAACTAGATCTAATTGCAATAGGAGATGCACGCTTCAAAAAACAAGAGGGCATGTAGATAAAAGAGAATGGTCCTTCACCATGGTTTTTTACATGATCATCTTGAATCCTCTCCTCAATGAAGTTCAAGGCTTTGCATTTGGCCTAAACTCCATTTCCTAGCAAGTATAAGTAATCTTTAAAGTAAACATCTTCGGAAAAAGCAACCACCAAACCCCATGATTTAGAACGAGGTTTTGTAATCCCCCTTGTCATCCATAGTCACTTGGGTTTGTATTAATGCCACTTGGGTTTGTATTAATGCCACTAGTTAACAAGCAAAACAAAGAACTCAAAGCTAACAAAGAGCTCTACCAAGGTTTTGTAATCTCCATAGTCACCTGTTGGGTTTGTATCAATGCCACCAGTCAACAAGCAAAACAAAGAGCTCAAAGCTAACAAAGAGCTCTACCAAGGTTTTGTAATCCCCCTCTGTCATCCATAGTCACATGGGCTTGTATCAATGCCACCAGTCAACAAGCAAAACAAAGAGCTCTACCAAGAAGAAAGTATCAATGCCACCATTCAAACAAAGGGCTCTACTAATAAAGAGAAAACACTTGCGTGGGCGTGATATAGTGCAGTGGCAAAACGGGTTGGCTCATTGCCCAGGGCCACGAGTTCGAACCATGTTGCAGTATACCTACAAGGGGGGGACATAGAGTATATATACATTTTTTTTGGGACCAATAATTATATATATATATATATAATAGCAGTTCATTACATCAAAATAAAACCCGGTAGGTGTTACCTACTTATCTCTGCATCCCACATCTCTATTCCTCATTGTTTAACAAATTACATAATAGATTCCATCTATCATTCTCATTAACAAAAGAGGATTGCTCTCCGAAGACACTTTGTAGTGGAGCAATATACAAGCCTCCATTAATGCTTCTATGATACACCGTCTAGGGTATGCTTTTCGAACACGTCTCCCTTACCTTTTAATAGTACATATACATTTAACTATGGCAGCTTGCTAACCTTTACCGTTTCTGTGAACGATAGAAAACGCCCGAGGTGGTAAAATTAGGGCAACCTTGAACATCCGTTGGCGATGGTGCAGACTCGTTCTAGCACAGCTTCTGCTTCTTCTGCAGCAGAAGCAGAGAAGTCTCAATGCTTTTCTGCGGTTCGCAAGAGTAGGAGAAGACGCCGCCTTACTATGCCTGAGAGGAAGAAGAAGTTGCGTCGCCAGAAAGCCTTGCAGGAGCAGATTGCCGTAGCCAAGCCTTCCCAGGGTGTTCTGGTTGAAGATCAAGGTGAGAGAAATCCTAACCTTAACACTAACCATAAGAAGCCTAACTTGAACCCTAACCCGAACTCTAACCCAATCCCTAAACCATTTTGCAAGAAAGCCAGAAGCCGAAACCTTAAATCTGACGCCAGTGAATCTCAAGCCAGCCAGAAAACCTTAAGGAAACGATCTGCTGCAACAACAGAAGTGTTCATTTCAGGAGCTTCGAATGACGAGGAGGTTTTGATGGAAGATGAAGGCGAGAGGAACTCTGCAAGAGGAAACAGAAACCCTAAAATTCTGCCGCAAGTTAGCTGCAAGAAGAAGGCCAGAGTTCGAAATCGTGTCTCTGAGCAAAATGAGACTCGCGCTGAAGAATGTAGTCGTGATGAAGCTGAAGATCTGAAGCATGACAAAGGATGGACCATGGAGCAGGACATGGCTCTGCAGAATGCTTACTTTCAGGTTCGACCTTCGTCAAATTTCTGGTTCGAAGTGTCCAAAAAGGTACTCTTCTAGAGCCCTCGCTTAAGCTTAATTTTGGACATGGTGATGATGACTGTATGTTGAGAGAATGCCTTTGTAAACCCTCTTTTTGTCTTATTTACATGTTTGTTACTTGTTTTGGACATGGTGATGATGACTATGTGTTGAGACAATGTATGCGACTTTAAACCCTAGTTTTGTCTAATTGGCCTGTTTGTAGCTTGTTTTGGACACGGTGATTATGACTGTATGCTGAGACAAAGCACAGATTGTCATTTTAGATCCTAATTTTGTCTAACTTTCATGTTTGTGGCTTGTTTCGGACATGGTGATGACAACTGTATGTTGAGACAATGTGCATTATGCCATCTATGTTGAGACAATGTGCAGTATGTCATCTTAAAACATAGTTTTGTCTGATTTGCACTTTTTAAGCTTGTTTTGGACTTGGTGATGGTGCCTATATGTTGAGATAATGTGCAGAATGCCATTTCAAGCCCAGTTTTGTGTAATTTGCATTTTAATAGCTTGTTTTGGACTCTGTTTTGATGAGTGTACGTTGAGACACTGAAACTTTTCCATTTTAAACCTTGGTTTTGTCCAATTTGCATATTTGTAGCTTGTTTCGGACATGCCAACGATTACTATTTGTTGAGACAATTTTCCTTTTTAAATCTGGTTTTGTGTAATTTGCATGTATGTAGTGTGTTTTGGACATGATATTCAGAGTGTATGTGGAGACAATGTGCATCATGCTATTTTAAAATCTAAATTTGTCTAATTTGCATGTTTGTACCGTGTTTTGGACATGGTGTTAATAACCGCTTGTTGAGACAAGGTGCAGTTTTCTGGTTTAAACCCAGGTTTTGTCCAATTTACATGTTTGCAGCTTGTTCTGGACATTGCAACAATCACTGTATCTTGAGACAATGTTGTTAGAAGTCATCTCCTGTCTTTCTGCAGACACCAAGGCCTTTGTTGTGGGTGTGCCCGCCCTTGTAGGTGTTGTTCTCATTTTTCCTCACTCCTTGTATTTTTTTTCCGTTTTTCCCTATTTTTTCTTGGCATGGGAGGCTGCCTTGTGATGGCAGGAGGATCTAGTTGTTGGCCGACTGCATCAGTATGCTTGTGTTTACATTGTGGAGCTGGCCAACTGGTCTGGACAGGTCGTGGACCTTTTTATGCGGGCTGACTGCTGTGTGCAGGTCGTGGGCTCCTTTGGTGTCTTGTCGGCTGTCCCTGATGCAGGCTGACTGCATGCTTGGGGCCATATAAAATGGGCCCACAGTCCCTTGCCATTGGAGTATTGTATACGGGACCTTCTTTGTGTATATAGAGCAGAGTTACATGCCTCTATCTCTCTCCCTCTCTTGTGCTGTTTTTTTTGCATTGCGTTTGCCCGTTTTCCCAGATTTGGTCATCATCTCCGCTGCTCATTCTGACATGGTATCAGAGCCCTAGGCTATTGATAGTTCTTGGGATTTTTGTGAGCAAGAGGGGGATTTTTGTGTTGCTGATTGGTGGACAGTACGGGACTGTTTGGGAAGAGGAGAAGCAAGAGGACGGCGGGCTGATTTGCTGGACAGCCACTTGCAGGTGTAAGTTCTTCTTTGTTCCCACCCACCCACCCTTTTTCAGAGTACATCCCCGCAATGGCAGATGTGCTAGAGATGGCCGAGAGGCATGTGAAGATCCCTACACTCCCCACGTTCCCGGTGGACTGTTAGTTGGACGGGAACAACTACGGCATATTGAAGGTTATGATGGAATCTGTTCTGGAGTCTTACGACGACGTTGATTTCATTGTTGTTGGGGTTCCACGGCCGGAAGTAGATGAAGGGGAGTTACCGTCGATCCGAAAGGACCGGGAGGCATAGGCACAGATGTGGGATCGTGTCAACGCCAGGGTTCGTTCGTTTATCTTCCTTAACTGTATACCGCAAGTAATCAATCATGTAAAGCATATGACGCTGAGGTATATGGCAACATTTGGCTTCTCTTTACAATAGGGTATCGCCCATGAAGAGGATTTTCTTGGAAGTACAGATGCGGGTTATGAGCCTTGCAAAGTCGTTGACGATGCGAGAGTATATTAACAAGCTGCAAGCTCTTCAGCAGGAAGTTTTTTAGGCTGGGAAGGAGATATCATCAGAGGATGTGGCCATAACGTTACTGTCGCATTTGTTCTCTCAGTACTCAGCATTTTACTCATCTTTGCTCAGTACCATCATGTGGGAGGAGCTTGTACCTCATGGTCTTGGACCAAGAGGAACGATTCACGAACCCTCCTCAGGGTGGAGGTTCGGAGGCCTTAACTGGCCAACGGTCGAAAGGTCGTAACACGGGCAAAGGAAGGCTTCATCGGAGAAGTCTTCTGAGAAGAAGTCCATCGCTGACCGCGAGAAACTAAAGGTAGAGAGGACCTATAATGATTGTGGCGAGAAAGGCCACTATTGGAGGTAGTGTCCCAAGCGGAAGACCGAGAAGGGTGAAGATTCCTCAACAGCAATCATAAAGACTCCGGCTTTTGTGCACCTGGAGGTGATGGACACCAATGTTTCATTTTCTTCAGGTAGGGAGGAGGTTGGAGGATTCTCGGCAAAGGATACTCGGGAGTGGATTCTAGACAGTGATGCTTCCAAGCACATGACTCCTTCCCGTTCAGATTTACAAGATCTCTGCAGGTATTCTGGTCACATTCTTACTGGGGATACATCTGTTGAAATATACAAGTGAATAGGGTGTGTGCGGGAACAAGTCCTTAGCAAGAGGCTGTAAGAGAGAATCTGTAAATGTGAGAGAAGCTGTGAAAAGGTGAGAAGTATCTACTGGGAGAGAATAAAGGGTAGCATAAGAAGATTTAGGAGATGTGGAGATATTCTGGGAAGAGGTGGAGAGAATCAAGCAAAAGAGGTGGAGTGAATCAAGGAGAGATCAGTGGGATTAGATGCTTGGATGTAAACTCTATAAATTGAGGCATTGGCCTAATGAGAAATTGTTGGTTTTTGATTATCCATGCTTACATTAAGCTATCAGTTAATTGCTCACTAATCACGTCTTAATTATCATCTAATCTCTTTTCTAATGATGTTGATTCTAGCATTTGATCCACCATATAGCTAATCACATTGCTGCAAATTTAACAACATCCACTATCCCAGTTCACAATGAGGGCAGGTTGGAGATAGTTCCCGATGGCAGAGAGGGGAAGCATTCCTCCCAGGTGTTGTATGTTCCGTCACTTGGTTTTCATATGTTGTCAGTGCATCAGGTTTGCAAGATTGGTGTACGGGTGGAGTTTGATGAGCATTTTGTTGCTCTCCGGCACAAAGCAACAAGTCAGGTGGTTTGGGAATGTGGAGTGGAGAATGGAGTTTACAAGCTTTCAGCACTCTCTCTCCCGGGTCCTCAGGTTTGTGATGAGTGGCAGTTTGGGAGTGGCCACTTAAGTGTGGATGCGCTGCAAGTGGCCACTTAAGTGTGGATACGCTGCAGGTGCAGGCTTTCCAGGACCAGATGGTGGATAGCTTGCCAGTTGATGGCAGCAGTTGGCAGGAGCTTTCCAGTACTCATGTTGGTGGTTCGTGTGTTCGTCAGTCAAAGGAAACTGAACAGGTAACTTATGCTCTGATGTCTAGTAGTATTCGGGACAAAGAAACTCCTGTAGATGAGGATGTTCTTTCCACGGGGACTTCTCGGAAAGCCAGGCAGGTGGCAGTTGAATACTTGCAGAAGGAGGTGGATTCTCCAGGCTTTGTGGCGCCGGATTCAGAGGGGGTGGTCAACAGGTTTTAGAAGGCCTTACGTGGACTTCAGCAGGTTTCCAGGACTTGGCTTTTCACCGTAACAAGTGTTGATCCTTGTGAGCAGTGTGATGTCTCTTTGACTCAAAAGCAGAATGGTTCATTGATTTGGTTGATGGACACCAGATTGGACAGGAGCTTCCTGATGAGGTAGTTGAGCTCATGGTTGCAGATGACTCTTTGGGAGGCAGGATTGCGTATCCTGTGGTTTCTGCAGCATGCGAAGGATCATGGACTCTTTTTCACAGGAGGGGGATTGATTGATGGAGTCCGACTCCACGGTTGGAGTGACTCAGTTTGGGGAAGAGATCCGGACACGAGGAGATCTACTTCAGGCCCAGGAGTGACTCAGTTTGGGAAAGAGATCCGGACACGAGGAGATCTACTTCAGTCATCTTTTGCCTTGTCATCAATAGAGGCAAAGTACCGGGCTGCTTGTGATGTTGCTTGTGAGGTGGTGAGGTTGCAAAGGTTGCATTGCAAGATTGGGCTTCCACTGGAGGAACCCATGGTCGTCCAGAGGCACTTTGTTCGTGAACAGATCGTTGCTGATGACATCTTGCTAGAGTTCTGTTCGACGGAGGACAGTACGGTGGACCTCTTCACGAAGTCGCTATCTCAGGATTTGCTGAGGCGGCATCCCAGCTCCCTGTGGTTGGTTTCATAGCCGGGAGCTGAGAGGGGGTGTTAGAAGTCATCTCCTGTCTTTCTGTAGACACTAGGGCATTTGTTGTGGGTGTGCTTGCCCTTGTAGGTGTTGTTCTCATTTTTCCTCACTTCCTGTATTTTTTCCCCATTTTTCCCTTTTTTTTCATGGCATGGGAGGCTGCCCTGTGATGGCAAGAGGACCCAGTTGTTGGCCGACTGCATCAGTATGCTTGTGTTCACATTGTGGAGCTGGCCGACTGGTCTGGACAGGTCATGGACCTTTTTATGCAGGCAGACTGCTGTGTGCAGGTCGTGGGCTCCTTTGGTGTCCTGTTGGCTGTCCCTGATGCAGGCCGACTGCATGCTTGGGGCCATATAAAATGGCCCCACAGCCCCTTGCCATTGGAGTATTGTATATGGGATCTTCTTTGTGTATATAGAGCAGAGTTACACGCCTCTTATCTCTCTCCCTATCTTGTGCTGTTTTTTCTGCATTGCATTTGTTCTCGTGTTCCCAGATTTGGTCATCATCTCCGCTGTGCATTCTGACAAATGTGCCATGAAATTGAATGTATTTTGAAGAGTCATGCATTTTACAATGCGTGATGTGTCACACTTACGCAGCTCAAACATACTGCCTGCCCCTCCCATCCGAAAATCTGCTGACAAAAGAGGGAATCCTGTTCATGGACGTGCAATGGAACTCATTCACAACTTGTTCATCTGCGAAATATGGGCCATATATCATATTTAGATGTCATACTTATGCAGTTATACACACAGCTCCCTTCCCTCCTGTCAGAAAATCTGACATTGGGCTGGGCCACATGCCCATGAATCGGTAATGAAGCCCCATCCATGATCCGCCCTCCGGCAAAAGGCAGGCTATGTGAGTCAACCCTAGCTGTGCATGAAAGTGCCTACGATGAAAAGATCATGACATCAACAATGCTTAAATATGTCGCACTTAACCCTGATTTCAATCAATCCAAATGGTTGAATGTGTCTGGATGTTGAAAAAATATACTACCAGTCATATTTAGGCTGCTTTTGCCATTCCTTAAGTTTTGCTTGATTCTTTGGGTCCTCGTGGCTTTATTCTGATGGTTTTTCTTTTTGGTGGACTTCTGGAAAATTGAATTGGATTTGCTCCATTTCTTTTGTTGGTCTGCCTATACTTATGGAGGTGGGTGGGAGGGTGTGATCAGTTTAAGATGATTATGTAAATTTATTAATGGCATTGCCAAAGGTTAATCTCATTATGGCTGCATGTAGGTCTTTGGCAAGACGGCAAAGGAATGCTTTGACAGATTTTACTCTGCCCACCCAACACCGCCTGTTACACAACCTCGTTCAAGGAAGCCTGCTGCAGAGTCACCAGTGCGGACCATATCATTCCTGTCTCCCAGGTCTTCATTAGATTCCAGGCCTCGTTTTGGCAGAGGCAAGCAGGGGCTTTTAAAGGCCCACCAGACTGTGAGACACATTCTTCGTCAGCAAAGAGTTGCAGATGGAAGTTATGAAGCTGATGTTTTCTCGGCAGTGGAGCAAGTAAATTTGAGGAATCCTCTGTTACAAGACTGCACAAATTGTGTCGCTTCCCCATCACCTGCCTTGAAAGGGAAGGCCAGCCATTCTGAAAGCTCTGTTGCTACACCTGCGAATTGTCTTGGCAATGGAAGAAGAGACAACGAGGAGTTGTGGAGCACTGTATCCTCAAAGCAGAAAGCTCATTTTGCTTATGATCACAATCAATATATTACCAGGACAAGCGTACAAGGTCAGCTCCTAAGCCCTGAGGTTTTGAAGATGGAAAGTAATCCCGGTAGGCTGGACCGTTATCTTGACATGCTACATTTAAGGCGGGTTGAAAAGAAAAAGAGTCTCTCTGTCAAAGATAAATCTCAAGGCTGGTGCATAGCAGAAAACAAACTGAATTCAGAAAGGAGGCTGACACAGTGTGTATCTGCCGCCAGGGAGGCTATCATTACTGATACAAAGGAGGTACTTAAAACAGTGTTGAACCAGCAGTCTGCAGTTGAAGAAGAGACAAGCCTGTTGATTGATGATGTGGAGGAAGAGTCATCTCTCATGCTGGAGGACTGAGATTCTCCCATGCTGGCATTAGAGCCATCTTACACGTGGGTGAGCTAACATCTTTTCCATTGGTGGCAGATAGCCACTCAACACTACTGTGAGTCACTAACTAGGAAAAGTAGAGAATGAAGAAATTGGCATGTTACAGAGGTTATACCTAGAATCCAGTATCTGGGTTTGGTCTTGATGCACAATTGATTGATGTAATGTGTACAATATGTAGCCCTTACATTGAAATTTCATGGGAAAAAGCATTCCAAACCAAGTAGGTTTATTAGTCCAAAGAAAAGGTGGGCGCTGGACTTTCTGCCTCATTTACTCAATGAAGAGGTTTTTTCAACTTGATACAGTCACATCTATGGGAATTAAGGTCATGATACACTCTCTTCAAGTTCGACTTGATCACAGGTTAGGCCTGAAGATGGAATGGTAGTACTGAGTTATCGCCGCTTTTCATTGGAGTCCTAAAAAAGTTTTCTGAGCAAGGTGCTCTTGTGAACTTGAAGGTTACATGCTGTTGTCTTGAGCTTGATTTGATGTATATGTAGAATCAGAACCATGGTTTGGTTTATACACTGTAGAGCTGTTGATTGTGTTTGTACATTTGTCTTTTATCGAAGGTATTCCCTCTAAGTGCTCTTCCCATGAAAGATGAGCTTTGGGTGATAGTAAGTGGAAGGGAGAAATGTCCCGGATTAGAAAGGGAAGAAAAAAGTTGTGTCTTGAGAGACATGGACCTCATTACGGTACTGAGGCTAGTCACAACATAATGTCGTAGGAGACTCAAAATTGCAGCCTAAAATGTCTTGTATCAACTTCTTGCACAGGTTGTTGCTCTACCCATGCCTCATCATTTGATATGTCATAGCTCAAAAGAGAGACCCTTTCCTATATATGCATTGCCTAGGAGGTTTTTCAACTGGTCAGGTGAGGTGCATCCCTAGATTTTTGTCACCATGTGAGTTACATCTTTTGGGGGATTTGGTTAGTTGGGGCTGCAGACAGTCTGGTCTTCCGAGTCTTGATCCAATTCCCTGGTTTCTTAAGGGTTTCTTTGCAACTCTTGGAATCTGTTGGCTCAGCCTTTGGTGCTGTCACTTCTGGCTACTGCCATTTCTTGATGCTTGGATTGGTGCTTTTTTAGGGTGGGACGAATGGAGAATGAAATGAACTTACACTGAAAGGAAGAGATTGCTGTCTGAAGGAGACACGCAACTAGCATATGTTGTTTCGGTTCAATAACACAACAGCAGTTGTATTCAGTATAGGATTGACATGTTTTAAGTTAATGACATGGCATTGCATAGACGGGATATAAGTTCCATTACAGCTGATACCACTACTTCAGACCATCTTTTATATGATTTCATAGATATTCCTCCTTGTTGCTAGCATTGTCTGCCCCAAACATTTGCATGCTTGAGTCGACCCAAACATTTGCATGCTTGAGTCGATTTTAAGCTTGAGAGAATTTATCAAAATATTGTAGAGTTTTAGAAAGTTTGAACTTAACATACGCATAGCTTCTCTGTTTTGCATTGGACTCGTGATCATTATTATAAGCCAAGTACACAGATCTGCATTTCAGAGGATGAGAAGCGAGAGATTTATAAGAGATGAATTGTAGTCAGAGCAAAGCAAGCTGCCCTTTAAGGATGGCCATGCCTGAGACGTCTCTTTCCTTTTTGGGACTTCAAAATGCAGAAGAAGGGGACATGGACTGTGGAGACTGGGTGCTCCCTAGACGATGCATATTTGGTACTAGCTGCCCCAAACTTGGTGGAAAGAGAAGAAAGTATAGCTTCCCCATTGTGGAACCTCAAATACAAAAGAGGATAGAACATGTAGAGGCCTGGGTCCTATTCTCTAATAGGAGGTCAACTTTGGTGGAAGAGTAAGTCGTGTTACACAACCTCGGCAACCACCAAAGGGATACAAACAGAGATTTAAAGCTTTTGATGGTGAGGCTGTGTGCTACACGCATATGACCACCGTAGCTTGTATGCTCAAAGCTCTGTAGCACACATATGACCACCATAGATTTGTATGTTCAAAGCTCTCCTATGTTCAGTTGTAGGTATCTTGAATGCTTGTACTAGCAAAAACTCAAGAGTCAAGAGAGCCCACGGTCCTTGCCTTGCTGCTAGCATCTTGCACACTTCCCTTTTAGAATGTTGATTCTTCTTGCTCACTTCCATTAGCTTGAACAATTGTTTTCTTCGCTTGAGATTGCATTTTGGTGGTCAAATGCGTTCTTCTAGCATCCTCTTTTACTGCTGTAATCATTACTGGTTCCACACGATGAAATTTTTTACCATTCAATCTCTTATCTTCATTAAGAAGAAATGAGAACACATTATCCAAGCTTAAGTTAGATCGAGTTTAGATATTTGAAGCAAGGTTCCCATATTCAGGTATAAGGAAGGCTCGTAAGACAAACTGCTAAAAAGCATCATCATCATCAGCTATTTGAGATCGAATACTTGCCAATTGTCACATTAATGATCTCAAACTGATGATGTGGTTAGCAATGGTTTCATGTGATTTCATATCCATTCTAGAAAGCTGTTGCTTGAAGAACACAATGAAATTTTTATTTCTGCACCAAAAATTTCATCTAATTTTCACCTTACTTTTGGTTAATCTATAAGAAGAGTATATACATTAGAAATACTCAAACTACTAATTGGGAGGGCTCTCTCAATTTTACCTAATTCACAAGATAGATATATACATAAAAAATACTCAAACTAGTAATTCGACTATGTATGGAAATGCTTTCCACGAACTTCTCAATG
Source organism: Cibotium barometz (assembly GCF_041138505.1). Taxonomy (NCBI): domain Eukaryota; kingdom Viridiplantae; phylum Streptophyta; class Polypodiopsida; order Cyatheales; family Cibotiaceae; genus Cibotium; species Cibotium barometz. Next base: position 25,114,034 of record NC_141054.1, read on the forward strand.
ACAAGTGGTTCGACCATTTCTCTATCAAGAGAGAACTTGGAACCGACTAACTTGTAGCCTTGAGCAACTTTCTTTCCATGAGAGAGAGCACTAGCTTTCTTGCTTAAAGAAGACCGGCTTGCTTGTTTGGGAAAAAACCATCTAGGTTGCCAAAGCTTTTACAGTATGACGATTAATGCACTAATTCCTTTTTTTTAATAGCATAATTACGGTTGATGTCTTCCATATTATCTTCTTTGCCAGCCGCCCTTCAGCAGCTGACAATGATTGCAGAGGTGACTCAGGAAAACGATAAATCAGAGCACACGGTAGCCCTTTAAGTCTCTCAACAACGGCTTCTTTGACTCACCAGCACACCTTTAGCAGACGCTTTTCAGCCCTTAAATCTGCAACCTATGAAGTTAGTGTTTCTTCTTATTGCTCTACATGTTTGTTGGTTTTTCATTTCAGATCATCTCACCATACCTGCAGAATGTTGCTTCTAAATCATGCAAAAAGAGCTCCATGGATTTAGCCAACTGCAGACTATCGCAGGCCATTTTGAACAATAGCATCTCCTACTGAACTACCTAATTAGGGTTTGTAGGTTAAGATTGTCCTTATGTTAATTAAACCTAGACCTGCTGCTTCTTTGGGAGATAGCAAATCTCCGCTTGACTTTGGCCTTCATTTTCTGCCTAATTTCTTCCACCAAAGAAATATGAAACCTCGACTTGATTGATTGGTAAAACTTATCATTTGTTTAACAGAATTCAAGCAATATTTGGCAAATACATCACGTCTCATACACTTTTTTTCTAGACATAAAGAAAGGATTTGTAAGTTTCATAATAAATTTAGCACATTTCTTCTAGCTTAAGAAATGGATAATTATACAGTCCATTATAAATATAAAAAAATATAAATATGCATATTATATGTATATAATAAAATATATTATAGAGATGCACACTTAGCTACTTAGGGCTGAAGATGTTGAAATTACCTTTCTCCGTTACAACACAATGAAAACTGAGCCTACTTAATTGAGCTACAAAAACTGTCTGAATTGCTTGATCACCCAAGAAATTTGGTAAGTTAAACGCCTTGGAACATGCAAGGTTAACTCATCAATCAAAAATTTATGTTTTCCTTCCTTAAAAAAAAAACAATCAAATTTTCTAATTTCCTTGTTCCATGTGAATGCTCCTTGTGTATGAAAATTATTCTCACGTTGTTTTTTTTGGCATTCTTCAAAGTTTTTGCTTCAAATTGGATGTGGGGAGAGAGAGAGAGAGAGAGAGAAAGAGAGATTTATAAGGCTACAAAGGAGTGAGTATGAGACCCAGTACAAACACTAGGGCCCTTCAACGCTTTGAACAAGTTCTTTGCCTGTTCAAAATGATATGGACGAGAACAAAATGATTATTAAGCATGAATTCCAATACATCATGTCCCAACAAATCAAACAAAAGGATGAATTCGATGGTTTGTTATATGTTATAAGCTTGCTCAAAATGACAGTGAAGAACAAACAATCCAGTGCAAATGTGCTCTCTCTCTCTCTCTCTCTCTCATATGTGCATACCCACGCTCAAACCCTTGTCAGAAATCGAACGATGAGATCAAGGGCATCAGCACATGGTAAGCTGTGAAACCTCCACATATAGAAGAAGCATTTATGACTCACAGTGCAATAAATGATGACTCCTAAGGGATCAACATGCTCAAATCACATTAGACTCCCCTTCTCAACTCAACCACCACCCTCCCTAGATGCTCTGGTGGAAGGAAAGCCCTTAGTGCTTGCAGATCTGAAGCTCCTCCAAGGAACAGGATTTTGCTTCCCTTCTGTAGGTAGAGATGTCCTCTTCTTTGAAATAGGAGAAGTTTTCTGTTCTGGCTCTGGCCTCAGCTTGGGATTGCTCTGTGATCGAGCTTTCGCCTTCGCTGACTGGGTAGCAGCCATGTAGCTAGGAACTGCAGGGGAACCTAATAAGGAGTTCTCAAACATGCTCTTGAGTGGCCCCGAAAAGCTTCGCCTATTTAATCCTGACTTTGATGCCGAGCGGTGGTTAGCCTTGGCTGCTGTCAGCTCTGCAGGTGGCAGTTCTTTGAACACTTTGGATGTCATGGTCTCACCATTAGTGTGCAAAGTACTAACTTGAGTGCCATTGCCTCTAGAAGGGCTAGACTTGCTTTGCTTCACAGCTGAAGACAACTGCTTTGGAGTTGACATTGGGGACAATGCTGTTGGGCTCTTCTGGAAGGACTGCAGAAGGTTATCAGCTTCTGGCTGAGGCGACATGGCCACAGTACTCTGCACAACAGATTCAAATAATGGCAGGTTTTGAGCTTGCAAGTTTGCTACTGCAGTGCTTGGATATGAACTTGCATCTTGTAAAAAATTAGGTGGCTGCTTTGCAGGCATGGGCATTCCGTTTCCTATCTCTGCTTCTGAGTAGCTCTCATCTCTATCTTGTGGGTTCTCCTCATTATCCTCCAAGTAAGCAGTTTCCCACGGGCGAGCGGCCATCCACCGCTCCAGCCAGCTCCAACCCCAGTGAGATTGATCATGTTCGCCATCAATGACCAAAGAATTTTGCTTTTGTGCAGATTTCCAAAGCTGGAAATAAAAAGGAGCATGTCAGTACTATCATAAGCAGATAATGTAAGGCTGCAAGAAGCGTTCACAAAAGAGCTCTGTATTTACTACACCTACAATATGTACATACAGTTGCACAACTTTGTGTGTGTGTGTGTGTGTGTGTGTGTGTGTTGCACACACAACAAGGACAAAATGCAGTCTTGAGAGCCTACTCACAAAGCTTCACTCCATTACTCTGTCATGCATAGCATAGAAAATTTAGAATCTCACTTGACGAGAAAATGCATAAGCAAGCGCTCGCTCTCGTTTTGCAGCAGCCTCTTGTCGGCTTTGAAGCTTGGCCTCCAGATCTTGGAGTGTACCAGTGCTAGAGTTCCAACCTTCCTGATATCACACAAGCATGATGCCACACGGGCATGCAGCATTAGCTTGGCTCCCTCAGCTCAAAGCCAAAGATTTGAGGAAAGTGTCATAGGATTAGGGCTTCAGGTATGTCCTTCACCAGAGATTTTCTAGGTCGGGCATCTAGCTGCCGCCTCTGTTGAAGCTTTTGTTGCACAGCCTGACCTTCCTCGGACATGCGAACACGTCTGGCACGAACACGGGCCTGTACACGAACCAGTGCTTGCACACACCGCAAGGTCGTTCCTGCTTGCCTTCTTACTATGTGTCCTCTGACCAAAGCTTGTAATCTTACCAGACCTTTGAGAGCTCGCAGAGCCCGCCGGGCCTAAAACACAAAATGCAAGCCATACCATTCAACATAAAAATGCAAGCTATGCCATTCAGCATGTAATGCAAACCAACTGCAAAACCATGCATATATCAATACACAGGCACATCTGGCGTATTTTTAATCACATTTCCATAAGGAAACCCATTCTCAGAAAACTTCCAAACAAGGAATGTACACTTCACAGGTACAGAAAAGCACCAGATATCCTCGAAAACCTGTCTGTATCACAATTGCTGCCTTTGTGATGCCAGCGGTGTCCACTCCATTGCTCACTGCAGCAGCCATAGCAGCACCTGATCCCTCTGCTGCTTGTGTAAAATAATGCCCTTCCTCGCCATAGAAAAAATCAGTGCCTCCTCTTGGTCCTTGTCGGCTTTGATCTTGGAGTGTGTTACAAAACCCATATGTAGTTGTGTACAGGTTTTGTGAACCCACACACACATCTGAGCCTCTGCTTTGCGTTGATAGTTTTCCAAAGCTCCATCGTCGCTTCTCCTTAGGCTTTCTCTGAAACACCAGCACAAAGGAAACATTAAATGTGAAGCACCCTTGGCAAGAAATTAAAGCTGAAAGAAGGTGAGGCAGTTTGTGTCCATGCAAGAGGGTGCCTCACCGACCAGCTAATCAAACCGTAGGCCCCAGCTCAAGGGATCGTTCCCTTTTCTCCTCAGTCTGTATCCTAAGGCCAGAAAATGGGTGTTACTCAAACTATCTGCCACTGCAGCTGGGCTGGAAGCCCCACAAATCTTGGCTGGCTTGTCCCTGTTGGCAGTACTTGGCATGCATGATATTGTGTGGCGTGCACACATGATTGTGGTGCTGCAGATTCCTTGTGTAAGAGGCATGGCTCTGACCTTATACAGTCCCTAATCCGACCATCAACAGTGCTATCCCAGGTTGAAAAACTCAGAATAAGGGGCCTCCACATAGGTAGCAAATGCAACTTCCTCCATGGTATCTTTGGCAAGGCCTCTTGGGAAAAATTTACCACTTTGGATAGAAGAAGTCTGCACGTTTTGCTAGTATGGTAGATGATACAAAGATATAACAAAGTTCAGGTTATTTTCCAAACTTAAAGTGTGATCTTGGTTCCATAAGAGCCTACACACAAAGCTTCAAATCATCGACCTTATCATGCATAGTATACACTTAATCTTCTCCAATGGATACAAAGACCTTTATCCTAATGCATGGTATACACTTAATCTTCTCCAATGTGTACAAAGACCATTATCCTACTGCATAAGAAAACATCCATCTATGTACCCTCTAGCTTGACAAAAGAAATTTTGAATGCTACTAACCCACATAAAACATGACCACATCATCATCAGAATATCATCCATCATTAGAAAGAGGAAGCAAGGCCTACCGCAGTTATTGGTGATATATCTTCTGCAGAAGACTTTGAAGCTTTCTTGCCCAATAGAAGAGACTTCAGCCATTTTCCAGGTGACTTTCCCATCTTATCCTATGACCACCTGCAATTAGGCTGCACCCAAACATCATTTCATGCTTCAGGGACCAAAAGCTTATGTGAGAGCAACATCACATTAGTACAAAAATAGCGCACACACTAAATCAACCCTTAAATTAGCATAATTATCCCTGTGCCGAGAAATAATGAAGGTCCCCACCATCACATGGAAAAACAAAGATTAAGAATGGTTTCTAGGTAAGAAACACAACGGAGAGCCCACATATGAGCTTCCAGGGCATAATCATCCCTCTCCTTAAGAGTGTAGAAGGTACATTATCAGGCATCAGAGCCCAGAGCTCTCGACTGGAAGGTGCAAACACAAAGATCCTAAGAAAGAAGGTACAGTTCATGCAATTTTGCCTCTAGATGGGACTAAGAAAAGCAGGCAAGAGGGTAAAATACCGTAGAGCTTAGTAAGTTCCAGTAATCTACTTCTCCTGATACTCTAGAACTCACTGTGTCGGAAGAAGCTGCCATTTCATAGGCAAGCAAATGCTTTGTTGTGTCAATTAACAGGCTGACACCGCAGATCAACATGGCTAAGCTGTCTGTGAAGCTGAAACCTAGTAGTTTAGCAGTCAAGCACTTACATGGCTTGTCATATATTGATATGCAGGTGTGAGCAGACTGGCTGCTGCCAATTTTGGTACACGATGAAGATCCGCAGCTTCATAGCTGAGAGCTCCTTGATCCCGTATATTGCAGCTATATCCTCTGAACAAAGATATCATAAGTATACATTACTAAGCATGATTAAGCCAGAAGAGTAAATAGTAGAGAAGGAATTAGAGCATCATCAAGCAACCCAAATCAGGAAAACGGGCGTAATTCTTCAAAAAACGGCAAAATTAAACAACCCAGTTCACAAAAGAAGGTGTAATTACGCAACCCACTTCAAAACAAAAAGGGGGTGTACTTCAGCAACCCTCTTCCTTCAAATAATGTTGAAATTGTGCAACTAAATAAAAACGTGAAATCAAAGGACCCAATTTAACAAAACTGTGAGATTAAGGAAGCTCAACAAGGTGTAACTAAGCAGCCCAATGCAAGTGAAAAGGTGACATTAGGCAACCCAAAACCTCATTAGTGACCGTCCTTTCAACGCCATAGCTAGTTAAAGTCGGAACCTGTAACAAAGCAGACTGGCTTGTG